>NW_012113919.1:8365089-8479214 GCF_000951035.1 Colobus angolensis palliatus | reverse complement strand
GTTGTGCACATGTACCCTAGAACACAAAGTATAATAATAATTTAAAAAGAAGGTAAAAAGGGCTCAAAGTTAGTGAACCGAACTTCCAATCTGAAAAATCTTAGAAAAAAATTCTCAGAATAAAACAAAGTAAATTAGTGGGGATGAATTACTAGTAAAAAATATTAAAAAGAAATTATAATAGCAAAGAAAGTTCAACAATGGTGAATATTTCTCTACATATACTAATAAAATGGATAATCCTCTGGCAATATTAACCAAGAAAATAAGAAAGTGTTCATAGATAACATTAGAAATAATAACAAATACTACAGTTGTTGGAGTTTATGCCAATGAACAAATTTATAACACTAAATTTTAAATTTTAAATGCAATTTAAATTATTAAATTTAAATTAAAGGATATTTGTGGATATATTCTGCAAATATCCTTACCAAAATTAACTGAATATTAATTATAATTTGTGAATGATTCTATAGATGGTAAATAAACAGAAACAATAATTCAGTGCCAACCCCACTGCAAAAACGCACTAAAAAGTAGGCTCTGGTACAATCATTTTCAATGGAATTTTACCAAATATTTAATGTTTAAATAATTTGTCTTATATAGTACTTCTATAGAAAATAAAAAGAGTGATGAATACCCTAGTCATTAGCTGTGTTAGGCTTAAAAATAAAAATTGATACACGTTTCTTAAGAAAGCCAAACTGTAGGCCAATCTCAGTCAATTATACATTTATTATGATTTTTATATCTATTACAAAACAATTTGAAAATATATCTAGAAAAACATTAAGGAAATGTTTAGCAACAGCTAAAGAATGATGAGATGACGGACTTATTAGACAAAATTATAAATAAGCTATTATAGAAAAGCTAGCACAAATATGTCCAAAGAACTAAAGAAAACTTAAATATGGCTGACTAGATATAGCCAGAAGGAACATTCCCTAGTGAAAAATAAGGACATCAGGAAGACTGGCATATCTTCAGAAAGAAGGAACTGAGAGTGGAAAGAGGGAGGATACAGACACTGGACTAAACAAGGAGGAAGCTGGGAACCTTGCACAAGGCAGCAAAACACTGGGACCTGCTCCTGAGTCCCAGTGACTCCCAAGAAAGAGGCAAGTTGAGTATGTGAGGAGTGGCCAACACTGGACTGTATGGAGCCCAAAAGCATCTGGTGCATGGAAGGTTGCAGTGGAGCATGGCCAGGGATGCTCATCCTCCAAGGTTTGCCAAGCTCCTCTAGCTGGCTTTAGCTTTTGGATACTGTTAGACCTGGACAGAGCATGGCAGTCTTGTCCAGAGGATAGGGCCTGTCCTATCTGAGTGCCCCCCTGTCTGCTGCCTTTCCTGGGGCCCCAACCTGCCTACACATGATTGCAGCACATCTTTGGATGCCCAAGTAGGGTGTTCCTGGGGACCCTCATCATAGTTCCTTTCCTGGCAGACCACACCTGACCACCAGAGAGCTCCAGCAGACTGACCTTTGTTGACTCAACCAGCTTCCTTGCAGCATCACCCCACAGTAGCCTTCCTCTGCTGCCTTGCTGGCACACACTTGCCCACTTCCTTGAACCACCACTTTGTCAGTGTGCACACGTTTGGACCTTGCCTCCCCTCCCCCAGTGGCGTGTGTGCACCCTGCTGCCCCACTGTTGCTAGGAGTGTCAGTGCTCACCACCATCCAGATGTCACCACCACCAGCATACTACCCCCACGGAGGCACAGGCAGCCAGCCATGATGCTCCTGCCACTACTACCAGTACAAGTGCATGCATAGATGCTGGCACCCTGCCCACACTAATGTGTGGGCACTCTGCCTCACCATTGTTGTAGGCATGAGCATGTGTATGAATGCTTCTGCCCCATTCCTGCCAATGCCCTACCCTCAGCTGATAGAGTGCACCCTGCTGCATCACTGCAGCTTCTGACACATGCGGGCAAGCACATATTCCACTGCCACCACCCCTACAGAGCACTTTGGCCAGCACACCTCACCAGAATGTTGGGGCTAGTGGACTGGGATCACCTCAACCTCTTAAATGTAGCAGGTTCATAACCTTGAGGGGTTAGGGAGCAAAGCCAGGGCCTGGTACCAGACCCCAGTGATAGAGGACATAGCCCAAGAGTGCAGAGCTGAGCCTTAGTCCCCTGAAATCTTTCAGAATCAAAGCTAGTTGACTGAGCATTCCTTATGTCAGAATCAAAGCCACAAGGGCATCAAAGAAGATACCAGCAAAAAACTCAATAAAAAGGACAGAAATATCAAAGAGTAAAGGAATAACAGTCTATACAGATAATAAAGAACCAGCACAAGAACTCTGGCAACTCAAAAAGCCAGAGTATCTTCTTACCTCTGAATGACCACACTAGCTCCCCCAGGAATTGTTCTTACACAGGCTGAAATGGCTACAATGACAGACATAGAAGTCAGAATATGGATAGGAATGAAGATCATTGAGATTCAGGAGAAAGTTGAAACCCAATTTAAAGAATCTGAGGAATGTGATAAAATGATACAGGAATGAAAAGACAAAATAACCATTTTTAAGAAAGAACCAAACTGATGTGATAGAGTTAAAAAAAAAACACACTATAAGAATTTCATAATACAATTGCAAGTATTAACAGCAGAATAGACCATGTAGAAGAAAGAATCTCGGAGCTTAAACACTAGTTGTCCAAATTAACTCAGTGAAACAAAAATGAACAAGAAAAACAAAACCTGAGAAACGTGGGATTATGTACAGAGACCATATCTATGACTCACTGGTATCCCTGAAAGAGAGGGGGATGAAGCAAACAACGTGGAAAACATGTTTGAGGATATTACCCACAAATATTTCCCAAACTTCACTAGAGAGGCCAATATGCACATCAAGGAAATCCAGAGAACCTCTGTAAAATACTATACAGGATGATTATCCCCAAGACATGTAGTCATCAGATTCTCCAAGGCTGACATAAAAGAAAAATATATTAAAAACAGTTAGAGCAAAGGGCAATGCCACCTACAAAATGAACCCCATCAGGTTAACAGCAGATGTTTCAGCAGAAATCTTACAATCCAGGAGGGATTGTGTGCCTATATTCACTATTATAGAAAAAATAAAAATAAAAAAAAACTCTGGGATCAAGAATTTCACACCCAGCCAAACTAAGTTTTATAAATGCAGTAGAAATAAGATCCTTTGCAGACAAGCAAATGTTAGGAGAATTCCTTGCCACTTTACAAGGGGTCCTTAAGGGTGTGCAAAACAGGAAAATG
Source organism: Colobus angolensis palliatus (assembly GCF_000951035.1). Classification (NCBI taxonomy): domain Eukaryota; kingdom Metazoa; phylum Chordata; class Mammalia; order Primates; family Cercopithecidae; genus Colobus; species Colobus angolensis. Next base: position 8,475,937 of record NW_012113919.1, on the reverse strand, counting down.
AAAGATCATCACCAACCACCACAAAAACACACTTAAGTACATATACCATCGACACAATAAAGCAACTACACAATTAAGTATGCATAATAATCAGATAACTACTTACTGACAGGTCCAATTCTGCACATATCAATATTAACCTTAAATGTGAATGGGCTAACTGTCCCAATTAAAAGACACAGAGGGGCAAGTTGGATAAAGAAGCAAGAATCAACTGTATGCTGTCTTCAAGACACCCATCACACGCACATGCAATCAATATCCATAGGCTAAAAGTAAAAGGATGGAGGAAAATCTTCCAAGAAAATGGAAAACAGAAAAAAAAAGCAGGGGTTAATACTCTAATTTCAGACATAACAGACTTTAAGCCAACAAAGATTACATTAAAATTAAAAACAAAAAGAAGGCTATTATATAATGGTAAACAGCTCAACTCAACAAGAAGACTTAATTATCCTAAATATAGATATGAGCACCCAACAAAGGAGCACGTACATTCATAAAAGCAAGTTCTTAGAGACCTATAAATAAACTTAGATGACAATATAATAAAAATGAGAGACTTCAACACTGCAGTGACATTATTAGATCAATCATCAAGGCAGAAATCTAGATATTCAGGACTCAAACTTGACACTTGACCATATAGACCTAACAGACATCTAAAGAACCCTCCATCTGAAACAACAGAATATACATTCTTCTTGTCTGCACATGACCTATACTATAAAATTGACTACACAATCAGCCACAAAACAATTCTCAGCAAATTCAAAAAAAAAAAAAATCATACCTACCACACTTTTGGATCACATGCATTAAAAATAGACATCAATACTAAGGAGATTGCTCAAAATCGTACAATTACATGGAAATTAAACAACTTGCTCCTGAATGACTTTTGGGTAAACCACGAAATTAAGCCAGTAATGAATAAGTTCTTTGAAACTAATGACGACAAAGACACAACATACCAGGATCTCTGGGACACAGCCAAGGAATGTTAACAGGGAAGTTTATAGTGCTAAACACCAGCATCATAAAGTTAGAAAGATCTCAAATTAACAATATAACGTTACACTTAGAGAAATAAGAATAAACCAATATCAAAGCTACCAGAGGACAAGAAATATCCGAAATCAAGTCTAAATTGAAGGAAATTGAGATGCAAAAAATTTACAAAAGATCAATGAATCCAGAAGTTGATTTTTGAAAGCATAAATAAGATTGATAGACTGCTAGCTAGATTAACAAATAAAAAAGACAGAATATCCAAATGAATACAATCAGAAATGAAAATGGGGGCATTGCCACTGTGTTGCGGGAAGTCAAGGACCCCGAACAGAGGGACCAGCTGAAGCCGCGGCAGAAGAACATAAATAGTGTAGATTTCATGGACATTTATTAGTTTCCCAAATTAATACTTTTATAATTTCTAATGCCTGCATTTACTGCAATCCCTGAACATAAGTTGTGAAGATTTCACGGACACTTATCACTTCCCCAATTAATACCCTTGTGATTTCCTATGCCTGTCTTGTCTTTAATCTTTTAATCTCATCTTCTTCATAAGCTGAAGAGGATGAATGTTGCCTCAGGACCCTGTGATGATTGTGTCCACTGCACAAATTGTTTGTAGAGCATGTGTGTTTGAACAATATGAAATCTGGGCATCTTGAAAAAAGAACAGGATAACAGCAACGTTCAGGGAACACCAGAGATAAGACTTCTGACTGCTGGTGAGCCAGATGGAACAAGCTATATTTCTCCTCTTTCAAAAGCAAATAGGAGAAATATTGCTGAATTCTGTTTCTCAGCAAGGAACATCCCTGAGAAAGAGAATGTGCCCTGAGGGTAGGCCTATGAACGGCCCCCTCAAAGCATGCCATCTTTTATGGTCAAAGCTGAAGGGATGAAATAAGTCCCGATCTCCTGTAGCACTCCCAGCCTTATTAGGATGAGGAAATTCCTGCCTAACAAATTTTGGTCAGACAGGTTGTCTGCTCTCAAACCCTGTTTCCTGATAAAATGTTATCAAGGACAATGCATGCCTGAAACTTCATCAGCAATTTTAATTTCGCCTCATCTGGTGGTCCTGTGCTCTCGCCCTGCCTCCATTTGCCTTGTGATATTTTATTACCTTGTGAAGTATGTGATCTCTGTGACCCACAGCCTATTCGTGCACTCCCTCCCCTTTTGAAAATCGCTAATAAAAACTTGCTGGTTTTATGGCTCAGGGAATATCATGGATCCTGCTGACATGTGATGTCTCCCCTGGACACCCAGCTTTAAATTTCTCTCTCTTGTACTCTTTCCCTTTATTTCTCAAACCAGCCAAGACACCTAGGAAATAGAAAAGAACTCACATAACCATCAGGAGTGGGTGCTCCCCATACCACTGACCCTTCAGAAATACAAAAACTCTCAGACACTATTATGAACAACTCTATGCACACAAACTAGAAAACCTACAAGAAATGGAAAAAAAAAATTCTAGAAACATAAACTCCCAAGATTGAACCTGGAATAAATTTAAATATTGAACAGAAAATGAGTTACAAAAGTGAATTAGTAATAAAAAAAAGCCTGCTAACCAGGAAACGTCCAGGATTAGATGGATGCACAGTCGGGTTATTCCAGACATATTAAAAAAAAACCTGATATCATTCCTACTAAAACTATTTCAAAAGATGGAATCAAAGGGACTCCTCCCCTAACTCATTCTCTGAGGTCACCATCTTTCTGATGGCAAAACCTGACAGAGACACACATGCACAAACACACACAAAAACTTCAGGCCAATATCCTTGATGACCATAGATGCAAAAATTCTCAACAAAATACTAGCAAACTGAATCCAGCAGAATATCAAAATCTAATCCACCTAGATTAAGTAGGCTTCATTCTGGAATGCAAGATTTGATGAACATATTCAAACCTATAAATCTTATTTATTACATAAACAGAACTAAAAACAAAACCACATCAATTCAATAGATACAGAAAATGCTTTTGATAAAATTCAACATACCTTCATTTTAACAACCTTCAACCAACAGGGCACTGAAGGAATATACTTTACAATAATTAGATTCATCTATGGCAAACCCACAGTCAACATCATACTGAATGAGCAAAAGGTGGAAGCATTACTCTTGAGAACCAGAACAAGACAAGGGTGCCCACCCTCATTACTATTGTTCAATGTAGTACTGGAAATCCTAGTCAGAGTAATCTGATAAGAGAAATAAATAAATGGCATCTAAATACGAAGAGAAGTCACACTATCTGTGTCTGCAGACAACATGATATTTTAGCTAGAAAACCCTATAGTTTCTGCCCAAAAGCTCATAGGTCTGATAAACAACCTCAGCAAAATTTCAGAACACAAAATCAATATACAAAAATCAGTAGGTTTCTATACACTAAAAATGTCCAAGCTGAGTGCCAAATCAAGAACACAATCTTATTTACAATAATCAAAATAAAATAAAATACCTAGGAATACAGTTAAGGAGGAAGGTGAAAGATCTCTACAAAGAGAATTATAACATACTGCTCAAAGAAATCAGAAATAATACAAACAAATGGAAAAACATTCCATGTTCATGGATAGGTAGAAGCAATATTGTTAAAATGGCCATACTGCCCAAAGCAATTTACACATTTGTTGATATTCCTATGAAACTACCAACATCATTCATCACAGAATTTGAAAAAAAAAAAAAAACTATTCTAAAATTCATATGGAACCAAAAAAGAGCCCAAATAGCCAAAGCAATCCTAAATAAAAGGAACAAAACTGGAGGTATCACATTACCCAACTTCAAACTAGGCTAAAACTATTCTAAATCAAAACAGCATGGTACTGGTACAAAAACAGTCACATAGACCAATGGAACTGAATAGAGAACTAATAAATAAAATCTCTAACTATAAGCATCTGATCTTCAACAGTCGGCAAAAACAAGCAATGGTGAAAGAACTACCTATTCAGAAAGTGCTACTGGGATAATCGGCTAGCACTTTATCCCAATAGCACTTTAATGCAGAAGATTGAAACTGGACCACTTTCTTACGCCATACACAAAAATCAACTCAAGACGGGTTAAAGACTTAAACATAAAACCTGTAACTATCAAAATCCTTGAAGATATTCTAGGAAACACCAATAAAGCACCAATAAAGCATCCAATAAAGGTATAATATCCAGAATCTATAAGTCACCCAAGGAAACCCCCTAATCTCTGGCCTACTCCTCCTCACATGACAAAAATTAGCTCCCATCTCAGTTATATATCAAATTTATCCATCAACAAACATAAATATTGTTCTCACTCTTTCAATTCTATCCATCATAACAAGCAGCTGAGGAGGCCTCAACCAAACACAACTACGTAAAAACAAATTAGCAAGCAAAAAACAATCCCATGAAATTGTGGGAAAAGTGCATGAACAGACACCTCTGAAAAGATACATGCAGACATTAAGCATATGAAAAAATGCTGAACATTACTTAATTAGGGAAATGAAAATCAAAACAACAATGAGATACCAGCTCACACCAGTTAGAATGATTATTATTAAAAAGTCAAAAAATAACATATGCTATCAAGAGAAAAGGGAATCCTTATACACTGCTGGTGGGAATGTAGATTAGTTTAGCCATTGTAAAAAGACATTTGGCAATTCCTCAAAGAACTTAAAACAGAATTACCATTTGACTCAGCAATCCCAATATTGGGTATATACCCAAAGGAAGATAAATAATTCTGTCATAAAGACACATGCACATATATGCTTATTGCAGCACTATTCATAATATTAGAGACATAGAATCAACCTAAATGTTTATCATTGCTAGACTGGATAAAGAAAATGTGGTATGTATACACCATAGAATACTTTGCAGCCTTAAAACAAATGAGATCACGTCATTTGCAGCAACATGGGTGGAGCTGGAGGTCATTATCTTAAATGAACCAATGCAGGGACAGAAACCCAAATACTGCAGGTTCTCACTTGCAAGTGGGACCTAAACATTGAGTATCCATGGACACAAATGTATTAACCCATTCTCACATTGCTATAAGGAACTCCTGAGACTGAGTAATTTATAAAGAAAAAGGTTTAAATGGCTAATGGTTCTGCAGGCTGTATAGGAAGCATGATGCTGGCATCTGCTTCTGGCATTCTGCTTCTTGCCTCAGGAAACTTACAATCCTGGTGGAAGGCAAAGGTAAAGCCAGCACTTTACATGACTGGAGCAGAAGGAAGAGAGGAAGCGAGACGTGCTAAACACATTTAAACAACCAGATTTTGTGAGAACTCTATCACAAGACAGCACCAAGGGGTTGATGTTAAACTATTTATAAAGGATGTAACCCTATGATCCAATCACCTCCCACCAGACCCTACCTCCAACAATGGGGATTACAATTTGACATGTGATCTGGGTGGAGACATAGATCCAAATAACATCAACAAATAAGGGAACAAGAGACATCAGGATGTAGTATAGGGTAGAGGTTTGGAGAAGGGTGAGGATCTTAAAACTACCTATTGGGTGTGTGCTTATTACCCGAGTAACAAAATAATCTGTACACCAACCCCCATGACACACAATTTGCCTATATAACAAACCTGCACATACACCTCTGATACTAAAATAGAAGTCAACAAATAAATTAAGTAATTAAAAAAAGAACTGAAAAATTGTTTAAAATTTTTAAAAATCTTTATAAACAATATATCACCAAATACAGAGCAACAATAAAGAGATATGAATTATTTAAAGAAAAGACGGGTGAAATAAAAGTTTGGAATTGAGAAGCACAATAATTACATTAAAATTCACTGAAGATATTCCAAAGTTATTTGGAGCTGGGAGAAGAAAGAATCCATGAACATGAAGATAAGACAGTTGAGATAATCCAGAATAATATGCAGAAAGAAAAATAATTGCAAAGGTGAACAGCACCTCAGAGATTTGTAGGGCACCATCAACTCTACTAACAAATGTATATTGGGAGTCTCAGCTTGAAAGGAGAGAGAGAAATAAATAATATGTGGATATATGACTTAAAACATCCTAAATGTGATGAAAAATATTAATCTCTACCACTAAGACTCTTGATAAATTCAAAATGGGATAAACTCAAAGAGATCCACCCCCAGATATAGACACATTATATTCAAGCTGCTGAAAGTCAAAACTAAAAGAAGAACCTCAAAAGCAGGAAAAAAAAAAAAAAAAGAACAAAAACAAAACAGGATAAATATAAATTCTAAACTGGTCACATACAGGGCATCTTCAATTAAATTAACAGCTGACTTTCCATCAGAAACAAGGGATGCCAGGAGGCAGTCATAATACACACTCAAAAGGAATGAAAAAGACAGTCAACCAACGATGTTATATCCAATAAAATGAACCTTTCAAAATAAAAAAGAAATCAAGAAATTCTTCTATTAAATAAGAGAATTCATTGCTAGTAGAATACCCACAAAAACCATCTAAAGGGAGTCATTCAATTTTAAATTAAAAGTCACGGAATAATAACATGAATAAACAAAAGCTAATAAAGAAGCAGGTAAAGGCAAAGGTAATAAAGAACTCAGGTAAGGCAACTATAAAAGTTATATAAAAGTGAATATAAAAGTGCAACGTATTCTTGTTTATATGTCTTTTCTTCTCCTATTATTTTAAAATATTATATAATGCAATGGTTATAAACTTATTGGAATAATGTGATGGTTAATTTTAAATTCAACTTTACTGGGTCACAGGATTCTCAGATAGCTGGTTAAACATTATTTCTGAGTATATCTATGAGGGTGCATCTGGAGGACACTAACATTTGAATTGGTGGACAGAGTAAAGTAGATGGAGCTCTCCAGGGTGGTGGGCCTCATTCCATTTATGGAGGACTCAAATAGAATGAAAAGGTGGAGGACTGTTAAACTGATGGCCAGACTGTTTAAGGTATGACAGTGATCTTCTCCTGTTCTTAGAACTCCTGATTCTCAGGCTTTCAAATCCAGGCTAGAATCTGTATAATCTTCTCTCTGGTTCTCAGGCTTTGAACCAGCTTTCCTGGATCTCCAGCTCACAGAAGGCATACTCTGAGACTTCTCACCTTCTACAATTTCGTGAGCCAATAGTTTATAAGAAATCTCTTTATATATTCAGAAGATACACATCTCCTATTAATTCTCTTTCTCTACAGAGCTATGACTAATATAGATGGGATTATAATATATTAGCATATAAATGAACAATTATAATGCATAAAAAGAGGAAGGGAAAGGACTTCCTTCCTATCACTATAAAGCTTTTGTATAGTATTGAAATTAAGTTTAGAAAATTTGAACAAGACTATTCTAAATTAAGATGGTAGTGATAATCCCTAGGCAAATCACTAAGAAAATTAACTTAAAAACAATAAAACTGAATCAAACTGGCATACTAGAATTTATATATTTAACACAAAAGAAGGCAGTAATGAGAAATATGAAAATAAAAAACACATTAAAATATAGACTATAGACTATAAATAGCAACAAGACAAAAGACCAAAGGAGAGTAATAGTGGTTATACTAATAAAGACAAAATATCCTTTAACACAAAAATTGTTATGGAGACAAATATGAACATATTATAATGATAACATTTTCAATTCATCAAGAAAACACAAGTATTATGAATGTATTTGGTGCTACAACACAATTTATTAATACATGAAGCAAAAATGGGCATAAATTAAAGGAAAAATACACAATTCAAGATCACAGCTGAATACTTTCACATTCCACTTTCAGTAATGGAATCAATGTGCAAAAATCAATTGCATACTAGCAATGAATAATCCAAAAATGTAATTAAGAACATTTAATTTACAGTAAAATTAAGGAAAAATAAATTACTGAGGAATAAACTTATCAAAAGAAGTGAAATATTCATTCACTGTGAAATTCAAAACATAATTTAATTATATTACAGAGGATATAAGTAAATCTAAAGTTGTCTCTACATCATAGATCAGATAATTTGTTATTGTTAAGATGACAATACTCCCCAAATTGAACCACATATTTAACACAATCTCTACCAAAAATCACAGCTGGATTTTTTTTGTTTTGTTTTTGGCAGAAATTGTCAAGATGATCACATAATGTAAAGAACTTAGAATAGACAAAACCTCTTGAGAAGGAGAAACAAATTTAGAGGATTCACATTCCAATTTCACAATTTACTTCTTAGTGCAGTAATCAAGACGGCATGGTCTAAGCATAAGAATAGACATAGAGAACAAAAGAATAAAATTGAGAGTCTAGAAATAAGCCCATACATTTGTGTTTACCCAATTTTGACAAAACTGCCAAGAAAATTCAATGGAGACACAATTTTCTTTTCAACAATGAGTAATGGGACAACCAGATGCACACATGGAAAAGAATGAAGTAAGACTTCATTCTCAACCTCCATTCAAGAATTCATACAAAATTTCTCATGGACAAAATAGAAGAGGTAAAATTACAAACTTATAAGAGAAAGGTAGAATTAAATCTTTGTGAGCCTGAATTAGGCAATGGTTTCTTAGAAAGGACACCAAAACCTAAGAAACGAAAAAAGTTGGTAATTTGGATTTCATCAATGATAAAACCTTTGTGTTTCAAAGGACATCATGAAGCAAGTGAGAAGTCAACCCACAGAATGGAAGAAAATGTCTTCAAATTATATATCTGAAAAGGAGCTTTCATCTAGAACAAATATGAAAATATTTTCCAGTCTGGGCGCGGTGGCTCACACCTGTAATAATACCAGCACTTTGAGAGGCCAAGGCAGGTGGATCACGAGGTCAGGAGATTGAAACCAGCCTGACCAACATGGTGAAACCTCATCTCTACTGAAAATACAAAAATTAGCCAGGCATAGTGGCATGCACCTGTAATCCCAACTACTCAGGAGACTGAGGCAGAATTGCTTGAACCCAGAAGGCTGAGGTTGCAGTCAGATGAGATTGCACCCACTGCTCCAGGCTGGGCCACAGAGCGAGACACCATCTCAAAAAATAATAAAATAAAATAAATAATATAAATAATTCCAACTCAATAATAAAAAGAAATATTATAGAGAAATATTATAATTAAGAAAATCATTAAGAAAACTAAGAAAAGGATTACCAAATAAAATTAGTAGACATTTATCCAAAGAAAACATACAAATTAACAATAAGCATATGAAAATGTGCTCAACATCATTAATTAGGTAGACCCAATCAAAACCACAATGAGATACCACTGCATTCATTAAGATGGCTGTAATTCAAAAAGAAAAATAATAAGAAGTGGTGATGTTATATATGTCCAGTGGGAATATAAAATAATGTAGTTGTTTTGAAAAAATGGTTTGAAGGTTTCTCAGCTTGTTAAACATAGAGTTACCTACCATATAACCAAGTATTTGCACCCCTAAGTGTACATGCAAGAGACATGCAAACATACATACAAACAAAAACTTGAAACGAATATTCATATTGGCATTATTTATAATAATTAAAATGTGAAAACTACTCAAATATCTGAAAACTAATGAATGGATAAATGCAATATTGTATATCCAAACAATGGCATATTCTTTAGTAATAAAAATCAAATATTATTAATATATTCCTCAGTATAGATGTACTATGAAAATGTTATACTAAGTGAAAGAAGCTAGTTATTTAAAAAATGACACGTTGTTAAAATAGACCTACATAAAATGTCTAGAATAGGCAAATCTATAAGAAGATAAATAATTGTGAATGACAATGGATGAGGGAGGATCAACAGGGAGTGATGGCTAATGGTTACTTTGGCAGAGGAAAGGGTGATGAAAATATTTTTAACTTAGTTTTTGCTGATGGTTGTACAACTCTGTATATACTAAAAACCATTACATTTTATACTTTAACTGGTGGAAGCCATTTTATGGCTTGTGAATTATATCTTGGTAAAAATGTTTTTAAAAGTAAATAAATAAATGCAGTGGTATTTTGTAGAACACTGAAGAGGACAAGTTGTATATAGGGGAACAGCTGGATGAACAGGTCAGTAATTTCATATCGGTTTTATTTAGGATGCTGATGTTAGGATGGTAATGGTGATGTTAAGACTTAATGTTATCTACAGTACATGATTAGCTATGGGGATGAAGGTCACTAAGGTGGTTACCCCAGTAGCCCTGATACTTTTTAATGCTACTCTGACAGGCAGAAATCATATATTAATCAATAAACACATCAGCAAATCCATTAATTATTATATTCATACAATTTCAACTTATATATGCAAAATATATTCTTAGGTTTTCAGCAATACTAAAATCGCACAATGTAAGGCTATAATTATTCCAAAAGAGCCCTTAAAACACTGTTACTACTGGTAATAAGTCAGCTTTTCTGTGAAGTTGTACTCTATGGAAAACATGTGAAGAAAATTCTTCGTGCTAACTTCATCTCCAGGCAATAGTAACTATCCACTTCCCTTTGAGCAGCTACAAGGTAACCCTGAAAAGTCCTTCTTTACACCGGTGATGATCACTTTAAAGAAAGGAGAAAAGGGAAAAGAAACTAAAACATTTTCTCTAACAAGCACCAGATGCTACAAAGTGCTGCATAAGCACAGGACAAAAGTACTCCGTTTCACAGGCAGGGAATAAAATACAGTAAATTGCCCAGTCAGAACAGCAAAATGGCGCAGATTGCGCTTCCTCTCTTAGGATCAGCAGATGACTTGGGAGCATGGTCTCATTAAAGTCTCTTCGAACAAATTGACAAACTGGTGTGTTTTCCTTCATTTAGTGGGCATAAAAGTTGTTTATCTCTCTAAATGCAATTGGTTAAAAGTCTCAATCATCAAAGTATACTGAGTGTATCAATGAAAATGTATTCCTCTTTGGTCAGTTACTATGATATTCAGTGAGAAAAAAATAAGAGTTAGCAATATGTACCTTATAGTAGAGATTCTGTGTAGTACAACTTCTTCAGCTTCAAATTGTTACTGTTATTGTTGCTGTTTCTTTTTCCCGACAATTCATCTGACAGGAAATTTTATATTTTAGCCAAGAAGAACCCAAGAAAGAACCAAAAGATAGGGCTCAGACTAATTCACTCATACAAGCACACACAATAGCAATAATAATAAATTATTGATCATTTCCTATGTGTTAAGACTTATATTAAGTTCTGGATTGAGAATAGCCAATACAACACTCATCTAGAAACTGAGCGTTTAATGAGGGAACTCATGTATTAGAGTTCTCTAGAGGGACAGTAATATTAGGATAGATGTATATAGGAAAGGGAGTTAATTAAGGAGCTTTGACTCAAAGGATCACAAGGTGAAGTCCCACAACAGGCCATCTGCACGCTGAGGAGGAAGAAGCCAGGCAGCACCCCCAAACCTCAAAAGTAGGGAAGCTGACAGTGCACCTTCAGTCAGGCCAAAGGCCCAAGAGCCTCTGAAAAACCACTGGTGTAGGTCCAAGAGTCGGAAAGCTGAAAAACTTGGGAGTCTAATGTTTGAGGGCGGCAAGCATCCAGCACCCCGAGAAAGATGGAGGCTGGAAGAGTCAGCCAGTCTAGTCCTTCCACGTTCCCCCGCCTGCTTTCATTCTAGCTGGATGGCAGCTGATTAGATGGTGCCCACCCAGACTGAAGGTGGGTCTGCCTCTCCCAGTCCACTGACTCAAATGTTTTTGTTTTGTTTTTTTTTTTTTTGAGACGGAGTCTCTCTCTGTCGCCCAGCCTGGAGTGCAGTGGCGCGATCTCCGCTCACTGCAAGCTCCGCCTCCCGGGTTCCCGCCATTCTCCTGCCTCAGACTCCCGAGTAGCTGGGACTACAGGCGCCCACCACCATGCCTGGCTCATTTTCTGTATTTTTTAGTATAGACGGGGTTTCACCGCCTTAGCCAGGATGGTCTCCATCTCCTGACCTCGTGATCCACCCACCTTGGCTTCCCAAAGTGCTGGGATTACAGGCTTGAGCCACCGCGCCGGCCCACTGACTCAAATGTTAATCTCCTTTGGCAACGCCCTTACAGACACACCCAGGAACAGTACTTTGCATCCTCCAATCCAATCAAGTTGACCCTAAGTATTAAGTTGACACTAAGTGTTAACCATCATAGCTCAATACATTAAAAAAAAAAAAAAAAATACCTTGATGGTAGAAGTAAGCTCAGGAGTTACACAAGGACAGGCTGTGAGCACTTTCTCTGTCAGGAGGGGTGGTTGTCAGTTAAGAAGTCCTGGAGAATGTAATCCCAGCACTTTGGGAGGCCGAGGCCGGCGGATCACGAGGTGAGGAGATTGAGACCATCCTGGCTAACAAGGTGAACCCCCATCTCTATTAAAAATACAAAAAATTAGCCAGGCGTGGTGGCGGGCGTCTGTAGTGCCCGCTACTCCGGAGGCTGAGGCAGGATAATGGCGGGAACCCGGGAGGCGGAGCTTGCAGTGATCCGAGATCGCGCCACTGCACTCCAGCCTGCAGAGGGAGAGTCCGTCTCACAAAAAAATAAGTTAAAAAAAAAAAAAAAAAAAGAATGCCTGGAGAAGGAGAGGTCTTGGCTAAATTGCCAGTGAATTGAATAGTAGTAGTTAGCTATGAAGAGGATTAGTGGAAAGGATACTTCAGGGACTGAGGATAGCATGAAGCAAATTAGAAGGCTGTGAAGTAGTGTGATGTGTGTAGAGAGGAATTACAAGCAATCCAGAATCATGGCACGGAGCAGAGAGGAGTGCAAGCAGTAAAGGTTAAGCTAATTCAAACTTCCAAGTTATATAGAGCTATATAAGCTGAGTCCTAGTTCCAACATTTTCAATAACCACTAATGTGGCTGGACAAGTTTTTAAATCTTTCTGGGATGATATTTAAGCTTTTTCCTTTTTTTTTTCAAATTTCCATTAATTGATCTGCAAATCTTTATCGCAAGTAGCCGTCTTGACACTGACCACAGCCAACATGAGCCAATTGCAGACTGCTCTAAACTGAATTGGAACCAAGAGGGATCCAGACTGTTGGTTGGGCTATCAAGAGTTCTGCATGTGCTAGTTTATGAGACTTGGAAATAACATTTTCACTTTCCAGTTTCCAAAGACTTAAGTCCTTGTAAAGGAGCAAATCATTTTATTTTTACTTGATAAACTCAGTTTGCTGATTCTCTCCCCACTGATTAGTCCCATTCTGCTTAGGTCTCTGGTGCTCGGGATGAGTGCCTCAGAGTAGAACATGAAACATTTTTAATATGATCCATCCCAATACAGTTGAATCAGAAATTCAAGAGGGAGCCCTCAAAACACATACTGTTTCAGGCCGCAGTGACTCACAGTCAACCTATTAATCAGGAAGATTTAACTTAGGACTGTCTTTTACTGAATTTCTGCAAATAAAAGTTTTTATTTCTCTTTATTCATTCCTTCCAGAAAAAAAAATAATGAACTTAACACGTACATTGAGTAACAACCATATGCAGGGAGAGGAGCAGAAAGAAAATAAGCAGTAAAGGAAGTGGTAACAAAATAGCCCTAATTTTGATGATCTGCAGCCAGCAGTCATACGGTAAAATCATATATTCATCTCATTTCTCTGATAAGGATCCACTCTATTAAATTTTGCCCTGAAGTTCATTATAGTTTTGCCAGCCTCCGTGACAAATTTTCTTTTGCTCACCTTCACTGAGAGAGGCGATATTACTTTTTTGCTTCAGCTCACAGTGAGAACCAATGTGATAGTATATACAAAATACCTTTGAAAATAGCAAGTGATTTCAGAAAATCTAACACTATTTTGTCATGTATTACTTTAATAATTTTAAAACATATATCTCCTATATTTCTGTTCCTCACAGGATATGTCCAAACTTCTTAGCACAACCCTACTCTGTGTGATCTTGTTTTTCTAATTCTCCTCTACTTCTTTGCTCTAATCACACTGAAGCGCCAATAATTATTTGATCATGATATCTACATCATTGGCTCATTCCCATTCATATAATTTAACATCTAATTTTTTGCTGCTGTTGAATTTCCATTGGTCCAGTTGTCATGTTCTCTTGGAGCTGTGTTTTTATTTTCTTCATATAGCATTGATTGTCCCTTTCTTACAATGCCACCAGCCTGAAAAAATATATGATTTTTTAAAACTTTTCATTTACCTTACAACCCTACATCTTCTCAATGAGCACAATGTGCAAAACCCATCAATTTCCAACGTTTATCATTATCCACGCATTGTTATGTCTTGCTTGGAAAATTGAAACGTTTCCCTGTTTCTTCTCTGGCTATACCATTCATATGATCCTCTACCAGCAACCAAAACCATCTGTGGAAAATACAAGCCAATCATTTTATTCCCTATTTTAAAGTCTTTTACGAGCCTCCATTTGAAGTTGTATTAACATTGTCAAGCTTTCTGATGTGTCCTCTGCTAACTTCCCCCACTTTATTTCACGCTCACCTACTGTATTAGTTAGGGTTCTCTAGAGAGATTGACCAATATAATACACTCGTACATATATACATAAATGTAGATATATGAGGAGATTTAGGGAAATTGACTCACTTGATTATGGAGGCTGAGAAGTCCTACAAAAGGCTAGCTGCAAACTGAAGCCCCTATGATGCTGCAGGTATGCCTTAGTCCAATTCTGAAGGTCTCAGAACCGGGGGAGCTGATGGTGTGCCTTTCAGTCCAAGACCAAAGTCCTAAAAACCAGAATGGGCTTGAGGGTGTACTAGTGCAAACCCTAAAGTCTTGGAGTTCTGAAATCCAAGGGCAGGAGAAGAAGATTGTCTCAGTTCCAATAGAGAGAGAGAGAGGAAATCACATTTTCTCTACCTTTTTTGTTCTATTTGGAGCCCCAGATGGTTGGATGGTACCTGCCCTCATAGAGGGCAGATCTTCCCCACTCGGTCTGCTGAATCCCACACCAATCTCCTCTGGAGACACTCTCACAGACCTACCCAGAACAGTGCTTTGCCAGTTTACTAGCTATTCCTTAACTCAAGTTTACACCTAAAACTAACCATCACACCTGCTCTGTGCAAGCCACATAGATCCCTTCTTTGAATATGCTGGGTTTCTTCTTTTCTTAGACCCTTTGCACTAACCAAGGCTAGGGTGCTCTGCTCACTGAGCATTACTTGGCCAACTCCTTCTTGCTATTCAAGTATCAATGTGTGGCTTATACTAAAAGGATATCTTAAAATTTATATGTTTATCTGTTTCCTCACACTAAAATATAATCCCTGGAGACAGCCTTTCTCAGGCTTCTTCACTGCTATATTTCTAGTGTCTTGAATAATGCCTAATATTGAAGTAACTCAATGCTTGTTTTTGGTGAGTAAATGGATGTTGGTTATTTATATAGCAATTTCCCCTGCTAGGCTGGGAACAAATGTGGCCTCCATTTTTGTAGGCCAAGCTCATTGCACAGAAACTGAGATGCAATGAGATCTCAAATATTTGCCAGATAAATATTCAAGTAAATTCATTGTTTACAAGAGGAATTCACTGTTTACAATATATCACTTATGAATATATATCAGTAATAGAGTGGAATAATGCCAGTAATTCTACCCTATAATAGAGCAGAATAATTTCAAACACTTTTCAACAGAAGTGATCATTGGTAGTTCTACTTCCCCTCATTCATGACTAAAATAGTATATGAAAATTATGTAAGTCAACATTCTGGTGAACTCTTGGGCTAAATTATATAGAGACATTTGATGTCCTTAGGCTACTAGAATGACACAATTTGCTCATTGCCATAAAGATAAATTATTTGAGGCAGTTTCTTTAGAAGTAATGATCTCGAAGTCTTTCTGCTTCATTTGGTCTGACTGGCTGTGATTCGTAAATTTTCCCTTCCCCATAACCTTGAGATGACATTCATTTGAAAAAAAGTTAAATGGGTTTAGGGGTAAAGTCCATGACCTTGGTATTAAAGAAAGGTAACTGGCCCATGAAAGAATAAATTGTATTACACTTAGAGAGCCCAGTTCATCTTATGACTGATCATGACAGTTATGAAAATCAGAACACCAGAAATCTAAGTCGAGGCCATAGGGAGTTAAACAAAAATACCTAGTGAACAATTTGACCATTTTGTTAATTCTATTTAAAACAAAATTTGGAATAAATGTAGTTTACTAAGATTTACATAATCAGAATAACGCCTTTATAGGATCACTACGAAACAATTTACTCAAGTTTTCAAAGTTAAAGTGAAGCAATTATACAAACATTAGTACAGATAAAAATCTATAGATAACAATTCTACATTGAAAGGGATAATTTAATGGTTATACGCCATTCAATTTCATCCTTTACTGTTTCGGTTTTTGTCTGTAGAATTGACTTTACTTTTTGTTACTGTGCAAGTGAATGGGACTCTCATTGGAATTTATGTCCAGGATGTGCCATAATTCCCAGAGGTAATAATGAAAAAAATAAATCACTTTACTTCACAATGTGCCTATGAAGCTTTTGTATTGATGCTTAAATCAAATCAAACTAAGGTCACAGAGATACCTGATTCTCCTAGCATTAAAAAAAAAAAAAAGTGCAAGGTATATTGAAAGAGACTGCAAATATTTAATAACATTAAGACTTCATGAAATAGATCTAGTATTTAATGGGAACTCCCAATCGTTTTCTCAGCCCATAAGTCTGTATTGTAATAATGTCAATTGTTCGCTCTAGGTAGTCAGCTGGTTTCACATTAATGTCTACTTACTATTGTGATTTACTTTCTTTAGGTCCCAACTGAGCTCCTGAAATTTGCGTGATTTGCCTATCATTGATTAAAAAGAAAATTTCTGTTTGCCTCAAACACTATATTTCTATGAATAAATAAAATAGCTGATACGAAGGCAAGATAGAATTACTTTAATTTAATAAACACACCTTTTAGATACTAATATGTGAATATACAAGAATTCTAGGTTCCATTTGGCAAGAAATTTTTGGCAATAGCATGCCTACAACTTACTCAGCACATTTTTGGTTATGTTGTAAACAAACAAGTTAAAGCTAAACTCTTGCCAAAAGAATTTAAAGTTGAGCACATTAAGCAGTCTAAGAATTGAAATAGCTTTCATAAACTTGTAAAAGAAAATACAGGCACAGCTCATTTCATTGTGCTTTGCTTTTGGATTTTACGGGTTTTTTTGTTTTTTACAAATTGATGGTTTGTGGCAACCGTGCATTGAGCAGGTCTATCAGCACCATTTTTCCAACAGTATGTGTTTACTTCATGTCCATCTGTCACATTTTGGTAATTCTCATAATCTCTCAAACATTTTCACTGTGATTTTATTTATTATTGTGATCTATGATCAGAGATCTTTGAGGATACTATTGTCATTGGTTTTGGGGTGGCACGAACAGTGGCCACATAAGATGATTAACTTAATTAATAAATGTGTGTGTTCTGTCTGCTCTTCTCCCTGCTCTAACCACAAGACATTCCCTGTCCTTATTCCTCTCCTTGGGGTTCCCTATTCCCTGAGACACAGCAATACTGAAATTGAGCCAATTAATAACCCTTCAATGGCCTTTAAATGTTTGAGTGAAAAGTCCCACATCTCTCACTTAAATCAAAAGCTAAAAATCGTGAAGCATAGTGAAGAAGGTATGCCGAAAACTGAGACAGGCTGCTAGGACCCTTGCAATAACAGTGAGCAAAGTTGTGAATGCAAAAGAAAAGTTCTTGAAAAAAATTAAAAATGCTACTCTAGTGAACACACGAGTAATAAGAATGCAAAACAGCCTTATTGCTAATATGGAAAAAGTTTCAGTGAGTTAGATAGAAGATCAAACCAGCTACAACATTCTCTTAAGCCAAAGCCTAATCCAGAGTAAGGCCCAAACTCTAACTCTCTTCAATTCTATGAAGGCTGAGAGAAGTGCAAAGCTACAGAAAAAAATAAATTAATTAATAAAATGTTTTTAAAAAATGAAGCTAGCACAGATTGATTCATGAGGTTTGAGAAGAGAAGCCCTCTTCATAACCTGAAAGTGCAAGGTAGGGCAGTAAGTGCTTATATAGAAGCTGCAGCATGTTATCCAAAAAATTTAGCTATACTAGATGACAGATTTTCAATGTAGATGAACTAGCCTGCTAGTGGAAGAAGATGCCTTTTAGGATTTTAATAGAGAGGAAAAGTCAAAGCCTGGATTCAAAGCTTCAAAGGACAGGGTGACTCTCTTCAAAGGACAGGGTGACTCAATGCAGCTGGTGACTAAATTGAAACCAGTGCTCATTTGCCATTCTGAAAATACTAGGGTCTTTAAGAACTATTTTAATTCTACTGTGTTTGTGCTCTATAAATGGAACAACAAAGCCTAGATGACAGATCATCTGTTTACAGCGTGATTTACTGAATATTTTAAGCCCATTGTTGAGACCCATTGCTCAGAAAACAAGATGTTTTTCTAAAATATTACTGCTGATACACAAGGACATTAATGCTGTTTCTATGCCTGCTAAGTCAGCATTTATTCTGCAGCCCATAGTTCAAGAGTAATCTTCCCTTTCAAGTATTATTATTTAAGAAATACATTTTGTAAAGCAATAGTTGCCATGGACGGTAATTATTCTAATGGATCTGGGCAAAATCAATTGAAAACCTTTTGGAAAATATTCACCATTCTAAATGCTGTCAAGAATATTCATGATCCATGAAAAGAGGTCAAAATATCAACATCAACAGGAGTTTGGAAGAAACTAATTCCAACTCTTCTGTATGACTTTGAGGGGTTCAAGACTTCCGTGGAGGAAGTAACTGCAGATGTGGTAGAAACTGCAAGAAAACTGTAACTAGAAGTGAAGCTGAATGTGGGGCTAGATTGCTGAAATCTGCTGATAAAACTTGAACAGATGAAGAGTTGCTTTTTATGGATTAGCAAAGAAAGTGGTTTCCTGTGATGGAATCTACTTCTGGTAAAGATGCTATGAACATTGGTGAAATCACAATACAGGATTTAGAGTATTTCATAAACTTAGTGGACAAAGCAATGGTCGAATTTGAGAAGATTGATTTCAATTTTGAAAAAAAGTTCTACTTTGGGTCAAATTTCATCCAATAGCATCATATGCGGCAGAGAAATCTTTCATGAAAGGAAGAGTTGATCAATGTGGCCAACTTTATTGTTTTCTTATTTTAACAAATTGCCACAGCCAACTTTCAGCAACCACCACTCTGATCAGTCAGCATCCATCAACAATGAGTCAGGAACCTCCACCAAGAAAAAGATCACAACTAATTGAAGGTTTAGATGCTCATTAGCATTTTTTAGTAATAAAGCATTTTTAAAATTAAGGTATGTACTTTTTTAGACATAATATTATTGCATACTTAATACATTACAGTATAATATAAACAAAATTTTATCTGTGGGAAACAAAAAGAATTTTTATGCTCACTTTATTGTGATATTTGTTTTATTTCAGTGGTCTGGATCTGATCCCAGAATATTTCCAAGATACACCTGTGAATCCAACAAATAAACTAAAAAGGACTCCTAGATATAAAGGAAACAATAGGCTGCCCTACGGATATAAAGGAAACAATAGGCTGCCCTACCAAAAAAGACACATTTTGTGACAAAGTCAAGGAGATGATGCACGTCTCTTTATACGCTCATTGATAACAAGAAAATATAATGAATTACAGAAGTAGAAAATTTTAACCTAAATTAAGGACCATTCCTTTTGGACTTTTCTTTCAGAGAAGAGGAATGGTTAAGTGGAAACCAACTACTGGAAAACTATCAATCAATTAATCAACCAATCATGCTGTCATTTCTTATAAATGCCCTAAAAATCAAATGGTGGATCAGCACTCAGGCATGAATTGGTTGTTTTCCATTCCTGAAGAAGCACCAAATGAACAAAAGAAAATTTCTGAATTATAATCATCCTCTAACAATGTAACTAAGGGAACTCAATATTCATTTGTGCCTCACTTTTCTCCTTCCCAAAGGGAGATTAACTATTTGATTTAAAAAATATCTCCCAAACATAATAGTAAAATTTATGGAAATAATTGTTTTCTCTTTAGATTCCCAACACAGTGCAATAAACAAGGCAAATATTAGTGCAAGATTATAGATAAAAACAACAACACCATAAACAACGAAACACTTACACATGGGGCTCAGATCACAGGAACAATTAGTGAGAAGAATGCAGGACAATTCAAATCTCCTAATTTCTAATTAGATTAGTTTATACCACACTAACATTTAAGAGACACAATTTATCTGCCAACTGCATTGAGAGAACACTGCTTACGAAATTACCAAAGCATCCATAACCTAGGTTAGTTTATGTTCTTAATCAAAAATATAAATTTTGAAAACTAGTCACACATTTAAAATTTGGTATTTCAAATAAGTGATCACTTAGAAGAAGTAAAGAAACTCATTTTCTTATGTGGCTCATAAACTACTCTAGTTTTCTTTTTAATTAAGCCAAGAGATGATTACAAAAATTATTTCAAGTGAAAGAAGCATTACTGGGTGATAGTTTCATAATGTGAATAATATAAAGACCCACATTCACTCTAAGCATGCAAAATGGGTTAGAAACCTAGATTTCTGAGCCAAATTGCCTAATATAGAACCTTAGTTCAACACATCCCACAATATGCAACTCACTTTGGACAAGTTACTCGTCTTCTCTGTATCTCTGGTTCTTCAGCAGTAAAGGGAGGAAGGTAATGGTGTTAACTTAGGTAGGTAAGGACTGGCTCATCGTTAAAATTCATTAATGGTACATAGTATTAATATTTAAATTCTGTAACACTTTCCAGCATACAAATATTTTTATTTTATTCTCCACATATTATCATTTAGTTCTATATTTGTAAGCTTGGGATGTCATAACAAAATATCATAGATTTCTGTGGCTTTAACAACACAAATTTATTTCTCATGGTTCTGGAGGCTGGGAAGTTAAACATCAAGCTGACAGTATGTTCTGTTTCTGCTGAGGATTCTCTTCCTTTCATGTAAGGTAGTTTCCTTCTCGCTGTGTCCTCACTGGTCACAGAGAGAGAAAGCACTCTGTTTTTCCCTCCTCATCTTGTAAGGACATCCATCTCATAGAATTAGGTTTCCATCCTTAGGACCTCATGTAACTTTAATGACGTCTTCAAGGACATATTTCAAAAAAACACAATAAAGCTTAGGACTTCAACATATGAATTTTAGGGGACACAATAGCAAATTCCTACTAATTTTTCTATTGCAGATATTATTTTTTACTATGATTGCAATATTTATTTTTGAACTATGTCAAAACTAATATTCCATTAAAATTCATTTTTATGCAATCCCTGAACTCACATTTCCATGGAAAGTATCAATATTATCTTATAAATGTTTCCTTTCTTCCAAGTTGAAAGTGAGCTAACAGTAATATATATATGTTTTTGGAAAATAGACTTTAAGTACATTGCAATATCTTATTAAACAGCTTTTGGAAAGGTTGTTACTAACTGTGAATTCTTAACTAAATATTTGTGAATTACCAGTAATTCACTTTGTTATGATTTAGAGTGGTTCTTAATAAGCTTATTTTACCTGCCAACCTTACATGTATACAAAAGATAAATTTTTACAAGTGCTAATGCAATTTTTTTTTTCTTTTTTTTTTTTTTTTTTGAGACAGAGTCTCACTCTGTCACCCAGGCTGGAGTGCAGTGTTGCGATCTTGGCTCACTGCAAGCTCCGTCTCCCGGGTTCATGCCATACTCCTGCCTTAGCCTCCTGAGTAGCTGGGACTACAGGCGCCTGCCACCACACCCGGCTAATTTTTGTTGTTGTTGTTGTTGTTGTTGTTGTTGTTGTATTTTTAGTAGAGACAGGGTTTCACCTTGTTAGCCAGGATGGTCTTGATCTCCTGACCTCGTGATTCACCCGCCTCAGCCTCCCAAAATGCTGGGATCACAGGCATGAGCCACTGTACCCGGCTGCTTCAGCCACTTTTCAATCATCCCACTCTCTTCTACTATTTCATAGAGGACAGCTTTGACATCCTCAAGACCACAGAACAGCGTCTACTATAATAACTTACAGATTGAGAGATAAGCTCTTGTCTAATTATTTGCCAACTGCTTTGTTATACCTAAATAGGTATTGAAGAAACTAGACAGATCTGACTGAGCAACTTCACTCAATTCCAATATCTATGTTTTGAAATTCTCTTGAGTTCACTGTATGGAGTTTAGGAAAATTTGGATGCAGTATTTTCTAGGAGATATCTAAGTTCTCTACCGATATTGCTCCTGTGACCCTTCCTACCTGTTTTTCACATACACTCAGGTTTAAATCAAAGTTAGAAGTTAAATACATTTCATATAGACACAGGTATAGGTATATGATTTGGATCAAACACATGTTCAATATATTCACGGGCAGTGTATAATTTGGAGTTGTTTCTTTAGAACCTGGTTTTATGTACCATTTAATAGACTGCTTATTATTTTGGCAATCACAAAGGCTAAATCTTAACAATGCTTTTTTCGCCATCTTCTCAAAGTGACATAAATGACAACATATTCATGATATTTTTTCTCAGTTTAAGCAGAGAATTATTATTCCTGCCAATTACTTTAAACTTAACAAAATATCTACTGTGAAAAGGATAAGATGGACAAACATGAAAATACTGGAATTTAGTCTGTAAAACTGTAGTTCAAAGAAATGCCAATTATGAATATATGACATTTTAAAAATATCCAAAGTGAAAAAATGTATTGAATTACAAAGTTATGTGTAGAAGGGTAAAATCAAGCTGGTTGAGGAAGACAGATGTAGAGAAATGAGACTGTCAAAAAAGGTAGGAGGGTGAAATGAGGACTAAGGTCTGAAATGTGAAGTCTCCATAATAAAAATATTATCTACATTTTATTAACTGCCTGAAATATACCAGGCACTCTGCCAGGCTTGTGAATACAATATTTTCATTGTTTGCAACAGTGATTATTATGAATAGGCTTTGTTATTTACCCTTACTTTTCCTTTCGTGAAATGTGTGAGCTAATGAAAACTTAGGTGACTTGCCCAAGGCTAGGCAGAACTCTGACTCAGATGAATGCTTTCCTTTCCAAGGACTTAATTCTTTCTATGCATTGTGGTACCACACATATGAGAGTGGGAGAGCAAGAAACCCACATTTTTCACATACTAATACAAGGGGGAACAGTAGGGAAGAAGAGAAGAGGAACAGCAGAAAGAACAGAGTTGAGTTTTATTTAAGTGACTGTTGATTTAGCATTTGGAAAACGTAGAATTTCAAAGACAAGAAATGCTATACCGCATTAGGTTATTTGACATTTGGTGGCATAATGTGATATGAGCTTTCTTAAACAAACAAAAATGCCTGTCCTTATTTGAAAATGAGATGGCAATGCCAAGGTATAAAGACTGACATACACTTGGCATTGCTAATAGTATGAGTTTGCTATAATCGCTTCAGTAAACCTTTTTTGCATGACCTAGTACATCTAAAGGGGAATCATATGACAAAATCCAGATATCCATTATTCGAGAACCTCAATTCTGTATCAGGAACATGCACAACATTCACAACACTGTCTATAGCACTACTGTTTGACTGTAAAGAAAAGTTACATATATATATATATATATAATTATAGAGGTTAACAAATACAAATTATATGCTTACACATTCATCTATTTTAGTGAATAGTTACATGTATGTTTGTGCATATGTGCATGGGTGTCTATGTAACATAAATGTCAAAATTAAATGACCAGAAAATTAAATCATAAAATAATACACTTAGTCTGACTCCAAGTATGTAAAGCCTAAAACCAGAAAAAGGAAACAAATTATTGCTTGATGATATGCCTATATCACAAAATTGTAAATAAGTGCTAGAAAATGATTAATAAAACATTCATGATTAGTGGCTATCACAGAGAGTGGACAGAGAGGCAAAATCTTTGGGAAGATGCACACAGGAATCTTCAAAGGTAGGGTTTGTTTTATTTCCTAAGCTTGGTGATAGGTATATGCTTGCTCTTCTTATTTTTAATTTTTGTTTAGCTATGAAAACCATATCTAGTCTTTGACCACTTAGTTTGTGATCGCATTATATAAACGGACTATAAAGCAGCACTTGGAAATATTAGAGATTTAAACTGTGTGCTTAGAGAGTGACCACAGTTCCCTTTGTAAGGCAAATGCTTATCAATTCTTTACTCCCTTAGCAATGTTCTTTCAACACAAAATCATATGTACACGTTTGCAAGAGAATCATTAGAAAGAGAACGTAATTGCTGTAGGCATTTACAAGTTAGAAGGAAAAGAATTCTCTGCTCATTATGTACTGCACTGTGTCTACCAGGGTGGTTTTAGCCTGTTAACCCCCTTCATCTTGTGCACTTCATCCATGAGAAAGAGATAACAAAGTGCAAAATGATCTTGGGTAATGAAGCATCACTCTCCGCTTGCTACCCATCACAGAGACACGTGTACAACATCAGTATCAGCAACTACTAAGAAGGGAAATGGCAGGCTCTTATCTGCCACTGCAAGTGGGTTTACAAGCAGAACTACTATTTCTACATTAGCCTATTTGATGGGGAATCTTTATACTGTGTAGTGGGAGTCTTTTTTGGAAACAAATGATCGGAGATAACTGTTAATATCCACGTTGTAGATTTTTATTGTTACTCCTATTAATGTTAGTTCTTAGCGTATTTCCATGTTTAATATCAGAAAAGCCTTTCTTGAGCAGAAAATTCCAATTACAAGATAACATGCTCAAAGTATAGGGAATTAGCCCACTTATATCATCAAGAGGCCCCATATCCAAAGTATATTTTAAAGTCACAACTAGCTTGTCTATTTCAGACCTTAACTTAAAGGCTACCTTCTCAGCCTTCTCTAGCTACTTCATAAATGCAAACTACCTCTTCCCTCCCCCAAACTCACACTTCTATATCCATTCCCTGCTCTAAAATATCAGATGGCTGATGTATTAGTGCATTTTCACACTGCTATAAAGAACTCTCCAACATTGGTCAATTTATAAAGGAAGGAGGCTTAATTAGCTCACAGTTCAGCATGGCTGGGTAGGCCTCAGGAAACTTACAATCAGGGCAGAAGGTGAATCAGAATTAAGGCACCTTCTTCACAAGGCGGCAGGATAGAGAATGAATGTAGAACTACTCAACACTTATAAAACCATCAGAGAACTCACTCACTACCATGAGAACAACATGGAGGAAACCACCCCCATGATCTAATTACCTCCAACTGATTTCTCCTTTGACACATGGGGATTATGAGGATTACAATTCAAGATAAGATTTGGGTGGAGACACAAAGCCTAACCATATCAGCTAAGGAGCAGATGATAGGGTGGTGTGTTTTTTTTTTTTTTTTGGAGTAATAAAATGTTCTAAACTTGACAGTGATGATGGATGCACAAAGATGCACAAATCTGAATAAAAAACCAATGAATTGTACACTTTCCAGTGGTTGAATTTTATGGTCTGTGAATTATATCTTAATATATGTGTGTTTATTTTTAAAAAGATTATAAAGGAGCAAATCTTTTCAAGTTCTAAGTTCCAAGTTCTGGGGAATCACAACAAACCAGCCACTCTGACACTAAAGCATTAGAATTGTGAAAACAAATACCAAGTAGACCTACAACAGGGGAAGTAAGATACAGTCCAAATATGATAGATAGTTAAAACATAAGTTCTGAATAATTACTGAATACTTCTAGGATAGAATTCATAAATAAAATATATATATATATATACACACACACACACACACACACACACATACATACAGTAACCATGAAATGGAAAAGATTAAAATGTGAAGTATGGCCAAGATTATGAAGTCTATAACAGACATTCTGGGTCAAGAGGGTAACAATGTAACAGTGTAGTGAGGACTTAGGGAGGATAGATGAATTAATTCATTATGTAAATGATCTCCTGCACAGCACTTAAGAGATAATAATAATAACATATGATCACAGAGCACAATGGTAATCAACACTAGGGGTTTCCAGAGTTAAAATTACATGTGATATATTTTAAAAGGAGCCTCGTTCTTGACATTCTGTAGCCCTCTGTTATCAAGGACTTACCATGTCACCAGAAGCATCAATCAAAATTGTTTACATACTCTAGAACCAGGTCTTGAATGATGGGGCAGAGTTTTCAGTAGCTTCATTTCAGATCAATTCCATTTGAACAACTTCAAACAATTACAGTAAATGTCCTTTAATTATTTCCTGGCTTACCATTTTCCATAATTTCATTTTGGCCTTAACCCCTAAATGCATTGAAGAATACAGTTAAAATTAAATTTTATCAGATTTAATTTTTAGACTTTATATGTTAATTACAGAGCAGATATCAAATATAGATTTTACAAACACAAATTAGAAAAAAATCATTTAATTAGTCAAAATATTTGAAATGTACAAGCAATTCTCACAAGTGTATGTGTTTGCAAGAAATAATTAGATAAACTGCTTCAGAGGGGAAAAAAGATTCCAAGGGAGTTAGATAGTAAAAGATGATCATCTGCAAAGAAACGTAAGAAATTTTAATCTCCATAGAAGCCTCTCCATGTGAAAGCATTGAGACTGGTTATTTCATGGTAGAAGAGGTAACATTGATTGGCTCAATAACTGTATACCCAAATAAATAAAAGAGCAGAACCAAATATTAAATATTTTATGGGGAAACACTAAACACTCATAATATACTCACTTTCTGTAAGCCTATAAACATTCACCAAATGGGACTTAATCAAGGATACTAGAAAGACTGGTATATCTTAGTCATATAGGCCATTTATTAATATATCCTATCAATAGTAAGTAGCATTGTCATAATTATCATCATTCTCTTCACCAGAGCTTGGCATGGCTATTTTCTTCTCTACATGCATTTATTACCCGGGTCACCTTGCCCAGACCCATGACTTTAAACAACTCCTAAATGTGGTTCCTAATTAATACCTTCGGCCTTGAGCTCTTCATCAAGTATCAGATTTATATAGTCAACTCTCCTTTTAACACTTCACTTAAGTGAAACACAGGAAGATAAATATTAAATGCTTGATTACACTGCTCTTCCAAACAGCCTTGCTCTTCCTAAGGCCCAGATGGAACCATCATTTGTGTAGTAGCTCAGATCAAAAAGGAAAAAAAAGAACAGAATTGCTGAATTGCTATTGGGTTCTATTTTTTTCCACAAATGCTACAATACATCTATCAGCAAGTTCTGTTGGCTCTATCTTTATAATGTATTCTGACTCTCATATCATGCCCACTGCAAACCCTTTGCTTCCATTATTATCTCACCCCTAGGGTACAGCAATAGTCTCCTAACTTAGCTGCCCACTGGTAATGCAGCCTGAGCCAGAATTACTGTTTAAAAATGTTAATTAGATCTTGTCAGAAGCCTGCTTCTAATCCTCCAATAGCTTCCCATAACACCCTCTGGATAAAATCCAAAATTCATACCGTGGTCCACAAGTAGCTATGTGATCATATTGCATTCTACTTATTGAAGCTTCTGGCTCATTTTACACATGGTATGTCATTCAGATATTGCTTTTTCTTCAAGCCGCTGAGCTTATACCTACCCTAGTGTCATTATCTACTAAATACATGCATATGTAAAATCTCTCCTGGACACGTTTATCTATTCTTGTGGCTTGAAATGTTAACAATATTTCCTTCCTTCCTTCCTTCCTTCCTTCCTTCCTCCCTCCCTCCCTCCCTTCCATCTTTCTCTGTCTCTTCTTTCATTTTTGATAGAGTCTCGCTCTTGTCACCCAGCATAAAGTGCATGGCATGATGTCGGTTCACTGTAACCTCTGATTCTCAGATTCAAGCGATTCTCTTGCCTCAGCTTCCCAAGTAGCTGGGATTACAGGCACCTGCCACCACAACTGGCTAATTTTTGTATTTTTAGCAGAGACAGGGTTTCACAATGTTAGCCAGGCTGGTCTCGAACTCCTAACCTCAGATAATCTGCCCGTCTCGGCCTACCAAAGTGCTGGGATTACAGGCATGAGCCACTGCATCCATCCTCGATATATTCTTTCTAAGATTTTTTTTTTGGAGACAGAGTTTCACTTTTGTTGCCTAGGCTGGAGTGCAATGGTACAACTCAGCTCACTGCAACCTCTGCCTCCCGGGTTCAAGTGGTTCTCTTGCCTCAGCCTCCCAAGTACCTTTACAGGCATGCACCACCACACCGGGCTAATTTTTATATTTTTAGTAGAGATGGGGTTTCTCCATGTTGGTCAGGCTGGTCTCAAACTCCCGACCTCAGGTGATCTGCCTGCCTCGGCCTCCCAAATTGCTGGAATACAGGCATGAGCCACTGTGCCCGTGCCTCTTTCTAAGCTTTTATTTCCATCTGATACCTCTCAGAATCCAGACCACAATATTCAATTTTCTAATAGGCACCTGTTCTTAAAAGTTCTAAAAATTTAACTTATCTACCCTCACTTCCCTTATCATGACAAAAATTCTTTGTTTTTATTTACTAGTACTTCCATTAATCAAGACGCTTATGTCAATTGACCCTATCAATCATGAAGCATTGTGAATTTTAACTCATAAATACATCTCAACTCAATCTAGCTCTTTCTGTTCTAACTGGCAATGCCCTGGACTGATTCAATATTATCTCTTGTTTAGATGATGGCAACATCTTCCTCCCTGGTACTCCTACCCAAGATCTGCTGTCATCCGAGCCACTGCAATGTGATCAGTCTAAAAGGCAATACAGAGACTGTAACTTTCTTGTGAAAGAAGCTTCAGTGTCCTCCTTTACATTTACTTCCTTCTTTAAAAAAATCAAATACACTTAGCATAGCACTCAAAATATTCATTATTTAATACATGGTTACTTCGCTTGTAATCTCCATGCCATCTTCTACTAATATCTTGATATACTGAATTATCTACATGTCTACAAGCAAGCAAGATCCATTTTGCATTTGTGTATGTTGCTTCATCTTTCAAGAAGGGCCTACCATTTTAAATTGTTCCTGCATTATGAACGTATTATTTTAAATATCCTTTTTATGGGTTACATGATCACCATGATCTACATGGAGGACAATGAATGCCATTTTGCAAGGAAGTTAGTCTCTGCATTGCCTTTTAGAATAATTACATTGGGATTTGCCTTTGTTTATGCTGTCTCATCTCCCACCACAATTCCCTGCCTCCAGCCACACTGGTATCTTTGAACATGCTCCCCATATGGGAACCAGAGTTTTAACTAAGTCTGACCATAAGTGTGTGTTCTTCATATGACTTAATTAAACTTACTTCTATACAGAACATTATAGTGATGATGAATATATCAATCATGGAGACACAGAGCATCACTTCAGAAGTCTCTCAAGTGTTGCTGTGGCGGAAGAGAAGTCAGACAAATGCTGATTTGGGACTACCACTGAGACTTCAACCAAAGTCAAATTTATTTATTTATTTTTGTTGTTATATACTGGAGCTTAGTGTAAGCCCTCTTCTGAGGGATTTGTATATAAATATGTGATTATTTTCACAGTCCGTGGCTCTTTTAGATTTTTATGGATTTTTTTTTGTGATAAAGTGGTTATATTTCAAGAGTTTGTTATACGATGATAATCAAATTGTTACATTTTACACACATGTTCTGCATTATTTTGAGTTAAAATACTGGATTTTATAAGCTCCTGAAATTTGGAGGAAAGAAAGCTGGTTCAGATTGAATATTTATCTTCAAAAAGGTGTTGAAGCCACTCACTTTAAAAACATGCAAAAGACATGAATAGATATTTACAAATGAAAATTTCCAAATGGCTGGTAAGAATATGAATAGGTGACCAATGTCATTGAAACATCAAGAGAACACAGATTAAGACAGTAAGGGGATATCACTGTATGAGTATAGAAATAGTGGAGATAGAAATTATTTAAAATGGCAGTCAACATCAAATGTTAGGAAATATATGAGCAGCTGTAACTTGAACAAATTGATAGTGGATATGTAAATAGATTTTAAAAAAATTTCTTAGTGAAAATTTTTGGCAGTATCTACCAAAGCTAATCATATGTCTACCTTGTGGACTTAGTAATTTGACTCTTAGTACAAACTCAAGAGAATTACTCATATATGTGCCACAAAAAGACATATTAAAATGTCCATAAATGTTTTCTTTATAATTATCAAAACTAGAAACAATAAAAAATATCCATTAATAGTAGACAGAATAAAAACATTTTTATCTTCTTTGTGTGTGTGTTGGAGAGAGAAAAAAAGAGAGACAGGGCCTTTCTCTGTTGCTCAGGCTGGAGTGCATGGCATGAACACAGCTCACTGCAGCCTTGACCTCCTGGGTTCATGTGATCCTCCTGCCTCAACCTCCTGAGTAGCTGGGACCACAGGCATGAGATTCTTCCACCTCAGTCTCCCAAAATTCTGGGCTTATGGGTATGAGCCACCATGCCTGGCCACATTTTTATATTCACAAATGATGCATTACTACCTAGGGTTAAAATAATTGAACTATTTCAACATGAAACAATATAGATTAAACTATTTAAATGAAATTGCCAGAGAAAAAAGATGATGTTCTCAGGATTCTATTTATGTGAAATGCACAAACATGACAAAAACCAAAATCATAATAGTGGTATTGGGAGGAAGGGGATGTGTAAGCATTGACTGGAAATGGGCACAAGGATGCTTCAGAGATGTAGTAGCTCCTGTCAGAACCTGGAGGCTGATTATGTGAGTATATACTTAGACAAAAGTCATCAGGGCTTCACTTAGGCTATATGCAATTTATTATATATAAATTGAACTTTGATAATATTGTACACTAAAATAAAAAAAAACAAAGCTCTTCTAAGGCACAGAAATCATTGGTTTATCTTACGACACACAATTTACATTACTTACTACTGAAGCCCTCCATGGCTTCTAGTTAATTACCACAGGTGCATGAATTTTTATTACTCTATTATTCACAGTATTATGATTTAGCTAGTCCACATTTTAAAAACTAATTTGATAGAGAAATATTTCTATGGTGACATTTATCACTGACAAATGAATTATAATTCAAAATTTATTCCTAATTCTTTATAACAGAATTTCCCAAAGTGTAAACTCACATGCTTTCACAATAAAGCATATTTAAAATGAGGAGGAAAGAAAATAATAATTTAGGCATGAAGAGTAATGATAACTGAAGTAAAAGAAAGTAAGAAGCTTTATGTCCAATTTTTCTTTTAACTTCTCCATCAAGTACAATCCATAAAGCACAATAACATTTCTATTTAAAAGAGAGGACATTTATTAAACATAATTCAGAAGAGTATGCATTGCTTACAAATTAGAAAAGCAAACAATAAAAGCTCATGATGGCTAAAGAGTTAAAAATAATATGCAGCTTCATTAAATATATTCAAATCTCCCAGTCTGAAAATGAAAATTACAAACAAAACACCTAGTATTTCAGTGTAGTGATAGCTTTTGCATATGAATCACCTGATCTTTCACTGAGTTAAGTAGTAATTTGTGGGCAAAGTTTTTGTTTTATGAATTACGCTAGTTTTCCATGGCTATCATAACAGATTACCATAAGCCTGGTGACAATACAAATTTATTGTGTAAACATTCTGGTGGGGAAAAGACCAAAATGGATCTTACAGTGTTCACATAAAATATCCACATATACACCATTCTACACCTGTAAATTAGGTGTTTTGAACCACAGTGATAGAACAAACATAACTTATCTGTATATTCATTCTGCATACATAATTTTAGCTTATAATTTTAATGTATAAAGGTATATATTTTCTTCTATCATATGTGCATAAAATTTGATTATAGATATTTATTTAAATTAAATTAAAATTACAAGTCTGACTACAAGGGAGCTTGATAAGAAATCACCTCTATTAGAAGAAGGACTTTTCTTCTGGAATAAATAAAGAATTCCTGACCAATCCTACATTTTAGTTTTTGCTTGTCTTGGGGATAATACAAAGGCAGCAAATAAAATAATCCCAGCTGATCATCGTCTGAAGAAAGAAGACACCCTCCCACATAACAAATAATCACCATGTTTCAAGAGTTCAAGTGAATCTTTATTGCCCAACCCCTTAATAAAATTCCTTCCATGCTCTGTCAAGATCTGGTGAATAAGTCAGAGGCAGAGATAAACCAAACAAAATCTTGCAATGTAGCAAAAGTGAGAACTGCTTTTCTCCATAAATTAGGTACATTTCACTGAAGGAAATAGTCTTCCATCATACTACTACCTTCTTCAAAGCAAAGGCTTATAAGGGGTGATGTATTTTATTTTTCATTTAGAGTTCAACAGTACAAATTTATCTCTATTAATAAAATTGTCAGTTGCAGTAACAAGTAAATTTATCTAGCTGTTTTACTACCCAATGGGGCCATTTTCATGTTAAGGCCTGGAATTAAAACAGCAGTAGAAATTAAAACAGGATGATGGATTTAAAGAAAGATCTAAATCTGTTTAATTTTCTTTGTGTCCATTATGAAACAGATGTCTTCCATATGTTGAACAGAAAAAACCTCAGCCACATTTTAATGATATTGTTTGAAGTAGAAGTTTGATAGTATTTATACATGGAAAAGAAAAATAATAACAGGGTTTGGGAATCTGATTTTGTACCAAGTCTGCCCCTGATGCTTAGAGAAATTACCACTATCTCGAAACCCCGTCTCTACTAAAAGTACAAAGAATTAGCTGGGTGTGGTGGCGGGCGCCTGTAGTCCCAGCTACTGGAGAGGCTGAGGCAGGAAAAGGCGTGAACCTGGGAGGCGGAGCTTGCAGTGAGTGGAGATCACACGACTGCACTCCAGCCTGGGTGACAGAGCAAGACTCCGTCTCAAAAAAAATTAAAAAAAAGAGAAATTACCACTATCTCAAAGCTTGAATTACTATATGCAGGTAGGAGATATAATACCTGACAGAGTGTTTGTATGAAAAACATTTAGCAAATAAAATAATACTGTGATAATGTGGATTTTATGTAGTGTTAATGAAATCAATTTTTATACTTGGGAAAATTTTCCAGTTAGATTTGGTAGCTATTTGCCTACATTATATGAATCACTCAGCTAGCATCAAAGTCATACCTATATATTATGCACATATAAGTAATTCTTTATAATTTAAAAGATAAACCAAACCATTACTTGAATGGAGCAAAACACTTGTATACCACTTTATTTATCACTTTGTGCATTTTCATCAAATGCTAATATTTGGGTGCAGTTTGTTTTACCAGTTTCTCTCTCTCTTGTGCATACATACACACATATACATATATCGGTACACACACATCTGATCCTTGTATATATACACACATACATATGTCTACATACAAACACAGTTTTATAGAACTATTAAAATTTAAGTTGCAGATATTTTTCTCTTTTATTTCTAAATATTTCAATGAATTTTCTAAAAATAGTATTTTACATCAACAAAATGGATTTATAAAAATCAGGAAATTTAACATAAGTCAAAGTCAATATTGAAATTTTAGATGTTCAACCATGTTCCTATAATGCTTTATTACTGGCTAGCACCTAATCCAGTATAAATGTGAAAAAAAATGCATCGAAGTTGAATGCCTTCATACTTCATTTCTTTCATGCTTTCAAGGAAAATAATTAAAATATTAAATACATTTTTGAAAGCATTGAAAAGCATGGAGATATTTGGAGTTTGTTTTATAACCACTCACACCAAAACTGGATGAACCAAGTAAGCACGTATTTACATGCAAACACACATATGCTACAAACCCAAAACACATTCAAAACGTATTGTGGAAAGTTGCTTTATTTCAAGGTTACCCTAACTACAGCTTGGCTTAGACCCAATTAGTTATGACTATGCATTGGCCATTAAATGATAGTGCATGCTATATAACAGGACAAGAATTCATATGCCTCACTACATTAAAATTCCAACATGAAGAGATTAACACCTGACTGACAAAAATTATTACATTTAATCTATTTTATCAGTCTGTGTTGAAAATTATACGTATTAGCTGCACTACTTATTCATCAAGTTTGTCCACCTGGGCTCAAGGGATCCTCTCGTCTCAGCCTGTGGAGTAGCTGTGACTACAGGCATGCATCACTACGCCCAGCTAATTTTTTATTTTTTAATATTTGTAAACAAAATCTCACCATGTTGCACAAGCTTGTCTTGAAATCCTGGGCTCAAGTCATCCCCCTGCCTCCACCTCCCAAATTGCTAGGATTACAGGCATGATGCACTGCCTGGCCCGGGGTTTTATTCACGACTTTAATTTTGAAACATATCTTGTGCTTCATTTACTCAATAATTTAAATATAATATTTCCATCTAGATATTTTTAAATGTGAGTTTTTAAGGAATTCATGACTTGCAATGATTTTAGCCCTTAAAAATTAAATACACTATTGATGTAGTAATAACTATTTAACATTCAATGCTTAAAAACACTTTGCTTTTTTCAGGGGAGTGAACAAACCCACAAACAACAAACAGCTCAAAGTTTTCATTACATTAAGGACCTAAGGAATCTGAGATGGGTAACTTTCTAAATTCTTTGTAATTACACCTCTGTAGATCTGGCATTAGAATGTGGATTTCTGCTTCCCAGTAGAGCCTGATACTTCTAACGTGCAATTAGAGGAAGCAAAGAAACCTTGTTTATACTAACAGAAAGCTAATGAGATGGTACAATCAATGAGAATACTTGATCATTTCAGAATTTCAACCACAGAGTCTTCCACTACTTAATCTTATACCTAACAAAGAATTAGCTGCAGCCAAGTGAATATCCTGAACAAAATTAACTTCTCTCCCATTTGTCTTTATGATCTGGGTTGAATACAAGAACCTCATTATCAGTGCCTAACCCTTTTGAAAAATCCTTTGTTTTGTTTTCTTTAAATAATTTATCAGGAATTATTCTATTTAGCACTACTCCAATGCAGAAATTTTAGAAAATTCTCAAACATATTCTTTCTGTGTGCAGAGACTATTTTTTAGGAAATACTATATTTCATTGTAAATTATTTACCTTAAAAAGTAAGAAAATTTTTTTGGTAAGCTTTTTTACCTTAAAACTCATTTCACACAGATTTTGCTTTTAAGTTTCTTACCTTAAAATTTTTCAATGGTAAGATTTTTATCATAAAAATAATCCAGAAAGATTTTGCTTTACATATGCCCTAGTCATTGATTTAAGATTGTTAAATGAATTTCAGAAATCATGTAACACCATTCCTCAATTTGCAGATCAAGGAAGCAAGATATTGTATTAGGCCACTCTGCCATTTAGTGTAAGAACATTCACCAGAAAATAGACTCGTAAACTCTTAGAACAGGTTCTTCCACAAGAACATGCTACCTCCCCCTACATCTTTCCCTAAACACTATTGCTAGTATTAGTAAATTGCTTGAATGTATACAAGAAATAAGCATTTAAAAAATTATATTTAATAAGAATCATTAATTCACAATTAAAGAGGGAATATACCATAATTCTTTGTCTCTTTGTTTCTACATGAATTTATTTACATTGATTCTGAGTATAGGTTGTGAAAAAACTTGAAAAGCACCATAGAATCAAGTGTGCACAGAGCTCTAAGTAGCAACATGACTGGAGAACTCACAGTGAGGATACTACCTAAACATTACAGAAAGTTCCATTGTTGTCCACAGTATGTACTCCTCTGTTTTAAGAAATGAGATACTACCTTTTAAATATTAAAACTTATGTTCAAGAAGTGTGAAACCTAAACCATTATTTTTACCCAGAAGGAAATTTTCATTTAGGCTCAGGGAAAATCAGACCCCAAGGAGGTTATGGCATATATAACAAAGTTTAACTGAGAAAAGATAAATTCAGGCCTAGGAGGTAGAGTGGAGGCTACCAGGACAACTTCATGTGAAAGAATCATACAGATAAAGGAAACTGGGAAATGTGGTTTGGTAGCAATGGAAGATGCAATCAAGGAGCCATATGGAGCAAAAAAGAAGACAGACATTAACATCTATACAATGAGTCCAGTCAAAAGAAACAGTGACAGATTTTGGCCAACACTTTGTTAAAAAATAAGCCAAACTGCCATAAAGGGGAAAAATAAACACAATCACTTATCTACACTAGCACTTCATTTGTGTGGCAATGGCATAAAGCCAAGATATAAATAGATGACTTGAATGCTGTCAATTAGTAGGAAGCCTTAAAGAAACTTTTTGATGAAATTTGTTGTCAGCTGTTGCATTCCCTAAAGATACAGTTTTGGCACAGGATTTTATCTTCATTTCAGTGGGAAGTATTTGTTAATATATTGCAAGTGGCTTGCTGGGCAGAGAAGGGAAAACAACCCTGATTGCTGAGAATATTTACATAAATGTAACTAGTCAGCCAGTCTCTCCTCCCCAACAGTGAAGGCTGAGGTTCTAAAACTCTTTGCAAGGGTAAGGAAAACAACATCAACAAACAACAACTCATTTTCTCTGCTCTAAATTTTACCAATTAGAGATACCTCTCCCATTAATAAATAACAGAGTGTATAATAATATTAACTATCCTAAAATATTTGTAAACCTGGCTTCAGGGGTTTACTTCCGTAAATCTAGCCAGAGAAATTATAAATATAGAAATGTTTTATGCAAATATATGCTCATTTCAACTTTATGATAATGAAAAGCTGAAGATAAAACTAAACCAAAAATTGTAGCATATTTAAACTATGAGAACCAGTTAAAAGACAAATGTAAGAAATGAAAGGAAATGATGTCTCTCAAAGGATCATAAATATTCCAGATACCTTTTATCTAATCATCTATCTTGTGCACCAAAATCTCACATCATGTTCCCGAGGAGGACTACCTTAGTATAAGTCTTTCCGTTTTACAAACGAGGCAGCTATTTCTCACAGCAATCAAAGATAAAGTTATTCAACCAGGAGTGATGGCAAACCATTTATATCCTAAAAATCCACACATCATTATTTTTACAATTCATTGTTTCATTTTGTGAATATTGTTTATAATCTATTTAAACATGCTTTATTTTGCCATAGGCTATTATGAAAAATAGAAAATAATTTACGTACTTTAAAGTAAATTACTCTTTACAAACAAAAGTACTTATCTTGAAAATGACTTCACTGCCTCATATGAGCCGAATGTAATAATGCTTCGTTTCATTTTAATAAACTTGGCTGATTTAAAATATTCAGTCAAATGACAGTTTATCACCCACTTTAACGTCATAAAATGTTTGCAGCTTTCTTTAAACTTTAGTACATAGTTCTGTTAAAGTCTTCATTTCATCTATGCAGTTTTTTGGATATATAATGAGCCATGATATAAGAATTATTTTATAATAACATAATTATATATAAAATCTCAAAGTAATTGAGTAGTTACTCATTTTGGTCAAATTTCAACTTTTTATTTTTAACTAAGGGAATTTCTTTCACATGGCTTTATGAACTTATATAAGTCACACAAATTTCCTGATGTTAGATATTTTTATTTTTGAAAAGGAGGTAGAACTCTAGTACATAAAATCCTTTTATTATGCGGATTACCATGTATTAGCATAATGGTAAAAGACATTGAAATATAACTTAAATATTTAATGGATTATCAAATTTCAACAATAGGTCTTTAGTTTTGAATTCACCTAATATATCTCTAACATACACAGCATGATTGCAGCATTTGTTTCGTAAACGAAAAGCAATTATTAGTAACAGAGACAGCAATGTTGTATTAGTCCATTTGTATACTGTTATAAAGAATTGCCCAAGACTGGTAATTTATAAAGGAAAAAGCTTTCATTGACTCACATTCAGCATGGCTGGGGAGGCCTCAGGAAATTCACCATCATGGAAGAAGGCGAAGGGGAAGCAACGCACCTTCTTCACAAGGCAGCAGGAAGTAGAGGTGCGGAGCGAAGATGGGAAAAGCCCCTTTTAAACCATCAGACTGTGTGAGAATTCACTCACTATCACGAGAAGAGCATGGGGAAAACTGCCCCTAAATGATTCAATTACCTCCACCTGATCTCACCCTTGACGCGTAGGGATTACGAAGAGCAGGGGGAAAACTGCCCCTAAATGATTCAATTACCTCCACCTGATCTCACCCTTGACGCGTAGGGATTACGAAGAGCATGGGGAAAACTGCCCCTAAATGATTCAATTACCTCCACCTGATCTCACCCTTGATGCGTAGGGATTACGAGATTGCAATTCAAGATGAGCTTTGGGTGAGGACACAAAACCTAACTATATCAAATGTTTATAAGCAAATACTGTCTATTTCTTACAACAACACTAGTAGTAGTAGTAATTAGGTGTTTCCTGTGCTCACTTAAATTGTCTCTCTTTAACATCACAATAACTGCGTAAGGTTGTTATCCTCATTCTACATATGGGAAAAACAAGTAACGGACAGGTTAAGTAATTTGTCCGAGATTATAGAAGTAGGTTTCAAGACCAGGCAGTTTAAATCAGTATTGTACACATACTACTATGAATTCAGCAACAATCTCTTATATTTCATCTGAATTTGAGTTTTATTTCAATGTAGCAAAATGTCTATGTAACGTGCCAATATAATTCAAATAACAGTTTTGGGTTTTGTTTATTTGTTTTACAAATGGGGTCTCACTATATTGCCCAGGAGTGCAGTGGCTATTCACAGGTGTGATCATAAGTCACTACGGTCTCAAACTCCTGGTCTCAAGTAATCCTCCCTCCTCAGCCTCTTGAGTATCTGGAATTATAGATGTGCACCACTGTGCTCAGCACAACAGTGTTTTTGAACTCACAATCCTTCAACGAAACTATGGACAATAGTAGAGAATCGCTAAAAATAAACCATGGCCTGCTTACCATCACCATCTTCTACTCAGCACAGCTCCTGGCCTCACAAACAGGATGCCTCCGTATGTTCTCAATATATTGATTGTATATGTTTTCATCAAGCATCTCATAGGAATGCAATATTCTAGCTGAAAATTGTATTTCCTAAAATCCCTGGGAGAAGAATTTAAGAGACTTAGAGGGAGCAAAAACTGGAAGAAAGTGGATTATATCAAATAGGATACAGATGATATACTAATCAGAGAAGGAAAACAAAGTAATGATATTGCAGAGAAAGAAATATCTAATGAGTTTCACAGTTGTTTGGGTATGCCATGCTGTATATGTGGTTTTTCACTTCTTATTACAGAATCATTCTTGATAGCATTTCTAATGCTTAAACCTTCCTCATCTTAGTAAAAATGTTCTTATATTCTTATTGAATATCTTCTTTTCAGATACATCCCCCTGGGACTCCAGCCCACTGATAAAATGACTTCCTCACACGAAGGCAACTTGTTAACTCAAATTCCTAAATTTCATAAACATGTTTTACTTTTTTTCATTCATCCTCCATCTTAATTGGTAGCTGTTGACCGTCCAAATTATTTCCTTTCCACAAACTATTTGTCTCTGGCCCAACAGTGCTATCTTTCAGAAAGCCCTTTCTTAGTCTTTACTCCTTTTTCTTCTTCCAAGCAGTTATTTAATTAATGTTGAGAATTCTCACGGTGAAATATTGAAGTTATTTCTTTTTTTTTTTTCTTATGCAATCTCCTTAGGTAATAGCATCTTCCTACTTGACTCAATGTTAAACCTCCAGCCCAGATGCTTTCTGCTTCATCTATCCAATTGCATACTTCACATTCCTACTCCAATGTCTTAAAGATACCTCAAAGGCAACATCTCAAGAATAACCCCATATCAATCCTGCCAAACATGGTATTTCTTCATTCTTACTTACCTCTGTAAATGGACCCAATTCCAATGCAGTTGACATATCTCACACTTGAGACTAATTTGAACACCCTGTTTTTAAGTCACCACCTATGTCTAATCTATTCTCACAGTCTGGCAATTTTATGTTTTGTGTAAGATTGTGGGCTTTCTATATCTATCTTACCAGTCCCATTCTTAGATAACCTCAACCATTTTTAAATTAACTTACTGCAAGAGTCCCCTAATTTGGTTCTTTCTTAATTGATTCTTACCTTCAATGTATTCAACAAACACCACCAAGGGTGACAATTTTTATGACATTGTGTCCATAAAAACTACCTATAATCTTTCAATGGCAAATATTATGTGCATTATAGTTGTATATATGTGTATGCAAATTAAATTGATGTTTTATAAAAGTTATAAAAACAATCTGTGGTTTTCTCTAGTTTTTAAAGAGAGAAAATAGAATGCATAATATAATCTACAAGACCTTGCATATTCTGTTCTTGTATCTGACTCTAACTCCCTCTGACTTTCTGCCCCAATTTGCATTTTGGCTAATATCTATCTGTTCAGTGGCTTTGCTATGCCCCTCCTCTATTCCTGTATCAGGATTCTTGCACACATTAGTCCTTCTACACAGAATGTGTAAGAGGTACTTAACAATTAAATAATGTGTACTTGCTTTGTGAATACAGACTTTTGCATTTGTGAATTCAGAGTAAATTATGCCCCCCAAATTTCTTCTTTTTTCTTCTTTAATTTCTGCGTTATAGTCTTTGTGTGTTGAGAACTGAAAGTTATAACCACCTAATTATTTAGTGTCCAGCTCTCAGTAGAGAGGATAATTCCTCTCTGCAGCTGGTTGTCCCATCATTTCCTCAGATCTCAGCAGAGAGAATAGCTCCTCCTTGCTAGACTGGTCACCCCAGTGAATGTCCAGCTCTCCACAGATAGGGTAGAATATTGGAATTGTACTCTAAGTAAAATCAGTGACTTAGGTGAGGGGCTTAATGTGAGACACTTTTGAAATCAAATTTCCACCATCAATAGTTAGGAATGAGCAGCCTGCTGGCCTGAGCACTGGATCTCCTTAGTTCTACTTCCTGATGCTGGAGGCCGTGTGCGTTCAGACTTATTTATTCTGATTTGCACTAATATGGATTCTGCTTTAAAAGTCTAAGTGATACTAAATAATTAGGTGGTTATAAATAGTTACCTTCTTAGCTGGGTGAGTGCTAGGATATCCAGAATGAACAGATTTTTATCCAGGCCTCCAATGTAATGGTTAAAAGCTTCATGGAATTTTAAGAATCTATTCACTTCTTTGCCCTGAAGATATGAAGTATGTTATAAGGATAAATATGCCCCATGTCTGATTTACAGATTGACAATAATCACTGCCAGTAATTCACTTCATTTACTTTGGCTTTTTTTCCCACTTAAATGTACCTTTAGGTTGCATCAAGAAACTGGAAATAAATGCTCTTAATATCAAAGTGATTATTTCATTCTTTGTATTATAAGGAGGGAGAGAACATTTAGATCATATAAAGAAACAAAAATCATAATTCCTCAAATCATTCATGATTTTATAAAAGCCATAATTGCTCAGTAAATATAAAAACACCACTTTGTCATTTTTTCAATAAAAACTGAACATTTCCCTCTGTATTCCTCATTTAAATTGTGCTACTTAGTCGTTCTAATTTATTTTATTATCAGCTTATACTTTTTATTATAGAAAAAGTAAATCTCTTAATCTAATCTTTCTAACTTTAGTTCTATAATTAAAGTTTTATAAAATCCCATTGAAGAAAAAATGTCCACTATTTGGGTGATGGGTACACTAGAAGCCCAACCCCACCATAAACATGCAATATGTAACAAAA
This sequence comes from Colobus angolensis palliatus, assembly GCF_000951035.1. Taxonomy (NCBI): domain Eukaryota; kingdom Metazoa; phylum Chordata; class Mammalia; order Primates; family Cercopithecidae; genus Colobus; species Colobus angolensis. The sequence goes on along the minus strand of NW_012113919.1, from coordinate 8,434,090 downwards.
AAGCACACATACACCTGAATCTAAAATAAGAAATTAAAAGGAATTTCTCTTTTTTAAAATCTCTATTGTTATGTGGCCATAATCTGTTTTCTGTTGCTTATAACAGAATACCTGAAACTGGGTAAAGAAAAGGAATTTATTTCTCATGATTATAGAAGCTGAGAAGTCCAAGGTTGAGGATCTCCATCTGGTGGGGGCCTTCTTGCTGATGGAGACTCTCTGCAGAGTCCTGAAAAGGTGCAGGGCATCATGTGGTGAGGGCAGCTGAGTGTGCTAGTTTGGGTCTCTCTTCCTCTTCTTTTAAAGTCATCAGTCTCACTCCTATTATAACCCATTAATCCAGTAACCCATTAATCTGTGAATGTGAGCAGAGCCTTCATGATTTAACCCAGCCTCTCAATATTACCACATTGGGGAATATGTTTCAACATGAGCTTTGAAAGGGACATTCAAATCATAGCAGCTGTGTCTGTTGATTTATCTGTCTTTTTCTGTCATCTCAGCTGTATCTCCACTCTTTTCTCTTTTCTCCTCCATCCTCCTCTCTTCTTTTTTTGATTCCTCTCTCTTTACTCTCTTGGTCTCTCTCTTCTCTCTCTCTTTCTTATAGTTTGATTTTGTATTCAGCTTTAATTTACCTCCAAATTTTTTCAATACAGCAAGTATTTACTTCCACTTGAGGCACCAGGATTCATTACTGGTATAGGTCTTCAAATGTGTTATCATAACACTTGCTCTTTGCCTCTGGCTGATGAGAATAAAATTACATTTTTTTCCTTTAGCCATTTTTCATCAAGAATCCATTCTCAAATACAGCATAGTAATATACTTTCTCCTTAAACAGATCTGTGGATGGGTCAAAATACAGTTAATTTTGCAGACTGTAAGATGAAACTTCAACCCAGCAACTGTTACTAGAAGAATAAAGAAAAATTGTTTTTTCTCTCATTTGAAGCTGAAGGGAAACACTAATAGTTTTAAAAGATTAAACATACATATCCAAATTCAAAATTAGAGATATTGTAAGGGTAGAACTGGCCAGCGAGATGACTTCCAGGAAAAGAGAAAGAATATGTACTTGTGGCAGACACAGCTAGTTGCCCACCCAATATATATTCTCCCCTTCTTGCTTAATAAGGAAGGACAGGCATGGTAATATATGCAACCAAAAGGCTATGTTTTCTGGTCTTTCTTGCAACGAAAGGTGGCCATGTGTCCTAGATTTGACCAATGAAGTGTAAGCAGAAGTCACTGGGTCTTGTTCTCAGCAAACCTTGTCTAAATGGCAGATTTGGTCTGTATGAACTTTTGTCATTTGTCCCTCATATCACCAGCAGATATATGGCAATGAAGATTTCATACCGTGGAGCTAACTTTAAGGAAAAACTTTGTTGATCCTTCATTTTAATGTGTAACCCAGCACCAAAACTTGATAACCACACACTTCCAAATTTCTGCTTATATGAGGAAAATACATTCTCTATTGTTTCAGCAACTGTGATTTGGGTTTCATGTTATGAGCAGCTGAGCTTATTTCTAACATTCAGTAAGTATGCTATGGCACAGAAATAGGTCAAAATTATGAAGTAGGCTGTACATGATAAATCTGGTTATATCACTTCCATAATACTTTCATGCATTGATTTTCATTCTTAATTAAGCCATTTTTCTTAGTCTTTTTTATTATGACCACCAGCCGAAATGTGTGTGACAGGAGTTAAGCAAAACGAAAAATGGTTGAAAAGGAAGGAGACATTGGCGGGTGGCCCTAACAGAAAAGTCCAGGAGTGCTTTTGTAAGATCCCATACTGTAAGCCTTTAATCAAGATGTAGACCCAGCAGCTTTTTTTTTGTTTGTTTGTTTGTTTTAGAGACAGAGGCTTGCTATTTTGTCGCCCAGGTTGGTCTCCAACTCCTGGTCTCAAGCATTCCCACTACCTCAGCCTCCCAAAGCACTGGGATTACAGGTGTAAGCCACCATGCCCAGACCCAGTAGCTCTTTATAGTCTGTTTTCATCAGAATAAGACTTCATGATGGCAAAAGTATCATATTTTTAAATAACATTAAGAATATAGAGATAAGAATGAAGAAGAAAACTGCCTCTACCACCTACAGATAACCACTGTTCTCTTCTTAGATTATAAATTATTTCTGGCTCACTTCTATGTATTTCTATATATTATAATGTGCCATTTTAAAATACCAATACATTTAATAGTGGAAATTATGTAATCATATTGATATATACCACAGGGGGGTTATTAAACTCCTATATTCTCAGGAATTACGGTGCTTTGCAGGCTCTTTCTGTAATAAATATTACTGGCTAGGTGTGGTGGCTCACGCCTGTAATCCCAGCATTTTAGGAGGCCTAGATGGGCGGATCACGAGGTCAGGAGATCCAGGCCATCCTGGCTAACTCGGGGAAACCCTGTCTCTACTAAAAAATATTAAAAATTGGCTGGGCGCGGTGGCTCAAGCCTGTAATCCCAGCACTTTGGGAGGCCGAGACGTGCGGATCACAAGGTCTGGCTAACACTGTGAAACCCCGTCTCTACTAAAAAATACAAAAAACTAGCCGGGCGAGGTGGCGGGCGCCTGTAGTCCCAGCTACTCCGGAGGCTGAGGCAGGAGAATGGCGTAAACCCGGGAGGCGGAGGTTGCAGTGAGCTGAGATGCGGCCACTGCACTCCATCCCGGGCGACAGAGCAAGACTCCGTCTCAAAAAAAAAAAAAAATGAGCTGGGCATGGTGGTGGGCGCCTGTAGTCCCAGCTACTCGGGAGGCTGAGGCAGAGAATGGCAGCAACCTGGGAGGCGGAGCTTGCACGGAGCCGAGATTGTGCCGCTGCACTCCAGCCTGGGCGACAGAGCAAGACTCCGTCTCAAAATAAATAAGTAAATATTACTAAGGCAGAGTTCATAAGTATTTCCTTGGTATAAATTTCATGTGAACTATACATATTTTAAAAGTTTTTATACATTTTAAAAATAAACTCCAGACTTTTTATTGGCACTTTCCTCAGTAACTTAGGTGTTGTTTCCTCCCATTTTTCATTTCAACAGGTTGGTATCACTCAAAATGAAAACTGCCAATCTTACAAAGAAAATGGAATCTTTTGCATTGTAGCAGGTTTTTTTTTTTTCTTTTAAAAATTCTTCTGGTCATCTTCCACTAGAGAAATTATAATACATGCATATCTACAATCAATGTACTTATTTTTCTATTAGTTAAGATAGGGTTACTACTATAGTATGAATACGTGTGTGTGTGTGTATATAATGACAAAACTATAACAGAACTTTAGTTTTTGTTTACAAATAATTTCTTTTTTTATTGAGGTACAATTGATACAAATAAGTGCATATATTTAATGTATACAGTTTCACTAGTTTGGACATATGAATACACCCATGATACCACCACCATAATCAATGTAATAAACACATCCATCACTCCTCAGAATTTCCTTTTATCTCTTTGCTGTGTATGCGTGTGTTGAGTAGTAACACTTACTTTGAGATCTAACTGCTTAAATGTTTAAGTGTACAGTGCTATATTGCACTATGTTGTACAGCAGATCTCCAGAACTAATTTGTTCTAAACACCAAATGTACAGACAGTAAATGGAAAATAGAGTAGGTCAGATATTCTCACCTTCAGTACTATTGGCACTTGGATTAGAGTATTCTTTCTTGTGGGGACTGTCCTGCTTAGCGTAAAATATTTAGCAGGATCACTGACTCCTACTAAATGCAAGTAGTTTACTCCCCAACATGAAAATCCAAAATTTCTCTGGATGTTGCCATGTATCCCTCAGGGAACAAAATGTCCAGCAATTGAGAACCACTTGGACAGAAGAAGATGTTTAAAGGCCAAGATTGGAAACAGTGCTTATCATTCAGCTTAGAATCCACTGGCTAAAATTCAGCCATGCGGCCAAGTCAACAAAAAGAGATGCTGGGAAAGATAAGCCAACTGTGAACAAAGGAAACAGTGGAAAAGTGGCCAATAACAAAGACTCTAGGCAACTATTACACAACTTTACTACTTTTTTCTCAATTTTTTTTTCCTTTTTGTGGGTGGGGTATTGACATTTCTTAGGAAAAGAAACATGTTTTCTGCTTTGTTTCGATTTTCCTAGAATCACTACCTCAGTCCCCTTTACAGCCTCCACCTAAAATACTTTCTCTGTATTATACCATCTTCACTGAAGCGTTTATATATATATAGGATATTTATATAGGAAGCACTATCTCTTCATCTCCCAACAAACAAAGCTAGCAAATCAATTACTGTTGAGTTTTAAAACTTTCATGCTATCAGCTGTTGGCTATTAATCTGCATATTATCATAACCAAGAATATAAATGTAGGGCTATGGTTTGAATGTGTCCTCCAAAGGTTCGTGTGCTGGAAAGTTAATTGCTGTTTTAACGGTATTAAGAGGTAGGATTGTAAAGAGATGATTAGGCCAGGATGACTTTGCTCTCATGAAGGGATTAATGCCGTTATGGGGAGTGAGTTAGTTATCTCGGGACTAGATTTGTGATAAGAGGATGAATCCAACTTGATGTTCTTTTTTTGCCTCCTGTGCTTGCTTCCACCATCCGCCTTTCTGCCGTGGGATAATTCTCACTGGATGCTGTCACCATGCTCTTGGACTTCTCAGCCTCCAGAACTGTGAGCAACATAGACTTATTTTCTTTATAAATTACCTAGTCTGTGGTATTTTGTTAAAGCATCAGAAAATTAAATAAGACAGGTAGATAAACTTTCTCAGTCACATGTTGGAAGCCAGATGCATGAGACTGGATATGATCCAATCAATGTCCAGTTTAAATTGTCAAAGTGCTTGAATTTTGCATATTCCTGTACTCTCTTATTGAAATACAATATAATTGTATGTTCTATTTCTAAGCATATGAATAAAATCTAAATTTATTTTCCTAGTTATTTAAGTGTTCAAATACCTTGCATCATATTTTATACCTAATGTCATTGCTGACCACTGCCTATACTCCTTACCTTTAATTTCTTAATTGCCGTAATCTCTATCTTTTTGATTTGGGGCATTTTTCTTTTCATTTTTTCTCTTTTGGATCTTTCGTATTTAATATACTCCTTGTAACAAAAGTCAATTATCAATACTCCAACTCTTATTGTGATACCTCCCGTCTTTCTGAAATCATAAGGGTATTTACAGTGCATTATGAAACACATAATTGATTTTATACTGTCATTTGGATGATTACTTTTTAAGAACATTGCATAGAGCTTGCATTAAAACAAACTTGATTATTTTTTAAACAAACATTATTATATTGTTCCCAAATGCCTATTATAATTTTAAGTAGAGTAACAACTTTTGGCAAAACAAAGGTTCTTCCTGGAATACTTAATGAATATAAACTGTTTGTACTTAATTATTTTCTTGGTTTGTAAAAGATTGCGGTCTTAAATAGCCTGCCCTGGTTAATATACTTCCTGTGCTGCTGCTTGCTTGATTAATATTAACTTTGTATCTTTTCATTTCTTCATTGTATAATGGTAAATTTTGTATCCTGGAGCAATCTTAACACAGATTTTTTATTAATGTACTTTTCATTAAATTGATTTTACTACAATATTATGTCTTGCATAGTTTTTGCTTATTTCTAATGATAAGGATATTTACCTAGGCTCACTAGTTCTCCTCATACCACAGATAATTAAGTGTATTTATGTGTGGTGCCTTTAAAAATAATTCATGTAAGTGAATATGAACTCAGTCTCCAGAGTTCTTGAATCACCTCCCTATCAATGAACTTGAGTGCTTGCTTATAAAGATAATTTTAAAGATTAATGGTAATAAGGAAAAACAGTTACTGTATACTTACATTCTAGTGAAACTGATGACAAAAAGGTCAATTACATTATAGATAACTCTAAATAATACACTTAATTGAGCAAGCAAGTTCACAAAAAATAAAGAAAAATCTAAGATCTTTTAGACTAGAATCTCCTTATGCAATACCAAGTCTGTCACAACATGTCTAGGTAACAGATGACTATTTTGAGAAGTTTGAGAAGTTTTCTCCTTGTAGAGGCACTACAAAAGTAACAGAACAATTCTGTGTGGTTATAAGATCCAGAACTGTTATAAGGGCCAGAGCACAGAGAGGTCCTTATCTGTAGACTAGTAAAAGCTTATTTCCTTTTAATAAAATAGTCTTAATGCTAAAATTCAAATGAGACTTGATACGGTTTGGCTGTGCCCCCACCCAAATCTCATCTTGAATTCTGATGTTGTGGGAGGGATCTGGTGGGAGGTAATTGATCATGGGGGCAGATATTTTCCATGCTGTTCTCATTATAGTGAATAAGTCTTGGGAGATCTGATGATTTTAAAAAGAGATATTTCCCTGCACAAGCTCTTTTCTCTTGTCTGCCACCATGTGAGACATGCCTTTCACTTTCTGCCGTGATACTGAGGCCTCCTCAGCCATGTGGAACTGTAAGTCCATTAAACCTCTTTCTTTTGTAAATTGCCCAGTCTCATGTATGTCTTTATCAGCAGCATGAAAATAGACAAATATAGTAAATTGGCACCAGGTGTGGGATGCTGCTGAAAAGATACCTGAAAATGTGGAAGTGACTTTGGAACTGGGTAACAGGCAGAAGTTGCAACAGTTTGGAGGGCTCAGAAGAAGAGAGAAGAATGTGGGAAAGTTTGGAACTCCCTAGAGACTTGCTGAATGGCTTTGACAAAAATTCTGATAATGATATGGACAAAGAGGTCCAGGCAGAGGTGGTCTCAGATGGAGGTTAGGAACTTGTTGGGAACTGGAGCAAAGGTAACTTTTGTTATGTTTTAGCAAAGAGACTAGTGGCATTTTGCCCCTGCCCTAGAGATTTGTGGAACTTTGAAGTTGAGAGAGATGATTTAGGGTATCTGGCAGAAGAAATTTCTCTGCAGCAAAGCTTTCAAGAGGTGACTTTGGTGCTGTTAAAGGTATTCTGTTTTAAAAGGGAAACAGAGCATGAAAGTTTGGAAAATTTGCAGCCAGACAATGCTATAGAAAAGAAAATCCCATTTTCTGAGGAGAAATTCAAGCTGGATGCAGAAATTTGCATAACTAACAAGGAGCCAAGTGTTAATCACCAAGACAATGGGGAAAATGTCTCCAGGTTATGTTAGATAGAAGAGACCTTTGAGGAAGCCCCTCCTATCACAGGCCCAGAAGTTTAGAAGGAAAACACGGTTTTGTGGACTGGGCCCAGGTTCCCTGTGCTGGGTGCAGTCTAGGGACTTGGTACCTTGCTTCCCAGCTGCTCCAGCCATGACTAAAAGGGACAAGGTATACAGCTTGGGATGTTGCTTCAGAGGGTGGAAGCCCCAAGCCTTGTCAGCTTCCACATGGTGTTGAACCTGTACGTGCACAGAAGTCAAGAACTGAGGTTTGGGAACTGCCTAGATTTAGAGCATATATGGAAATGCCTGAATGACCAGGAAGACATTTGTTGCAGGGCTGGGACCCTCATGGAGAACCTCTGCTAGGACAGGGAAATGTGGGGTCAAAGCTCTCACACAGAGTACCCACTGGGGCATTACCTAGTGGAGCTCTGAGAAGAGGGCCACCATCCTCCAGACCCCAGAATGGTAGATCCACCTTCAGCTTGCACCGTGTGCCTGGAAAAGCCAAAGACACTCAATATCAGCCCATGAAAGCAGCCAGGAGTAGGGCTATACCCTGCAAAACCACAGGAGTGGAGCTGCCCAAGGCCATGGGAACCTACCTCTTGCATCAGTGTGACCTGGATCTGAGACATGGAGTAAAAGAAGATCATTTTGGAGCTTTAAGATTTGATTGTCCTGCTGGATTTAGGATTTGCGTGGGATCTGTAGCCCCTTTGTTCTGGCCAGTTTCTCCCATTTAGAATGGCTGTATTTACCCAATGCCTGTAACTCCATTGTATTTTGGAAGAAACTAACTTGCTTTTGATTCTACAGGCTCAGAGACAGAAGGGACTTGCCTTATCTCAGATGAGACTTTGGACTGTGGACTTTTGAGTTAATGTTGAAATGAGTTAAGACTCTGGGGGACTATTGGGAAGGCATAATTGTTTTTTAAATGTGAGAACATGAGATTTGGGAGGGGCCAGGGTCAGAATAAGTTTTGGCTGTGTTCCCACCCAAATCTCATCTTGAATTCCAACATGTGTGGGAGGGACCCAGTGGGAGGTAATTGAATCATGGCGGAAGGCCTTTCCCATGATGTTGTCATGATAGTAAATAAGTCTCACGAGATCTGATGATTTTAAAAAGGGGAGTTTCACTGCACAAGCTCTCTTCTGCCACCATGTGAGATATGCCTTTCATCTTCCGCCATGATTGTGGGGCCTCTCCAGCCATGTGGAGCTGTTAAGTCCATTAAACCTCTTTTTTTTGTAAATTGCCCAGTCTTATGTATGTCTTTATCAGCAGTGTGAAAATGGACTAACACAAACTTTAAATACACATTTGTATATATTTATACTTATGTATCTCATATATATATACACACATGCATATATATACTTTTATGTATATGCTTTGGGGATATTGAGACTGAAGTATTTTAATTTTACTGGATTTTACATTTTATAACTTTAGAAATATCTTCAGATCCATTAAAGAACACAGAAAGCAGCAAAACAGTATAGGATATCAAAACCACTGAGAAAACTAATTTAAAAATAAGTACTTACATGAATTATTTTACACAAACTTGAATTGATAATTATTCTCAACAAATTCAAACACTAATAAAATAATATATTCTTCATCAGTACTTTTGTATTCTCAGTGTTTTTGTTCTCATGGTTGTAACAGTAGGCATGCAATTTTCTAATATTTAATAAATAAGGTAATGCGAAATGGCCAGTAAATATTGTTGAGGCAAAAGTCACCAGAAAATGAAACTACTGTAAGCAATATGTTTGCTATTGACAGGAAATTATTAGTTTACAGCCCTAAATATCCTGTCATGAATTTTGCTCATGGTACAAAGTAGCTTTTTTTCACAGACCTTATAACTCTAATTTTCCACTTATTTGTAGGACTTTTTGATTGCATTTTATGTGCTCCACCAGCCTCGGGCCATGGGCCATATCAGTTTGCTTAACATCTATTACCTGAGCAGCATCTTACCCAGACTCTTCACACAGAATATGCTTACTCAATAAAAAACGTCTTATTGAATGAAGATTCTGGCCAGGCACATGCTGTTTTTAACATCAACATTTCAACAAAGGCATGGAATTCTAGTGCATTGTCAAATACTCTTGTAACTACTAAAAATATAGAGAAGATAATACAGAGTATCTTCAAATTAAGACCTTGCTCTAGACCCTTGGTGGTAAGCAAGCCACATAAGTATCCACAGTGTGATAAGTTCTGCAATAGGTAAGTGCATATTATGTTTTATATCATGGATTTAATATTTTTCTTTTTTTTTTCTTTTTTTTTTGAGATGGAGTCTTGCTCTGTCGCCCCGGCTGGAGTGCAGTGGCCAGATCTCAGCTCACTGCAAGCTCCGCCTCCCGGGTTTACACCATTCTCCTGTCTCAGCCTCCTGAGTAGCTGGGACTACAGGCGCCCGCCACCTCACCCGGCTAGTTTTTTGTATTTTTAGTAGAGACGGGGTTTCACCGTGTTAGCCAGGATGGTCTCGATCTCCTGACCTCATGATCCGCCTGTCTCAGCCTCCCAAAGTGCTGGGATTACAGGCTTGAGCCACCGCACCCGGCTTAGATTTAATATTTTTCTTTGAAATAATATGGAGAATAAAAATGCATGCCTTCTTTGAGGGAGAAAAACAACTAAATTCTAATAGTAGTTAAGTGCATATTTTCATTCTAATAATTACAAATAGTAGTATTTCTCTCATTGACAGACTAGATTGCATCAGTGGTATACTTAGCAATACAATCTGTTTCATATCCTTATATAGATTAGACAATCAATATACGTTAGTGTCTTCTACCTTAATAATTTTGAAGTGCCTCCAGACACTAATTAAAAATAGAAATTCTGACAAAAAAGTGCATAAATGGCAGTTGAATGCTGCTGGCTGATGCAAACACAAAAACACAAATTAGATTAGATGACACATATATATTGATTTGTGCATTGGTTTTATTGATGCTACTGACCCTGTCCCCTAACCATAAATACCTGAGCCAAAAGTTCACACACTCTGTCTCAAGGCAAGTGCCTTAGTCTGATTAGGCTAGTATAAGGAAATACCTTAGACTGAATAATTTGTAAGCACCAGAAATGTATTGCTCACAGTTATGGAGGCTGAGAAGTCCAAGATCAAGAAGTCAACAGACGTCTTGATTTCAAAATACAAAATTTTGAAATTCAGTATCTGCTTATGACTCATTCCTCATAGACACGCTTTCTAGTTGTCCTCACATGGTCAAAGGATCAAACCAGCTTCCTCAAGCCTCACTTGTAAGGGCACTAATCCCATTCAGGAGAGCAGAGTCCTCATGACCAAATCACCTCTCAAAGGCTTCACCTCCTACATTATCACAGTGGGGATTGAATGTCAGCATACGAATTTTTGTCAAGACACAAACATTCAGAACTAGGATAGAGGCTGGAAAAACTTCAATGGAGGCACACAGATAATAAGGGAGAGAGCAGTATAAAGGTGCCTCCTGAAGTTGTTCCTCCCAAAGGCTGCTTGTATAACTCTCCCTTCATTCTTGTAAACTGCCTGCACATTATTGTTTGTCTTAGTTTGAGATGCCCAGAATTCCGTAGACTGAGTGACTTAGACAATTCAAATTCCTTTACACCCTGGGAAGTCTGAGATCAGGGTGCCAGCATGGTTAGGTTCTAGTGAGGGCCCTCTTCCTGGTGATGTCCTCACGTGATCTTTGTTGGAAGTAGAGAGTGTGTGCATGTCTCCCTTTTTATAAGAACAATAATCCATCATGAGGTGCCCAAACTTGTGACCTCATCTAAACCTAATTATTCGAAGGCTCACCTCCCATACCATCATCATGGGGGGGTTAGGATTTTAATGTAAAATTTTGGGAAAGATGCAAATGTAATCTATAACATTGTTTCTCCAGTTAGCCACAATCAGTAGGTATTTTCACTGAATCTTGAATGAATCTACATTAATATACCTAATTTAGAAAAATTCTCAACAAACCAACATTTATTGTAAAAAAAATATTAAATTGTTTCTTAGATGCTAAACTCTTAGTGTGCACAGGAGCATGTTCTATACACACAATTTTTCTTTGGAGTGTTTGTAGCAATTAAATATTACTGAATAGCTTCATAGAGAAGCTGTTACTGCTACTATCAAAAACCATAAAAATAATAAACTTAACAATATTAATACAAAGACAAAAATTCCAAAACTAAAAGTATTTTTTAAGATTGAAACAAATTCATCTTCTTCACTCTTTGATTCTACAAATAATATGAATCAAGGATTCATAAATAATGAGTGAATGGTATCTAATGAGAGCTTTACTTCTATTCTCTGAAAGCATTCAAAGCATGCCCATTCTAAGTGGTGCTGGAAGAATTAAAATTAAACCAGAAAATGTACTTTACAACCACCTTAAAAATCTTTGTTTTTATTACTTAGTAATAGAAGGCAGTAACCTAAAGGTAAAACCCAAAAGTGTTTTTTCTGCTACAGCATTTGAACTCCTTATTACTAGATATTTTCAAATGAAGGAGGAAAGGACAACAAAAATAGTAAGAATGGACTCATATATTTTCATCATTTAGGAATTGCAAAGATTATGAGCTTATTTATTTACCTTTACTACATCAGCTAGAAAGCTGTCTCCTTACCTCGTTTGATTGTTAATCACTTTGAATACACGTAAGGCTTGAGTTTTAGTGGTCTGTATCCTTAAAGGTAACTATATGAAATGAATGCATTATTTTATATTAAACAGTCATTTTCCATTAAACTAAGAAATCAGTATATCCCTGTTAAACTTTCAAGTTCATGGAGTACAGCTGAGGTTATCCATGGGAGTTCACAGGAGGCATATGCACATTAATCACCAGTGGCGTGTTGCAAATAAAATTCATAACTACAGAACCTTAAAACACATGCCTCTAGGCATACTAAAAGCACATGGCCATCATTCATTTCCTCAGTGAATACAATGATGTCACCATTCTTTCATCACTAAACTTCCAGGTATAGTTTTAGGAAATTAGAAGACAATAAGCATATTGATGAAGAAAAGTGGAAAATTTGCAAATCCAAATTAGAGCATGTGTTCATTCCTAACCTGATGAAATCTCACACTTTCAAAAGAGTTAGGAATGTCACAGACAATAAAGAAATTTCCTTTTCTTTCTTCCTCTAAAGAGGATGCATTTTGAAGAATTCAGTGTTCTTTCACTACATAGTTATAATAATAAGAATGATGTCCACTTTAATTTGTCATTTCCAAAAATTTTAATTAGAGAGAAAAAAATGCCTTGTAACCAGGGACCAGTCTATTGTGTAGATTATTTACCACACTAAATTTCTAATACATTAATTGAATATTGTTATTCACAGTGATGCGTCCTATTGGCAGACAGATCTCCTGGGAATATTACTTGGATACTAGCAATATTGTCCATATATTATTTAATTCACATTTTAATTTAATTGATGATTATAACAACTAGAAATCATGGAGGTTTATGAGGAATCATCATTTGCCCTTCTATTCCTTCATTAGTCCAGATGGGAATTTATTATGTACATGATATCTGGAAAATATTACATAAAGATGTTGCCAGAGGTAAAATTATGAAGACTCATTTACCTAACATATAAGAAATAGAACAAGGAGACTCTTTCTGTTAAACTGTTTACACTTAAAGTATAATCTTTTTCTGTGTTTGCTATGTAGAGGTCCAATATAACACCAGATCACTTGTCTGTACATGTTCTGAGCATTCATTGCCTCATCTATTCTACATGAACACTGAACTAGCAAGCAAGCTCCTTGAGGAACAAACAGTAAACAGATAGCAAGAGTGTCCTATGATGAGCGCCATCTTGGAAGGATATAAACAATACAGGTGTAGTCACCCAACCTAGGGGGAAGGGAGGAGGGGCAGGACGGGCAACAAAGACTGTTTCTCTATTGGCTTGGCTTCTGGAGTTGGAGAGACCTGAATATGCCTGCCTCATTCACTAACTGTATGGCCTTTGTAAATAGCTTACTCTTTCTCTGTTACCTTCACTTGAAATGGAAATGGTCATATGAAACACCTTACAGTTGTGAAAAAGTAATGAATGAAATACATGAATTCCATTTAACTTACTGACTCAGTGAGTGCAAAAGAAACCCTGTTGCTATTAATATTGTTGTAATTATTTTTAATATTTGGTATTATTAATAATAATACATTGTATCTTCTCTTTTGATTTTTACAGAACTAACAGGTAATATCCAACTCACGTATTTTATTCCATTTAAGAGGTAAAGAAAGGTGCTCATAGCATGTTGATGCCTGTCCTAAGACACAAGCTGGAAAATGACAGGGTCTAGAATAAAATTGAGTTGCTTAACTCTGTTTCCTGCTCTGTAATAACCATAGCTGAATCATGTTATAGTGTGAGTCCTTGACAACCATATTTTACATTATGTGGATGACTATGTTGATTGCTTTAGCAATTCCTACAAAACACACTGGGCAGCCACATAGAGTTTCTGGGGTTAAATAATACATACTACTAACTGTTCATCTATATCTTGTTCACAATCTCTCTCTTTTCCATTGATTTCTGGAATGGAGCATTTACTAATCCTCATCCACTGTTGCTCTGGAAAGTTTCATCTTGAGATTGCATCATTATACATTTAGTATATACCAAATACCTTACTCCTTCACTGATTCACAAGTATTTTAACTCTCTGATATTTAGGAAGCATGACTACTTCACTTTCATTAGATTTTTTAAATGTATTTTTAAAAGTTTGAGGTTTGTATTTCATTACACAAGTGCAAATATATGTTTCTGGGCTATGCATTCAAGTAGAAGTCTACTAATTTTAATTAATTACCTCATGGTTAAAACCCTTGAATTATTTTTAAATAGAAAATAATCAAAATTTAATTTTAAAAGAAAGAATGCCATGAAATTACACATTTTTGCATAGCAATAACTAGTTATGTAAAATCATGAAGCTCCTGGTATTAGGGTGTGTGTGTGTGTGTGTGTGTGTATTAGATAAGTGCCCAGGAGCAGTTTTTTTTTTTTTCTAACTATTGAAGGTTAATTTTTGAATATGGGCATGAGAAAGTAAACTTCATTCTTAACCAGGTTTCATTTTTTTCTAACCTAAGAAAGAAAAACCTGGTAATGTGAAAGCATTTTGCTAAGTTCCACGCCTGAGTAGTATATTGTCAGGTAATTAGTGGAGATCATTGCATTGCATGCTGGGTGGAATAGGGGCTGCAAGATCCGGATCTGTCACATTACTTCACTTGCAATGAATTTCTGACATAATTTTTAAGGATGCTGCATATTCAGCTATAAAAGAAGCATTTGTGAATGTTTTAGAGCTAGCAACTGATTTTAACTTTTAAAATTATCTAAATGATTCTGAACATTCCTCCCTTCCAAAGATCTATAAGTAAAGGAATACAAGTATATTTCCAAAAGTGTTACTATATATAAATAAGCTCTGAAACATTACGATTGTTTCAAATTTGTAGAAATCTGGTAATTTCTTATGCTAGGTTTCACATTGGATTTATTAGATAGAATTAGGAGATTGTTTTTGTTTAATTTTGTACAAATTCAACCTTATTGCATATTTCATTATGAAATAGGGGCAGAATTTACTTATAATAGTTATCTTTCAGTTTGGTTTCTGTATCTGACAGTATGACATGAAATCCATCAAACAGTAAAACAGAAGGAAAAGAAAATCTCTAAGCATATACATTCGTGGAAACATAAATCAAGCTGCAAACCCTACAGTGTTAAGAAAATATGAATCTCTTTACCCAGTAGTGGAATCACCTTGAATTCCTTAAATCAATAGTTCACTGAACTTGAAGAACAATTTTCAAGCACTGGCACTTATGTAATCCGGTTTATGCAGTGTGCTAGAACTTGTTCAATAAGAGAACTTAGTTCAGCTGTTAGAATAAAAATGTCCTTTACAATACAGACTGCTTAAGCACAAGATACTAGCAAATATCAAAATTTCGGAATATTGCTGTTATCACATCAATATTTGTGGACATTGCCTAGTATTTAATAATTTGGGAAGAAATGAATAGTGCTGGTAAAACTTTTGAAAAGCATTATAAATAAAATCTTCATTGCACTTAAAGGTTAAATAAGTCTTATTAATATATGTATGATTGTTTTTCACTTTAAGCCAAAGGGTAGACAGAATACAACATACACAGTAGTGGTCTCTTATATGGTAACTTGTATGCAACAGAGATTCTATTTAAATTTCGAAGTGTATATTACAGGCTTCCTGGAACTCTGACTATTCTAAAACTTAATAGGAACTAGTTATGTTTTGAAACCATTTACAAGCTTAACTCCAAATAAATATTTTTTTCTGTCTAAAGTGGAATTATCTTATAAGAAGTCCTCTAAAACCCTAATTTTTCTATGCTTTTGAAAGTTTTTAACTGGAATATTAATGTTGAAGAAAAAGTGGGGCACTGAGTACACTTAGGTAAAATATGAGTTTTCCCTGTAGTTCCAGTACTCTGATTAAAACCTTCCTCCCCTCAGAAAAAAAACAACAACAACAACAACAAAAAACTATTACTAACTTGTCATTGATATTGACGAATAAATTAACAATTTGCTATCTTCCAAAGTTAAGAAGAAAAATTCACAGCCATGCCTAATATCACCCAGTGAGATGATCTATAAACAAAGTTTTTCTGTAAAAATGTAACGAGGAACTCACATTGGCTTCTCTTTTTTCTACAGTTTTCAAACTGTAATGAATTTTTTATTATCATTCATTTAATTCCATGTAGGTTTATTCTTGCTGATAACATGATCTATTGTTCTCTGAGCCATGCTGAGATTGCCATTTCTTAAACAGACAGCACTTATTGGAAATTAAACCTCTACTAATGTATTATAATTATTACTTGAGGGTAATTTGCTGCTCCAGCAGGGAGTCACAGCCAATGTGATGGTAACGTTTCTTCCAGAGAGCTGTTAATATTTCTTCTACGCTGAAATCCCACATAATGGATCTTGCCTAAGGCTGATTAATGATTTCAGAGCTGGAACAGTGATTTGTAGCTAAATCAGTCCTCACTGGAGGATATTCTGGGTTATTTCAGTCAATACTGTTAAATAAGTGTAAACAGTAACTTCAGCAACACACATGTAATCTAGTAGGTAAGAAAGAGTAGCAATAAAAGGAAGTAAATAATGATAATGCTGCAGTTTCTGCATTTCATTTACGCTTATAACAGATACAGGGAAGAAACACACTGCAGTGTCATCAAACCCATGGAATTACTTCACTGCAACACATTTTTTCTGCATTGAAAAAGCAATTTCCCAAACAAGTAAAAGTAAATTGAGCTAAGTGCCTAAAATAAATCAGCATCTTTCCCTCCTTTCTTTCCTTTATATCACCTTCTTCGCTAAAAAAGAAATTGGACAAATAACTTGGAATGAAGCTTGGGCAAGACAAATTTCAAGGATGGAAAAAGGTTTCATTTAGGATTATACTCTGCAAGCACACAGAGTTCCAACGTTGTCCATGCTGTCCAAGCTCCAGGGATTTCATCTTCACCTAAAATGAGGCAGGGCATAGGCATCACAAGAAGTAACCTTGGGATCTCCTTGCCCAGAGGCCTACATGAGGAATGTATAGAATCAAGACTCTCTAGTCACTGAGTTTAATTCTTCTTTGTTAACGTAAAGTCAATATCAGTAAAAAGGCAGTGATATAACTGCAGTTAGGGACAATGTTACAGACTTCAAAGTACATCTTTCAACTTGTATTTCAGTAGGGAGTCCTGTCTCCCATGATCCAGAGATTTTTAAACATTGTGATGTACATTGTTGGTCTGAGGTCCTTGGCTTTTAAAAAAATACTCTTTAAATCATTTTTCTTTTTTAATTTGACGGTACATAGTAGGTGTATAAATTTATGGGACGCACCAGACATTTTGATTCAGGCATGCAATGCACAGTTATCACATCATGGAGAATGGGGTATCCATCCCTCAAGCATTTATCCTTTGAGTTACAAACAATTCAATTACATTATTTAAGTTATTTTATAATATATGTTTAAGTTGTTATTGCATATAGTCACCCCTGGCTTTTGACTATCAAATTTAAGTAATAAGCATCTTCTGACTAATATTGCAAGAAAAAGAAGAAATACTTGTGAGTTAAAATGGTGAGGATGTAGATATACACTGATTGTGAGCACAGCCATTCAAATGATTGTGAAATCAAAGTGAGAACTGCTTATGCCATTACCAGCTAAATAACAATTCCAGGTAAAACATAAAAGATGGGCTGCCACTTATTCTTAGGTTTTCAAATGTCTAGCAATCTAGACTCAGAGAAATCTCTCAAAGAAATGTCAATGCATTTTGTAAAATGAAACTAGAGCTATAGCAATTGGTGTTAAGTTTCTGCAAATTATATCCAGCTTCTTTTCTACTTGCAACTTCGTTGTATACTAAACAGGTTTCTCCCACACATCTCTCACACACACTTTTGTGCATATACACACACATCACTTGAGTCAATGGTTTTTATTCTTCAATCAGAATCAGTACAATAGCACACCTTAACCTTTCCTTAAATCAATACAAAACAGTTTCCCAATTAATAGAACCAGACATGACACATGAGTTTTGTTGTTTTTGTTTTTTCCTCCAATAGGCTCAGAAAGTCAAGTGCAAAGGGGAAAACTTTTCCCTTTGATAAAAAAATAGTTTTTTGACAGACCTTCAATAAAGATCTCTACATATCTTTTATGGAGGTGATTTGAAGTCAAAATTCTTGAGTTCATAGTGCATCAGTTTGTGTTTTTAGTAGCTTTATTAAGATACAATTCATATATCATTTGCCTATTAACATGTACAATTATTTGTACAAAATTCACTGTCATGAAACCATTCCTACAATCCAATTTTAGACTATTTCACCACCTCAACACATATTCATACTTTTTTTTTTTTGAGGTGGAGTCTCACTCTGTTGCCCAGACTTGAGTGCAGTGGTGTGATCTCGGCTCAGTGCAGCCTCCACCTCCCGGGTTCAAGTGATTGTCTTGTCTCAGCCTCCCAAGTAGCTGGGACTACAGGCATGTGCCACTATGCCTGACTAATTTTTATATTTTTAGTAGAAATGAGGTTCCACTATGTCGGCCAGAATGGTCTCGATCTCCTGACTTTGTGATCCACCCGCCTCAGCCTCCCAAAGTGCTGGGATTACAGTCATGAGCCACTGCGCCCAGCCTCATATCCATACTTTTAATCCACATCCCCTTTCATCCAGTACTGAGCAACCATTAATTTGTTTTCTGTTTCTACCCATTTTCTTATCCTGGATATTTCATAGAAATGAAATAACACAGTATGTGGTCTTTTCTGACTGGTGTATTTCACTTGCTCTGTTTTCAAGGTTCATCCATGTTGTGACATGTATCACTCTTTCTTTTTTATTGCCAAATAACATCTAATTATATGAACAGAACACATCGTGTTTATCCATTCATCAGTTGGTGGACATTTGGGTTGTTTCCACTCTTTCAGTATTATGAATAATGCCATTATGAACATGTGTGTACTAGTTCGTATAGACTTATGTTTTATTTTTCATATATATGCTTAGGAGTAGAATTGCTGGGTCATACTGTAGTAATTATAGTTGACATATTGAAGAACCACTAAACCACTTTCCAAAGCAGCAAGGTTTTCTCACATTTTCATAAACAATGTATGAGGATTCCACTTTTTTCCACATGCTTATCCACACCTGTTACTGTCTTTTTTGATTATAACAACCATAGTGAATATGAAGTAGTATTACATTGTGATTTTTATTTGCATTTCCTTAATGACAAATGATACGGTTTCACATGCTTATTGGGCATTTTTTAAATAAATACATATTTTTCACAGTTTCAATTTTTTGTCTTATTTCTGAGTTGTAAAAATTAGTTTCATATTCTAGATACATGTCCTTTATCATGTATTTGATTTAAAAATGTTTTCTCCCATACTGTGGGTTGTCTTTCACTTTAGTGATGATGTCTTTTGATGCACAAATACTTTTGATTTTGATAAAGTCCAATTTACCTAAATTTTATTTGGTCACTTCATTTGGTATCATGTTCAAGAAGTCTTTGCCTAACTAAAGGTCATGAAGATTTACTGCTGCATTTTATTCTAAGAATTTTGTAGTTTTAGCTCTCAGTTGTTGCTCATAATACATTTTGAAGGTTTTTGTTTTTAATATTATGAGAAAGGAATGCAACTTTATATTTTACATGTGGATATCCAGATGTCTCAGCAACATTTCTTGAAGAATTTTTAATACTGAACAATGTAATTGCCTCTTCTAAGCCTCTGTCTCTTAATCAGTAGGATGGGGGTGATGGATAAAAGTGTCTCATTCACTGAGTTGTTTTCAAGATTAAATTAAATTCAATGATACACATAAAATGTCTAACATTGTTTTAATACACAGTACTTGCATTTTAGCTTTTAACAGATCTCTACAGGTTATCATAATCTATTTCTAACCCAAGCCTTTTCTGCTTACTATAATGCTTGCTGTCATGGAAAATATTCTGTTGTTAAAAATACTCTCTTTTTCCTTATCCCTCTGCCCCAAAAGTTGTCTCTGTATGAATTTCTCACTTAGCTACCACTGAAATACCTGATGAGGTAATTCATATTTAAAAATGAAAAATGGGCCAGGCGCGGTGGCTCGTGTCTGTAATCCCAGCACTTTGGGAGGCGGAGGCGCGTGGATCACGACATCAGGAGATCAAGACCACCCTGACCAATATGGTGAAACCCTGTCTGTACTAAAAATACAAAAGTTAGCTGGCCATGGTGTCCTGTGCCTGTAATCCCAGCCTCTTGGGAGGCTGAGGCAGGAGAATCATTTGAACCAGGGAATCAGAGGTTGCAGTGAGCCAAGATTGAGCCACTGCACTGCAGCCTGGCAATAGAGTGAGACTCCGTCTAAAAAACAAAAAAAAGAAAAAATTGAAAAATGATAAAATAATTTTATTCTTTAACAGAATTATGTTGTTATTATGTTGAGACAAATATAGTACTGTAAAATTCCTCCACACTATTTTGTTTTGTTTTGTTTTTTTGAGACATGTTCTTACTCTGTTGCCCAGACTGGAGTGTAGTGGCATGATCTCGTTTTACTGCAGCCTTAGCTTCCTGGGCTCAATCCTTCTGCCTCAGACTCTCTAGTAGCTGGAACTACTGGCACAAGCAACCAACGCCCAGGATATATATATTTTAATGTTTTTTGTAGAGCTGGGGATTTTCCATGTTGCTCACACCGGTTTCAAACTCCTGAGCTCAAGTGACCCGCCTGCCTCAGCCTCCCAAAGTGCTGGGATTACAGGCGTAAACCACTGTGCCTGGCTCATGCTCCACACATATTTTAAGTTTGCTTTATAATCCTGTGTTATCATTTATTCGTTTGTATATTAAAGGCTTCCAAATGATGTGTCCTCTATTAACATAAAAATTATCTGAATATAGTAAATTGTTGATTTATTACCAACTATATAATCAAAAAGAAGAGCAAATGCAGAAGGAGGTGTTAATCACAAAAAAAGCTATTATATCTTTCATAGTCTTGCTAAGTTTCATGTCTCTTGTAGGATATCGCACATTTTTGAAAGATGCCTTGAGATGGCAAATTCTCTAAGCCAGGGAAAGTCTATGACAATAGAAAGCATCGAGAATTTATAATTAGCTTCATGTACTGCATTTGTAAGTTACCAGCTGTGTGACTGACAGGACTCTTTTCCCCTACATAGTCCCGTTTCATTGTGTGAGAGTAACAACTGGCGTCCAGGAGATTCATGAGAATTAAATGACATAGTGTAAGTGGAATGCTGTCAAGATGCAGAGCATTAGATAAAATATATTAGATAGTCACAAGTTAATTCCAACTTGGAAAAGAAAAATTGGGATAATTTAGAATAAAATCGTTATTTGCAAATGTAAACATATAATTATTTTAACATGTTTAAAGCATTTTAATAAGTCACGTGGGTATAATGATAAAGGAGAATATAATTGCAGAATTACATGAATATTCAAATTATGTTCACATCTTTTGAATTTAAAAAATAGTAAATAATTTGAGCTAGAAATTTCTTCTTTCCACTTTACATTTGTCTGGTGTAGATTTTTAGATCCATTGGCCAACTAATAGTGGATCCCGCAGCGATGGAACATTTCTATTATATTCCTTTCTCTGTAACGAATAATACCATCTGGCAACCTGAGTGTTTTTCTCATCATTACAAGTCAGAGGAGTGTGTAATTATCTCACTGAAAGGAAACTTCTGAAGAAAAGCAAATGTAAGAAACATTCTTGTTGCACTGGATGAAAAAAGTGTGCCAAAAATAATACGATGTTGTATAACTTTATATAAAGCTACAAAAAATAAACACAAATAAACATTATCAAAGAAAGCATAATGCTGTATACAATGAATTACTGATATCTTATATATTTGAGGCTTTTGACCTAGAGGTTAGAACTCTGTGTCTGAGAATCTCAGTCTCAAATTAATTAGGAAGAGAGTATTTTGAGTGATAACAAAACTGCCAATTAAGGTTTATTTATTTTTTAACAGAGGTTAAATGATTTGTTTCAAAGTGCAATAATATAGTTTGCTTTGTAACTAGAGCTGTGAAAAATATTCACAGCCTGAATTAAAAGGAGAAATGTTAAGAAGAGCAAGGGGATTGTCTAAATACCAGTATAAAAATCTCTGTAATTATGTTAACGTCATGGACAATCTCTAGTAGTCTAGTATATATGAAGAATACATATCTTCTCTCCAGGATATTTCAATTACTTGGAAACCGTCCTGGTTTCAAACTTTCAGAATTGTAGATATTCTGGTGTGGGCACATAAGATGGAACGAGGGAATAGATGGATAAAGCATGGTGTGATGAGAGGTCTTGGGCCTAATTTGCACCAACATTGTCATAATGCTTTTGGCCCTCACTTAACAGTAGAAATGTATATACCACATTATAATGGCTGTACTGGAAAAAGTCCTGTTCTTAGAACCCTTACAAGGATGACATATGTGGAACAGGTACACAATATACAGGGTACATCTCTGAGGCCTTTTCCCAAAGCTACAGTGAAAGTGTTACAAATAGCAAAATAAAAAATGAGTAACATTGGAAGATCCTTACCCACAGTAAGTGCAAATGCATAACTAGGAAGTTGACCCACATTTTTTTGTTTCCAAAGTGTTTATTCCTATATATTGCAAAAACTTCAGAGTACAACAGGAAAAAAAAGGAGAAAAAAGCTTAAATTGATTGGGATAATTAGATGAAGATCAAGCTAGACAGATATGCGTCGAAAATCTTACTTTTTAATATACATTTTGACTGAAATAATATTAAATTTTTAAAAATTCGTCAGAGATAAGGAGCTGAGTTGGAACTAATGAAGGTTAGGGTATTGTATCAAGTAGAAATACAATGTGATCTTGACACAATATGACAGAGATTAGTGGACAAAGTCATGGGTACAAATAATTATAATAAAATTTATTTTGTGAAATTCTATAATGTAGTTATAAAATATGTGAAAGAAGAGGAAATTTTTAACCCCAAAATTGAATTTTGGAAGATAAACAGCACAGAGATGATGGTATTTAACTGGTTTTCAAAGATAGTTAGATTTAGACAGCTAGGAAAAAGGAGGAATTACTTTTCTGAAAGTGGATTGAAAGAAATAAAAATTGTACGTGACTTGAATTTTTGTCCTTGTTTCAGTAAGAAGGCACTCACAGACAGAAATATGAAGAATTACCAAAGCACTATTAATGGAAGTCAATTCATTGCATAAAACTGTGTTGTATACGATGAAACATCTTTTCGTTTGTTTTTGTTTTTTGCTTTCCTTGGCTTTAGTGAATCTTTTAAATTAAATCTTCTTCCTGATAATAACTCAATGATAAAACAGGGTATGGGAATTTTAAGTGATCTTCAACATTATCTATTCACAGTACTGTATCCAGTAGGATAATTTTTAGTGGCGATCCAGGTTTTATTACACACTTCAGCTAAAAAGGAATCCATAGTATTTTAAAGGAGCCAATGGTATAATTGAAAATCTGTAATTGATAGCAAGTATTTCATTAAATTTACTTATTCCCTGACTCAATCTAAATCTATTTTCTAGAGATACAGATAAAAGTATTATATTTCATATGACAGCAAGTATGTAAAGTCAAGGAGAGAAGGAGGATATAACATAAGTAACAGAACAGTGTGGCGGGAAGAGAAATGAACTGAAAAATACAATGATAGACTTTCTGATAACCTTTTTGTAAGGTCAGAAAAATCCCTTGACCTTTCTTTTGTGCCATTTGTACAAATCACTTAGTGCCTCTGTGCCTGATACTTACCTTTAGGGATATTATAAAATTCTAATTTCTGATTAAAAATGACTAGCTGGGTATTTTGTTAATCGTTCTCATTATTTAAGATTTTATTATTCTCTTGTAAACAGACTCAGTCTTTTCACTATTTCTCATGAGATAGTTTTCAGGTCATGCACCATCCTTTATCTTCTACATGGGAAACCATAGTTAATGTCTCTCAGACTGGGATGTCCAGAACCAAACCCAATACCATAGATGCACTGATCTATGCAATGAGTTTTATTTCCTTTTAGGTAAATATGACATTTTGTTAAAACTACTTAGGATTTACCTATGTTTTAAATTTTTTTTCCTTAGCAATTGTTCATCTATAACTTGCATGAAATTCAATAAAATTATAAAGTGTTTTAAAGTCACAGTCCTGTAGCTAAACAATAACACTTTAAGCAGAAATACAAAACTATGCATGTATTTCTTGCATAGAACTGAAAAAAGCCTGTGCTTCAACTGGGCATTCCTTATTTTTTACATTCTTTAGTTCCTGTCAAACTTGGAATCATGTTAACTATGAGCTAGATGATATTACTATTAGTTAACTTGATACATCATCTAGCTCATAGTTCGCTATCCTTTATTCCAAGATCTAGTAAGAAGTTGCTCCCCAACTGGAGAAATTGGAAATTTGGGACTAGGACCATGCCTCTGCCATTTTCTACCTATGTGATCTCAATTCATTCAAACCCTAGTTTATTTATGTTAAAAATTGCATCATAATACCTAAATGAAAGATTTAAGTATACAGAAAACACATCTTAAACTTTTAATGTAATGATTTCCAATCCCACAAAGTCCAAGAGGTTCTCACAAATCTTTCCTCAAATCTTTCCCATCAGGCTTTAAACCTTTTTGACCAGGATCATCTGGACCTATAATGCCTCCAGTGGAAGCCATTTGCACTCTTTTGAGATTCACTTTTTCTTATAAGGCAAAATGGAAGCATCACTTTCCCTGACTGTAGTAGTGCCAATTGGCTTACCCTGTCCCCACACTGATTGTCACCCTTTTCTTAAAATCTGGCAGAGTTCCTGACACACTGTAAATTTTCAGCAAATATTAGTAAAAAATGATAAATAGAAGAACAGGAAAAAAGAAGGATAATAGAAAGGAAGAAAAAAGGTAAGAGGAAAGAAATGAAGACATGTTTTTCTTCTCTTCCCATTTCACTTTTAACTCTCCATTAACGTAATGACCTGCATGGTGATATAGTTCGGATATTTGTCCCCTCCACATCTCATGTTGCAATCTGATCCCTAATGTTGGAGGTGGTACTTGGTGTGAGGTGTTTGGGTCATGGGGGAGGATCCCTCATACGTGAGTTAGTGCAGTAGTTACCATGGTAATGAGTCAGTTCTTGCTCTATTAGTCCCCACAATAACTGATTGTTGAAAAGAGTCTGGCAGCTCTCTCCTTCAGCTCCTCTTCCTCTTCCACCATGAACTGAAGCAGTCTGGGGCCCTTACTGGATGCAGATGGTAGCATCCAGGCTTCTCATATAGGCTACAGAGCCAAGAGCCAAGTAAAGTTCTTTTTTGAAAATAAATTATCCAGCCTTGGGTATTCCTTAGAGTAGTGAAAATGGACTAACCCATGGGCATTTCAACTATATGCCTCCATGGCTTCTTCACTGAATGGATCATGGGCCATTAAGGTAGGCCTTTTGTTTAATTCATGTCTTTCAGTTCAGTGATTACCACCATGGTGAACGGGAATGTTAGGTGCAATATATTAAAGAGGGGGAAAAAAAAGAAATGCACATAAAACATAGCAAATAAATTTTATTTTACATGCCAGCTCCAAAAAACAGAAAAATAAAATAAAATAAAAAGAATCGTCTGTATGCTCCTGTAGAAGGATTTTAAAGCTCAATTAGTTTAGCTCTTCCTTGGGCTACAAATGGGACTGGGATAGCAGCATTCACGGTATCAGCTGACAATGCATGCTACCAAATGATGACAGTGTTCTTTCAATGCAGTTGTCACACAACATGAAAGAAAGCAACTAAGTTATTAGAGAACCCTTGTATGATCCCAGTGATTGCTTTATTTTCTTTCCTGCATGTTCATAATACATGTTTAAAATTGCATTCAAGACCAGAGTTAAGCTTACCATTTTTTTTTCTGAATAAACCATTTACTCCCATTTCTTGTTTCCTGCCATTTCTAACATTCTTTTCTTTATTCTCACAATGAACAAACAGATATTTCACAACAGATTTTCAATTAAAGTCGGTTTGAGGTTTGAATTCACACCAAACACTAAATATTATTATTCTCTTTTGACTTACTCCATGCTTTGTTTTCTTTTTAATTTATTTTTATTTTTTTTTCTTGACATGCAGTTTTGCTCTGTTGCCTGGGTTGGTCTTGAATTCCTAGGCTCAAGCTATCTTCCTGCTTCAGCATCCAGAGTGGTTGGGATGACAAGTACACACAACCGCTTGCAGCCGTGCTTTGTTTTCTTCTCAGAGTTTGCACTACCTCTGAACATGTCTTATGATGGTTCTATTTAATTGGCAAGGGAAAAGTCATTTTGTCTTTATTCATTTATTCTTCAAATTCTCATATGGCACCGTATTGCAAGCCATATGCAGTGCTAAGTGCGGGGTAGATAGCATTGAGTGAAAAAATAAGCCTCACTGCCTTGGCAGCTTGTGAGAGTGTGGGGGCTGGCGGGGGTGTGGACAGGGAAACTTCTCATCCAGCCAAAGTGGTCATGGGGACCAATAAAGGAGGAAGTAAGAGAAAAGAGACTTAGACTGGGGCTTTCTACTATCTTTCTAAAGTAAAGAAATAACCCATTTTGTGTGCCTTTTCTTTTAAAAATGATTTTTGAAAATTTGAAAAAAATAGAAAATGAACATTATGCATAATGTTGTACTCATAAACCCAATATCCAGCTTGATTCATTCAAACATTATTTACAGGGATGATGTATATAAATTTCTATGTATATGAATTACACAACATAATACATGTGTTTTATTTAATGGGATATTATATTCTTTATGCTCTATAATTTACCAGTTGAAATATGTTTACTGAAGTTATATAGTATATGTATTATCTGTCTGCATATACAAATGAGGAGTATTTACTTTCTTATAAAATCCATTTTTAGACTATTAACTTGATGGCTGCAGAATTGTACACTGATTCATGGCTTATCTATTCCATTATTTTCAAATATTTAGTCATTTCATCAATTTTTAAAAAAAATTATTTATTTATTTATTTATTTGTTTATTTAGAGAAAGGATTTCACTCTGCTGCCCAGGCTGGAGTGCGGTGGTGTGATCATAGCTCATTGAGCCTTAAGCTACAGGGCTCAAGCAATCTTCCTGTCTCGGCCTCCAAAGTAGCTGGACTATGGGCACACACTACCACGCCCAGCTAATTTTAATATTTTTGTAGAGATGGGGTCTTGCTTCGTTGCCTGGGCTGACCTCTTTCATCGATATGAAATAATAATATGATAGATATTTTAACCTTAGGATCAATGTCAAACTTAAAATTACTGGATAAGGGAGAAGAAACACTCTTAAATCATCAACTTAAAATAACAAATTGTTTTTGAGAATGATCACATTTTCTTTACAATCTCCATTCATGATTTTTCTACTTAGAAATTCTTCTACATTTCAAAACCTAATAAAAGTATTCACTTGATTATGCTGTTGATACTCTCAAATCCATACTAATATTTTTAAATTATTATGTTAGGTGAGAATTTCTCTTCAACTGCTCTCAAATAATTAACTGCTTAACACAATTGTCAGATACTCCATTGTTTTTCCATTTGTTTAGGTCACATTTGTTATGTGATAATTCTGTTTCTAGAAATGATTTCTTATCAATTTTTTTACAAGAGTAGTTCTATTTCTGTATTTTGAAGAGTTATTTTTTTAAAGGTAAGTAAATTTTAAGTTATGTTTTAAAATTAGAATAATTCTATATTTGCAGGATAGTGCAGTTTTCTTCCACCCCTTGTACACCTCTTTCAATTTCCTTTTAAATTAGTGTTTTAAGTTACTATGTAATTAGATGGATGGATGGATGGATAGATAGATAGATAGATAGATAGATAGATAGATAGATAGATAGATAGATAGATAGATAGATAGAGATAATTTTACTTTAAGTTCTGGGATACATGTGCAGAACGTGCAGGTTTGTTACATAGGTATACATGTGCCATGGTGATTTGCTAGACCTATCAACCCGTCATCTAGGTTTTAAGCCCAGCATGCATTAGGTATTTGTCCTAATGCTCTCCCTCCCCTTACCCCCAACCCACCAACAGACCCTGTGTGTGATGTCCTCCCTGTGTCCATCTGTCCTCATTGTTCAACTCCCACTTGTGAGTAAGAAAATGTGGTATTTGGTTTTCTGTTCCTGTGTTAGTTTGCTGAGAATGATGGTTTCCAGCTTCATCCACGTCCCTGCAAAGGACATGAAGTCATTCTTTTTTATGGCTGCATAGTATTCCATGGTGTATATGTGCCACATTTCTTTACCTAATCTATCATTAACGGGCATTTGGATTGGTTCCATGTCTTTATTATTGTAAATAGTGCTACAATAAACATACGTGTGCATGTGTCCTTATAGTAGAATGAATTATAATCCTTTGGGTATATACCCAGTATTGGGATTGCTGGGTCAAATGGTATTTCTGATTCTAGATCCTTGAGAAATCACCACAAATATATAGACCAATGGAACAGAGACATCAGAAATAACACCACAAGTCTACAACCATCTGATCTTTGACAAACCTGACAAAAACAAGCAATGGGGAAAGGATTCCCTATTTAATAAATGGTGCTGGGAAAACTGGCCAGCCATATAACTGGCTAGCCATTAAAATATTGTAATTAAAATTTATAATACAGTTTTACATTTTTATTATTCTAAATTTTCTAGTTTCCTCTTGACAATCTTTGTGTATTCTTTCTAATAAAACATAGCAATAATTTTTTATTGTCAATTTCAATTAAAATTGCTTGGAATTTACAGAATAAATCTTGGCATTTGGATAACATTTTTAATGACATCTCAGAATTTAGTATACTATATTCAAGTTTTCTTGGTTGATATTTAGGAAGATTTTATATTTTTCTCACTGTGTTCCTTGTGCATTTCTTGGCAAAATTTCTTTCCCTATATTTTCAAGTCTGAAATTATGAATTAAATTTATGTATTTACTATTCTGATTAGCTATAATTGTATGAACACTAGTTTTTTTATTCAACAATCCTAACCAATCCTGGTTCATTTCAGTTGAGTTTTAAATTAGATAAACCTATCTGTAAATAGTATTTTTCTCTTAACCCCACCAGAATAGTTTTAGTGTCCATCCTTAAAAACATTATTTTTCTCTTTTATTTTACTTTTCTCCCCATCTGCATCAACTCAAAACAGCATATTGACTTTAATGTGAAAACAGAAATGTTCAGTATTTGTCAGGAATGAATATTAAATCCTGTCAAATACCTTTTAGTACCTTTTTAGTATTAATACATGTTTTTAATACACTATTACAAAGACAATATATATTTTTTCAATATTTTAATTTTGTATATTCATCAGAATATTGCTCAGTGGGTGTTTTCTATTCGCATAACCATAGGTAGCTTAACATATTTCTTAATAAGAAAATCAGCTTCTTTTTAAGGTGTAGCTTTCTAGCAGCTAGAATGGCTTCCGGAGATGTTTCTTGTTCGACACCAATACATACTTCAGTGCTCATTTTAACAGTATTATTTCTATGTCATCTCGGTGTTTTTAAAATAGTTATGCATACAGTGTTTTATGGAATACTCTCTATAATATTGCAGGGCTGGGATGCCTGAAATTCCATTTCTATTGAAACAAGCTAGCAGGAAAGTCTAGAGACCAGAACCTTGGTCTCTAGCACTCAAACCCAGTATGTAATGTTCAAGAAAAAAAAAAAAAATCTTAAAAAGAACTCCTACCTTGTAACCTTGATTGAAGTGATTTAAGAAAATCTTTCATTAATCCTGGACCTTGAATTCTGAGCCCAGGATTAGATTCACAGGGCATTTCAGCAGGGGAATTCCTTTAGAGCACGATTATAAAAACTGCCATTTGATGACACATCATGCTATTGCAGTCTTTTTTTCCCTCCCATGAAACAGTGAAGCAGATGATATGACAGAGAAGGGATGATTTCAGGTGACAGAGTAAAGGGCTTTGATACAGAGATGTTGTAGGTAAGGTTCAGAGCGAAACATTGTTTTATAGAAAAGAAACCATACATTCAGGGGAGCACATGTTTTCATCTACTCAATTATCCACTCCGAAGTATTTTCCAAATACTTTCGCAAAGCACAGTGTTATGGACCAAATTGTCACCCCTTAAAATTTATATGTTGAAGCCCAAATCCACTGTGAGTTTATCTGTAGATAGAGACTTTAAGAAAGTAGTTAGGTCATAAAGGTAGGGCCCTAATACCATATAACGTGTTCTCATAGAGAAAGAAAGAGATACCTGAGATCCCTCTCTGCAGGTGCACAGAGGAGAGGCAACGAGAAGACACACGGAACAGGTGGCTGTCTCCAAGTCAGGAAGAGAGACATCACTGGAAACCAATCTTTGATCTTGGACCTCTAGCCTCCAGGACTGGAAGAAAGTAAATTCCTATTGCGAAAATCACCCATCCTGAGGTGATTTGTTATAGCAGCCTGAGCTGATACAATTGAACTCCTTTTATATTTTAGAGACTATCATATAGGTTACATTCCCTTAATGCCCACATAAAGGAAGGCCTTTTTTTTTTTTCATTTTTATTTTATTTATTTATTTTTTTGAGATGGAGTTTCTATCTCGTTGGCCAGCCCAGAGTGAAATGGCACAATCTCGGCTTACTACAACCTCTGCCTCCCAGGTTCAAGCAATTCTCCTGCCTCAGCCTCCCAAGTAGCTGGGATTACAGGCATGCATCACCACACAAGCCAATGTTTGTACTGTTAGCAGAGACGAGGTTTCCCCATGTTGGTCAGGCTGGTTTCAAACTCCTGACCTCAAATATTCCACCCACCTCGGCCTCCCAAAATACTGAGATTACAGGAGTGAGCCACTGTGCCTGGCCAAAGGCCAGCTTTTTACTAGGAAAACAAAACTCTATTGATTTATAGAATCCCAGACTCACTTAGTCATTGAGGCTCATTAAAGCCTGAAAGTACTTAGGAAAGCTTATATGGAAGATCACAACATGTCTTTTTCATGAATGACTGACAGGATGAATTTCCCTAGGCATGTCAATCACAGTTTTAACTGATGCCATTCTCAACTACCATGCATGTTGTTGAAAAGCATTAAGTTTAGCTGCATGCAATGCCCAGATATATAATGTGTATGTGTGTGTGTGTGTGTGTGAGAGAGAAAGAGAAAGAGAAGAAAATTAGACAATTATTAGAAATTTGGCAGTTCAACAATAAAAACTAAATAATTCTCATGCACATGATTTATGGTGGGAAAATGGTGTTGAGTTTTATCCATTTATCCATATACAGTTAGGTATAGTTTCTCTATGTAGTTGTGATACCAGTATTTCTTTGTGTTTGATGTGCATTTCTTATCAAGACAGAAAAGTTGTGTATTCTGTGAACAGAATGCATAAGAATTTACTGCTCTGAAAAGTAATTTGTTGAATTGCCCCTAAAACAGTGATGCAAGCAAGGAAGAAATAAAAGGCTATAAGCACTTACATATTTCTTCTCATGTGCATCAAAACCTAAAAGTGTAACCAAATGAGATGATTCAGTCTTAATTATACACCTGATGTGCTTTTTCTTTAACATAAAAGGGTTCTAACACTGACCACTATCACCTGTCTTTTAGCACTTATTTCTTATTAGTGATTTAATAGTTAAAAATTTATCTTTAGTGTTGTGGTTAAACTTAAAATATAGGTTCATATAGGAAAACTTTTTAGAACAAGTATTTAGAAATGATACGAATACATGTGTGTTAACACGATTAATTACAAAGTGGAATTTCATGTGAATGAATTTCCCAAAGGTACTGAGGTTTACTAATTTATTGAAATATCAGAAAGACTTTACTACACAAAAGCTCTAAATTATATGTGAACAATAGCATTGAAATAAAAGCATAGTCAGACAGTGGTGCTCCCTGGAGAAGACCTGTTGGATTGCTAGCAGTGTCTTATGGAAGCAATGGATGGCTCAATACCTTTCTAGGATCTAGTCCCAAGAAGGTTACCACACATGATTTGCCAAGATACACAAATATCATCAATAAAACAAGAATTAATACATATTAACCAAACTCACAAATGTACATGTAAATATAAGGCAGAAGGTATTATAAGACAGAATATTATTTCTGTTTTAGAAAGAATATTCTCTTCCTATAAGTACATTGAAATGAAAAGCCACATGACAATCAGAAGATTGCCTAATGAACTAAAATTTAATTCAAAGTTGGGGAAGTTCGGTGAATCATATTAACATCTATTGCTATTAGATTATGTTAATATAATGCATCTATAGCCAGGAACGATGATACATGCCTGTAATCCCGGCACTTTGAGAGGCCGAGACAGGCAGATTGTTTGTAGCCAGAAGTTTGAGACCAGCCTGGCCAATATGATAAAATCCCGGGTCTACAAAAATTAGAAAAATTAGCTACGTGTCTTGGCGCATGCCTGTAATCTCAGCTCTGTCGAGAGGCTGAAGCTGGGGAATTGCTTGAACCCGGGAGGCAGAGGTTGCAGTGAGCTGAGATCATACCACTGCACTCCATTTTGGGTGAAAAAGTGAGACTCTGTCTCACAAAAAAAAAAAAAAAATTAACCTGGGTAGTGCTAATAACATGCTGACAAATTAAAACTCTCCAAGAGATACCCTTCAGACCCTTCCCCTATTAACAAATTTCTTTTCCTTTTCCACTTCGAACATCCTGTGGACAAATGTTTTGTGTGTAATGTTGCAGGTTGCCCACTGAAATCTTCTGTTCTTCTGTTACATCCTCATCACCCATGAGAACTCTGTGTTTAAGAATCTTCCCTACACCACAAGGGCATGTGTCAAGGCATGACTGTCTATAGTCCCAAGTCAAATAAGGCCTGGTGTATTACTCTATCTCTTGTCAATGATCACTTCAAACATAGTTCTGTTATTTAACTCTGGCCTATGAAATGCATGATGAAATATGTTAAATAACTTTTGGCAAAATTTCTTATCGCCTAAGCAGAAACAGTGAAAAGAAAATGTTTTCTATTCCTTTTGAGTATTGTTGAATCTATATGTCCTAGGGAAGAATTGCTACACTGATGGTCTTACTAAGCCACCTTCTTACTATCCTAAGATGAGAGCCAATACTGGTGGTAACATACAGAGAAATGAAAATTACCTAGATCATTGATGATATTCAGTTATTGAATCCATTAATTCTAATGCCTCTCTATATCTGAATGACCAGGTAAATGAGATATAAACTAGCCCTTAATTTTGAGCCAATTTAAAGTGATGTTTATATTACATCTGAAAATACTTTTTAATAAATAGAGAGTTGGAAGATATTCTTAGAACACCTCCTCATTTTCTTGCTAGTTTGTACTTAAGAGAAATATAGCTGGGATTTCTTCCTTTTCCTCTGACTACTCTTTCGTTCCTTTTACTAGTTTATCTATCTTCAAAGCTCAGTTACTGACCCACTTCCTTTTCCCGTTTATACTCTTTGATTGTTAATCTGATCTAATATTAAGGCTTTGATTCTATCCATATGCCCCAAACTTGCACATTTATTTCTCTAACAAGGTCACCTTAGAGGCTCCTTTAGCCAGCCACCTGCTTCACATATTCATTTGTAGGTTTGATAGTCACCTCAAAGTGAACATAAACAATTCATCTACTGTTACTCTCCAAGTTCTCCCATATCAGTAAATTGCACCCTCACTGATGTCTAATCAATGAATAGCTTTATCTCCAAACATAACCTGAATTATCCTAACCTTCTCCAACTCTACAGTCTTGAAATGCTACACTCTTTACTGTAAATGCCATGATTGAATCCCTATTCTATAGCAATAAGATTTAAAAAAAATTGATTGTCACTCTTCATATTAAAAATTTCAGGCCTTCTTATCCTGAAAACAAAATTGAACTTCTTACAGTATCAAGCAAAATCCTTCATAAGCTGGTTTGGCCCACCTTTCTTATTTTAACTAACACTATGTTCATTCTCCCTAAGTAAGATCTAGCTCTCTGGATTTCCTCCAGATACCCAATATCTTTTATGTCCCAAAACATTGCTTTTTATTACTGGTTTTAGATCAATTTGTGAAGAACCTTTTACTCCCATATTTTACCTACCAGGCTTCTTCATATCATTTCAATCTCAGTTCAAACACTATCTTCTGAAAACCTTTTCCCTCACTACTCAATCTAAACAATTTCCTTTCCTGGTACTCTACAACATCACTCACACAACCTTGTAAATGGTTTCAAATATTATGGGTTGACAGGAACACGTGCTTTTGTTAGAGTCTCAATGGGCAAACGCTGTTTAAAATATCAACTCAATCACATTACATTCCCATCTTTCCTAAAATCTCTGCTTTATTTCTTTCCATTTGAGATATTGACATTTGATATAACAAAAATTTATTACCTGTTCTAAACACAAGACTAAACACAAGACTTCCAGCTACTTGACAGCTACAGTTGTTGTTGTTTTACTCAGTGTTACATCATCATTGTCTAGAGGTGTCTGGAACAATCATGAATCATAAAGACAGCAGTATCTATCGCAGGATGAAAGAGTTAGCATGAAGCCAGGGCCTGCCTTACACTAACTACTCAATGTGTATTGAATATTATTATATTAGTTATTCACTCTATACAACCTAAGTGGAAAGACTCCCAGCT
The DNA here is from genome assembly GCF_000951035.1 of Colobus angolensis palliatus. Lineage (NCBI taxonomy): Eukaryota > Metazoa > Chordata > Mammalia > Primates > Cercopithecidae > Colobus > Colobus angolensis. The sequence goes on along the minus strand of NW_012113919.1, from coordinate 8,399,455 downwards.
CCATTCCTTAATTAGGAGAAGGTATAGATCCACTAGCAGTTGTAAGGGGTGTGTTTAGAAAGTTCAGATTTCGTTACCCATATACAGATAGGAACCACTGATACAAGGCAGATTCTGATAATCTCTCACCAATCAGATTGTAATCTCTGCTTTGTTATGGTCAAGTTTTTCTGCTCTTCAGCCACTTCCTTTCCCTGGTGTTTTCTATTTTTTCTAGTCTCGTGCAATACATACAGTGGTTCAATGGCCTAAGAAAGTCTCCCCTTCTCTTGGAATCTCTTCCTCTCTCTTCCCCTTCTCCTTGATCTATTTTGACTTTTTATGTAGCTGGTAACAATGTGATACCTTCTCATAGTTATGAATGGGCTAAGAAGAAACTGAATACAGATTTTTTCCCCTCCAGCTCAGTTATATCTTCCCACCTAGTCTATCAAATCTCTTTATTATTTCCATCAGAATGCTAGCTTGATAACAATTGAAAAAAAAAAAAAAAGACTTCACTTTCCTTTGATGTTCTTAGCACTGGGATACTTTGAACAGTTTGAATCTCATATGGTTTGCATGAGAGACCCTGGTCTTTTCGTTTGACATTATCCAATAATGCTCCAAATTGTATCATCTTTTCCCAAAAACCTTACCACTTTTTACAATAGTTACATTTTGTTAAATAAATAAACTAATTTTTCTGCAATAAACAGTCTTTTTCCTCTCATTTCTTCTTCTCTGATTCAACCAAACTGGCCAAGGAATAAAGATGAATTTTACCGTATCTCTCCTCTCAAAATTTCATTACCCTGCTCACAAATCTTCAGCAACTTTCTATTTGCTGCAGGATAACCTCCCACACCTTTGACATTGATTACCATGTATCTATGTATACTCTAATGCTCATCAACATTTCCAAAACTTTATTTTCCCTCAATTGTTAAAAAAGCACCCCTGTTCAAGTCAAGGGGATCTTTGTGCTATAAAACAATAGACCTTGTGCTATATTTTGTGTATCTTCAGGTATCCTTTCCTCAACTACACACCACATAATGCTTATATATCTAAACTCTCAGCTGAAATGTCATTTTTTTCTCCCTTTCTGAGCAACATTGCCTTATGTGAATTTTCTTTTCTCTGAATTTGACTTTCATTAACATCCTATACCATCTGTATGACATTTTCCCATGATAACTTTTTTAACTGAATTTGTTTTTTGAATCTTTGTTAATATCAACTTTTTTAAAACAGTATTTTAAGATGCTTAGTACCTTTTTCCCCCAAAATGAGTGAGTGTCTAAGTAAAAAGTTGAATCAGCTCCTGAAATTATAAAACAAGATGTCATATGAATAGTGTTAACCCCACATGATAGTTCAGTGTTAAGAAAAATGTGCCAAAAAATGTTTAAGTATTCCCTGAATTCTTTGATCCTATCTTCTCTTTTTGTTTTCCAATGCAGTTAATTTGGTATTCTTACTATACATTGGTGAGTCAAAATAAGTATTGTGAAAGAGAAATTGTAGAATTGAAAACCATAGAAAAGACAATAAAACTTTAAATAAAATGTAATTTTAATAGGAAATGTTGGAGCTGGTTTTTCATCCTAAATGTCTCTACTGCCTTTCGTCATAAAGAAAATAAAGGCAATGACTGTATTATGTATACATGCTATTTTTTATTAAAACTCTTGGACAAATAGTTAAGGTTAATATAATAGACATATCTGGAGTGACTGTGCCATGTAAAACAACCTCCTTTCTTTGGTAACTGTCCACTCACCGAAGGTGGGGGCATCTGGTGGGTCCTCAAACACTTTTGTTTGGGTACCATGTGCTCTTCACATTCATGACTTGGGTTTACATTTGATGTTTAGATTCTTTCCACCAGAAAATTGGAAACATTTTTCACAGATAATTAAATTGTAAAAGTTTTGCAGCTGAGGATTTCTACACATGGAAATTTTTTGTGGCTATCTTATCCAATATATACTGAGAGGCAGTGAAAGGCAGCAGCAGGAGAAGCTGGAGAGACAGGATGCTAAGATGTGTAGAGCAGTGGGGACAACGATGTCTAACTAACAGGTGCCACCACCATAAAGGCCTTAAAATAGTCCTATTTGCTTGTGGTAAAACCCATTTGCATAATCCAGTGCAAGTGACTTTCTGTTATTTACAATCAAATTTTTTTTCAGCTAAGCAAAAACTATTTTAAAATAGTCCTGAGGGAAATTTCATAAAATATTAGGGTTATCTCACTAGAGTTCCAAAAGTTCAGTAAAATATTCACAAGCAAGAAACTGGGTAAGAGTAAACTTTACAATTTTATACAACAAAGTATTACAATGTTTGGCAGCTGAAAAAAAAATCTGTTGAAATATTTACAAGAGGTAATGATAATTACAGAAAATCCAGAACTACCTAAACTGACGGGGAGTAGTTTGGAAAAAGTTAGAAATAACACCTTACCATTATTGATAAGATTATCTAGATCTATTATGTTCTTTAGAGAACTATAAACCCAAATTTTTTAGGCAGATTTCAAAACTATATTATCATATGTGTGGTATTTATGCTGTGGCTTTCACGTTTTGGAAACTTGAATTGTTGAAGAATCCATTATGATTTGTTTTCTTTTGCCTCACTTATTATGGTTTGAATTAAGAAATTCTACCTTCCTTATACAAGATATGAAAAACATAATGTTAGAAATAAACGTAAGTCCTCTTCTTAGCTCATACAAAAAATTCTGATTGAATGAATTATAAATCATCTTTGTATACCGCATGGATCTGAATATATATATGTTTATATTTATATACACACACGCATATATAATGTGCATGTGTGTGGGGGGAGTGGAGTGATGTATTTCTCGGTCATATCTTCCCACCCAGTCATATATATATATAGTGTAGAGATATGTGTGTGTGTGTGTGTGTGTACCTTGCATTTGTTCTTTGGATTTGTAACTTATATTTCTTCAAAATACAGAAGAAGGAATTGAGATGCAGAGAGCTTACATTTACTTGCTTAGGACTACAAAGTTAATAAATGGTTAATCACCAAGGATATTAACGAGGTCAGTCAGATATACTTACTGCTTTTCCATAAGAAATCCAAAATCATGTCATCTAACCCTCAGCTCCTAATTCTTGAGACTTTGGTAGTAATGCAAACTGTCTAGTTTCCATTTCACAATACTAATTCAAAGTAAACTTTTTGCAAAAATAATGGTTTCATTAAGAAGTCATCACACACACACACACACACACACACACACACACACACACACAAATGCACCATTCAGGCACTTATGTATTTCCCAAATTATAAAATGGGAGTTAATAAACCCTTTCAATATTATAGTATTTTTGGGAGGAAAAAATAAAGAGCACTCCTCAAATTCAGTAAATGGTGCAGCTAAAAAATAAAGCTATGTATGCCACCAAGGGAGAAGATAATTACATTTTTTTTTTCCTTTTAATATACGCTGAGGGATAAGGAGATATAATACAATGAAAAAAAGCATTACCACATGGTTTGGTATTTAATCATTGCTTTTATGTGTTTGTTAATAAGACTAAAAATGATGATGATTTCTTCAGCATTCTTTTTTTCGTATTTTAATGGTATACTTAATCAAAATGCTATAATAAGGTGAATGGAAAGATGTTCCTATTACATTAGGTTTACTTTCCTTGTTCCTTGAATAACTGTCATAAAACATGATATGACGTATGTTATTCATGTCATTTAATTTTGGAGAGGTTTCGGAAAGTGAGTAAATGTAATTTGCAGAATTGGTATCTCAAAGCATTAAATGAGTTTTGGGCAGAAGAAACCACTTTCCAGATAAAATGTAGTTGGTCTAGCAGTTTTAACTAAATTAGTAGGTTTCCATTGGCAAGTACTAACATCCATCCCATTCAGTATCTACATATTTTAGATCTATTTTAATATGTAGATACAGTGTAATCTTAAATTCTTTTGTTAATAATTAAATTGTTTTAACTTACAATTATTCCCTTGATTATCTTTCTAAAAAGAACATGCGTGCTTATATTTTTCCATTTTAGTATTTATAAATATATCTGTATAAGGATTCATAAATCATAAGTCATTTATAAATCATTAGAAAACATATATACAAACTAAAAAGAAAGTCAATCATGTATCACAAATTTTACCTTGATAAATAAAATAAATGTTTTGGTATATTACATTTATTTTAATAATTTGTTTTATTTCATTTTATATTCCAAATTCAATTTAAATGTTGGCTTTTCTCTTAAATTCTCCTGGGCATTTGAATAATGTTACATATCTCAATTAGAGAGTATATAATATTTAACTATTTTAATATATCATAGTTTAGTTAGCTCTTAATCCACAAATTAATATCTGTTTTGAATATATTGCTACTATAAATATTGCTAGAATGAACATCATTGTATATCAATTTTCATTACATTAAATTTCCATATTTGAATTATTGAGAAAAAGTTGTTGGAATTTTAAATGCTGTTCATAGATATCTAAGCCAGCAAAACCATGGTTTAAAATTTTTTAAATAAATGGTGTCATAATATCCTTTTCTTTTTCACACTATTCTGAAAAGGGGGAAAATCTCATTGCAAAATCCCATTACATTCTTCCTAAGAAAATAGATTTACACCCAAACAAGACAGGCTCATTTCAGAAACAGCTCCCACATCTGAGGATTCAAGTGCAGATAGTCTTTTCTGCTGCTATCACATTTTTCTTCAGCAGGGTACCATTTGAACTGGTCAGGCCTCTGGACTCTCATTGTGGATGCACCATTGTGAATTGGCCTTGTTACAACCTAATCACACCCCACCCACATCACACAGCAGAGTGATTCAAGAAGATGAAACATTAAGCCTACTAAATATGCATAAATCCCTTCAATTAAAACTCTGCAGGATTGTTTTCATGTTGAACATACAGACTAATTGTTAATGTCCCTTAACTGTGCTAATGTAATCATTTGTGCAAATTAAATCCGTCTTTGTAAATTTTTCTCGGAAATTTTCACTGTGCGATAACTAATATGAAGGAAATGTCTGCTATATTGAAATGATAATTAACTTTTAACTATGATTTCGCCCTTATTTTCACATTTACTCTGTCCTTTAATGTCATGTTTTAGTCAGGAATGTATACTGTCTTTCATCTAAAGTGTATGCAGTAAGCTCTTTGAAGGAAGAAATGGTGTATTTGTCTTTGAACTATCATCAGTGTAATTTATGATAATAGCAACAACCAAATAACATCAACAACAAAACCATCACATTGAGAGGGTCCTTAGAAAATGTACTGATTTGATGAGGAAATAAATTTTTTGAACATTTGTTAAAAACTGTTGGCTTCTCCATTAAGACATATGGAATATTTTGTCTATTTTCTCTGGCTCAAATCTGAAATCAAATGTACTCATCCTCTCAAAAATACAAAATCAGAAGGTGGACTTGAATTTTACTTTACATTTTGTGCTACACATATTGATGTTAAAACGTTTTTTTCCTAAGGTAAAATTAGTAACACATTTATTTGGGGGAGTATTTTTAAATCCTATGAGTATGGCAGGCACTAAATTAATTAGCCTTCAAAAACATATGCTATTTCTGAGAAACTGTAGTCCTTTGAAAAATAAGAGTTTTTCTTCATTTTGTAATCAGTTCTATAACATTGATACTGTAAAGCCAAATCCATTCTTAATAAAACGATTTGAAGACTGTCCTAAAATACATTCATGTGGCAGTGAATTTCTAGACATGCTAACATATAGCCCTCTTATAAATAAACATATCAATATCTTAGAAAATGCTGCATTGAAATGGAAAAAAATAAATTATCAAGGCTCTTTCCTTCACTTTGCCTCTTAAGTAGATTATTTTCTCATTATTTCATGTATGAAACACACATACACATATACATTTACAGTTCACTCTGTATTAGGCACTTTGGTGAGTATTGGAGATACAAAGTTTGCTCTAACACAGGGTGGCTTTATTTACAGCACACTTACTCAACACAAACATGTGTACAAAGAGACACACACTCTCCCAAACTCACGTAAATATAAAGTAACAATTATTCTAAAGTCTTTGCAGTTCTGCCGAGAAATTCTAGTAGGGATTTGTTAAAGAAAGGGAGGTCAGAGAGTTTGCTCTGCGAAAAGATTGACCACACGGAAGTTGGAGAAATGTGTAAAACGGGTGGATGGAGTAAAAGGAAAAGCCTCCTGAGACAAAGGGTATGGTGTGCCCACAAACACACTAGGGTAGAAGGAAGCAGGACAATTTTCAAGTGTAGTTAGAGCACAGAGAGAAGATAGCCCAGCATGTGGTGGGGGCCATGGGTGTGCGGCTGGAGTTATTTAGGCCGGATTTGATAATGTAATCTATTAAAATCTATATAAAATTTATTTTTAGAGCTTATTAAAGACACAGACCACAGATATTGAGGGTGAAATAAATAAGAAGTATGAATATAAGATAAATGTAGAACTAGTTTTCCTAAATTTAGAAAATTATTTGCTTTTATCAGAGAATCACAAAAGCACTAGCAGAAGCAAAGTGAAGCATCCATGACCGGGAAGTTAGATGCCACCAGCCACTGAAACCGCTGCCACTCTGTGGCCACTCGTCTTGGTTCAGAACAAGGGGCTTGCACTCCTGACAGAAAGAGCACAGCGGGGCAGGTCTTTGGCACCAACAAACAGGAGCTTGAACTGGTATCTAAAAAGAAAGAGGGATGCTGAAGTATAGAAATGTGAATGGGGGTGAGATTTTCCTACCAACACCAAAAACATCAAGACAGTTGCAGTCTCTCCCAGGACCTGTATGGTGATGGCAAGAGAGAGAGTGGCCGCAAATTCTGAGCATTTCTAAATGCAGGTCAGTTCTATGAGATTTGGGAAACAAAAAGAATAGGAAATTATAATGCAAACAAATAATAACTGGAAAGAGATGAAATATTTCCACTGAAAAGCTAAATTTGTTATATTTGAAAAGCTATATTTGTTGCATAAAATGACAGAAATATGCAGAAAATTTGTGTGTATGCACCTAAAAAGTAGCCTGAAATTGTGTACAGCAAAAATGGGTAAGATTACAGGGACCAATTGAGCCATCCTTGATCTTAAAAGATTTTACAACTCATCCGTCAGCAATTTTGCAATCAAACAGAAAAAAATATATATAATTTTAAATTTGTGCCAGTATAACTGTGCAATTAGCAAGCTTGATCTAATGTGTATTTCTGCACTAAATAATTAGAGAATGTATATTCTTCTTTTGCATACATGGGCTATTTATAAAAATAAATCTTAAATCATAAAGCATTCTCAACCAAGTTCAAAGAATCAAAGTACAGAACCACCTTCACCGAATACAATAGATGTAAGTGAAAAATGAGTAGCCCATCCAAAAATGAACACCCATGTGATGTTGACAGATTACTGTTGGAGTAAAGTATCCATAAAGTTTAAAATATAATTTATTCTGAGCAACATTGAGAGCTCAGATGATCTGAGCCTATGGTACAGACTGAAAGTTGTGTCTCTATGATTGGAATTCATTTTTCTTTTCCTTTTAGAAAGCCACATTGGAGTAGAGTCCATACTTCCTGGTTCTCTTGCACTCAGGTGTGGTTATGTGTAGGTGAGTTACCTTAGACCATTCTGGCCAGCAGGAACATTGTGTAGGTGAGTTACCTTAGACCATGAAGATATGAGTCATAGCCTAGTCAAGAAAATGCGACAAAATAAAAGTAGCTTAGGTTTCTGATCATTCTGAAACAAAATCCTTGCTTTACTAAATTGCTTAAGCCTAGACTGCTACATCAAAGCAAAGTCACCCTCTATTTCCTATAATTCGTATTATGTTGTATCTTTATTTCACAGCCAACTTTATTTCCTAAGTACAGAAATCAAATTGATTTCAAAAATGCAAAGTGACCAACAGGTACCTCAAGCTACTTGTTTTGACTTTACAAACTTTGTATGTTTCATAGTTTTCACTTCCAAATATACAGTTAAGAAAAATTAAATATATTTCAGTTTATTTCATGTAAGTGTTGACTAAAACAAAATTTCATTTATCAGCAATTAGAATTGCCCACTACATGTGTGCTGTTCAGATTATAAAACAGAAAAAAGTACACGGCAGCTGGTGTAGTAGCTTAGACAGTAATGGCTGTTGACAACCAAGGTACAAAATAATTTTTAGAATGAAGTTTCTACCACGTACAAATGAGTTGGCTTTTGAAAAGTTGATTCATAATATTATTTATCTCAGCCTCTTGAGGGTAAGGATTTTTGCTTAATCTATAGAGTACGATAATGATATGTTCTAACTTCAGATGCAATTGAATATTAAGAATTTGCAAAAGAGAAAGCACTACCAGAAAGGAGGCAGTCAACTTCTTTCAGTCTCCCATTCCAGAATTAGAGAATTCTGGGCGTAGAAACAGTTCTAGAGATTGCTTACCACTCCAGATGATATGTGTGGTATGACAATTTTTTAGAAGACTGAGCACACAATTAACAAAATACCCAGGCTTAACAAAGGCTATTGTTAAGAAACAAAGGTCATCACTGGAAAACAAACAGCAATTATAGTTTTACCTGTTTTTGTTCTTAAGTATTCTGCAAGTTCACTGACAACCAGGTCTTGTCATAAATAATTGAAATAATACAGCACTATGTTTAGAGTTAAGAATTCCCAGTAAATAATTCTGTACCAAACGAAGTAAAGGATTTACCATATACATATTCATAGGGAATTTTTTATTGATTTTCTTAAACAATCTATCAATTTACTCAATTCTTTAGGGAAAAATAAGAAAATGTTGTGAAATAACAAAGAAGAAATTAAGAGTTGATTGATTTTCAAAAGACACTTGAACTAAATGTGTTGAAATTAGAGAAGTAATAACTTTGTGCTCTCTGAAAGGAATTCTTGAGGGCATTCATCACAAAATCAAATTCATAATGTATCCAAGCCTTAAAGTAACTCACAACTGTTGAATAGAAAGCTACCCTTTAAGGTCCACATTTTCTAATATTTACTTTGCTAGTATTCAGCACATTTATTGAGCCCAAATTAAATTTATTACATAAATGTTGATGCGCATGTATATGCCTACATTAATATCCATGTCTACATCACCTAACACAGTGTAGTACACATAGTAAATGCTCAGTAAGTTATACCTACAACATCATCACAATGTTACACCTGTAGTAATGCCTAAAACATAATTTGAAAATAATGCTTCCTTCTTTTTCATAAATGTGGGTAAAAATGACATTTGAAAATGGAAAATACAATTAATTTTTAAAATATGCTTTGACATAAAAATGTGATCTCAAACACTTCTGCCCCCAAATCAGTATATTCGTTGGTACTAATAAAAGTTTGTTTTATTATTACAGTTCCATAACTTTATAAATTCCTTTTCATTTTATTAAAAATATAAGATATATTTTACAAGTTCCTCAGCATCAAAACCTCTCCCTTTTAAGATGTACTCATCAATAAAGGCCTTTTGGCTAGTATAGATGTTCCTGGATCATTTCGTAGGATAATCTGATGCAACTCTCCATGATTCTATTTTCAGCTCTCATTTCCCCATTACTCCTACTTTATAATCATCATGATATAAAAATAACTAATTGTTTTAATTGGTTTCTCTGTTGTAGACATTGTTCTGAAAGCTTAACTTCTATTTATTATTTTTATCCTTACAACAACCTTATGAAGTACACATTAAAGGCTCTTTTTTTACAGATGGAGATAATAAAATATAGTAAAGTTTATGTTATTTGCTAAATGTCACAAAATGAACAAGAGGTGAAGTCAGGATTTGTACAAAAGCAGCTCTGGCTCTTTAGAAATCATTTTTCCAACAAATGAAAAATATACTGCCTCTCTAATACCATACAGACCTTTGGAAGGAATACTGCCCATTTAGATAGTTTGACAACTCCTACACAAGCTAGTTTTAAAATTTCTACTAAATTCATTTATATAATCAGCAATCCACTTTGCAATGAGCTCTACAGTAGTGGCCAGGCATGTATACACCAGGAAACTGGGCACACGTGGCATACCTCAGAGAATACTTAAGATTCTCGAATTTTAGAGATAGACTGGATTAAAATCCAAGCTCTGTCATTTACTTTCCATATGATCTGATGCTAATTTTTTTTTTTTTTTTTTTTTTTTGAGACAGAGTCTTGCTCTTCTGCCAGTCTGGAGTGCAGTGGCACGATCTTGGCTCACTGCAACCTCTGCCTCCCAGGTTCAAGCAATTCTCCTGCCTCAGCCTCCGAGTAGCTGGGACTAGAGGCGCACACCACCATGCCCTGCTGATTTTTTTTGCATTTTTAGTAGAGATGGGGTTTCACCATGTTGGCCACGATGGTCTCGATTTCTTGACCTCACGATTCGCCCACCTCGGGCTCCCAAAGTGATGGGATTACAGGCGTGAGCCATCGCTCCTGGTCGAACTTACGCTAATTCTTTAGCTTCCTTGTCTTAGTTTCCTCATGTGTAAAATAAGGACAGTAACATTCATGTCTCAGGGTTGTTGTGAGGATTGAGTCTACTTATGAAAAATGCTGAAAAAATGTGTAACACAGTATGTACTGCATAAGTGCTTTCAATAAATTATCGATTAGGGATATGTATAAAGAGATTGTGGCATAATAAATACGTAACATAATAAATAGGTAGATAGATACATAGATACATACACTGGCTGTAGATGGGAGGGTGTGTGTATGTGTGTGTGTGCCTGTGTTATTAAACACATTGTTTTATTTCAGTGCTTGATCCTATCCCCCTCCTACTGCTAATGTAACCCAGAATTCAGCTTATCCTGACTTTTAAAACTCAAACTTTTAAAACTCACATATTCCATGTCTTCTAGAAAATCGAATGCTATTACCAATGCATCATTGAGTTTGAAGGTATACAATATTCCCATCCTCATCCATAGCTCTACATCAGTTTTCCTAGTTATTAATTCAATGTTAAGGTCAACTTACCTTGTTGTCCTTGTCCTATTTCACATTATCTTGTTCCAGACATAAAATTCAGTCCCTCTCTTTTATTTTTACTCCTCAGTCACCTCACTAACGACTTATAATGTTATATTACAATTGTTTGTTTCTCAAATGTTCTGACCCATTCCATCAACTGCAGATCTAATATGCAAGCAAAATTGCTTCTCCTCTTGATTTCCTTCCTCCTCCCTACTTTTTGTCTTTTCTAACGCAGAGCGATTTGGACACTTGATTCTAAGCAGGCCATCAGTTAACCCGTGACGTCTGAACTTAACCTTTCTTCATAGGATGTAGAAGCAAACTTCCTAAAGAGAGGGGTTCGTGTATGATGAGAGAGTTTCTCATTAGCTTGAAGGTGGGTATGACCTAGGAATGCACACCTGCTCCATGGAGCAAGTATAACTCTTTTCATTTGATCACCAGCCGCTTCCAGCAATTACTGGCCTGTAATTATGCTAGTGACCTATCGCAAGTAAAATAATTAGATAAATATGCTCTGCTATCTGATGGCAGGTCATGAGGAGCCCATTTAAGAAACCAGTTATATCTTTTATTCTATATATGGATAGAGGGGGGAAAAGAAAAGTGGGAAAAAGGTTAATTCTAACTTAAAACTGGGATAATTCATAAATATTCATATGACCCTGCCCTAATAAAAACCTCATTACCACCACACCAGGCAGCTAATTTATCCCAATAGGCCCTCCTAATATTGCAATAATATTTAAAATTAGATGTTCTGGAGTAATCATATTGAGATTTGTTTAGTTCAGAAAACTTGTTCCAAGAAAGATATGCAAAGCAGAATGATCTTTTCCATGCCATTTAAAATTGAATTCTGGGGCTTAACATGATACTTTGTTGGTATTTTTCAAATGCTTGAACAGATGTAAAACTCCTTTTTTGAGGGAACACTTTTTAGGCGGAGTACTGGTCCATCTCTCAGAATGGCTTTCCCAGGCATAAGACAATTGTATTTCCCTTTAAGTAAAGTACAAGTTACGTTTCTAAACTTTCAGTTATCAGCCTTAACTTTGCCATCCCGCACATCTGCCGTCTAGAGTGCCTGAATTCCTCTTTAATCAGTATCACAGGCACTCAACGCTTGTCAAAATCACACCTTCAGATCACAGGGTTATTTGGCACGTCTGATATTAATCAGTAAATCTGAGAATCATGTTAATTATCCACCTCTTTAGTTACTCTGAAAAATAAAATTTGACTATATTACCTCAGCTGCCTAAGCCTATTTTAATGGATTATAATTTGATATTATTTATTCAGCTTATTGAAGAACAATCTAAGCCATCTGAAGGCTGCATCTGCCTCTTTAATAAAAATCTGTTTGAAAGCGTTAGTTTTTATTTCACTTGCTCACTGATTCATCAGCCTCTGATTGTGCTGCTGCTCTGTACCAAATACCGTGATTGATGTTTGACCAGCAGATGGAAAGGGTGATGAGTACCTGTCTCAGGGTTCAAAACGGAGCACAATAGCGAGTACATAGAAATACATACATATTTGGGAGGCCAAGGCGGGCGGATCACGAGGTCAGGAGTTTGAGACTAGCCTGACCAACATGATGAAACCCCGTATCTACTAATAATACAAAAATTAGCCAGGCATGGTGTCGGGAACCTGTAATCTCAGCTACTCAGAAGGCTGAGGCAGGAGAATCACTTGAACCCAGGAGGCAGCGGTTGTAGTGAGCCAAGATCACACCACTGCACTCCAGCCTGAGCTACAGAGTGAGATCCTGTCTAAAAAAAAAAAAAAACAAAAGGAAACTAAAAAAGAAAAGAAAGAAAGAAAGAAATACATGTGGCTGGGCATGTTGGGTTACGCCTGTAATCCCAGTACTTTGGGAGGCCTAGGTGTGCAGTTCACTTGAGATTAGGAGTTCAAGACGAGCCTGGCCCACGTGGTGAAACTCCATCTCTACTAAAAATACAAAAATTAGCTCAGTGTGGTGGTGCATGCCTGTAATCCCAGGTACTTGGGAGGCTGAGTCAGGAGAATTGCCTGAACTTAGGAGGCAGAGGTTGCAATGAGCCAAGATTGCGCCACTGCCCTCCAGTACGGGTGACAGAGCAAGACTCCGTCTCAAAAACAAACAAACAAACAATCAAACAAAAAATATACATATAATTGAATGAACAGCACTGAAACAACAGAAGACTAGAAGTAAACACAAAACATTAACAGAATCAGTGCGAAGAGAGGAGCAGAGCGTTTACTGGATGGTTGGTGAAGGGCAAGATGAGAATATAATCGTATACTGCATCTGGACATTTCCATTAATACTGAGGCATATATGATGGTGTGGTCCCATGGAATTATAAAGAAGCTGAAAAACTATCACCTAGTGACATTGCTGCTGTTGTAACTTGCTGCAACATACTACTCAAGTGCTTCTGAGGAGGCCAGTGTGAACAAATCTACTGTGCTGCCAGTCACGTACAATTATCACACATACAGTTATGTACAGGGCATAATACTTGATAATAATCATAAACAATTATATCATTGGTTTTTGTATTTACTATACTTATCATTATTTTTGTGTGTGCTCCTTAAGCCTATTGAGATTAAACATTATCTGAAAACTAAAAAAAACCCCAAAAAACCAAAAATAAACAGTCTCAGACTGGTCCTTCGGGAGGTATCCAGAAGAAGGCATCATCATCATGGGAGATGATAGCTTTATTGGCCCTGAAGACCTTCCAGTGGGACAAGATGTGGAGATAAAAACCAGTGATATTGATGATCCTGACCTTGTGTAGGTCTAGGCTAACATGTCTGCTTGTGTATTCATTTTTAACAAAAAGTTTTAAAAAGTAAAAAAAAAAAAGACAAATAAAGTTGAAAAAGAAAAAAGATTATAGAATAAGAGTATAAAGAAAGGAATAAAATATAGAAAAGAATGTAGACTAAGGATATAAAGGATATCATATTTTTGTATAGCTGTACAATGTGTTTGGGTTTTATTTATTTATTTATTATTTATATACTTTAAGTTCTAGGGTACATGTGCATAACATGCAGGTTTGTTACATATGTATACTTGTGTGTATGTTGGTGTGCTGCACCCATCAACTCGTCAGCACCCATCAACTCGTCATTTACATCAGGTATAACTCCCAATGCAATCCCTCCTCCCACCCCCTCCCCATAATAGGCCCCAGTGTGTGATGTTCCCTTTCCCGAGTCCAGGTGATCTCATTGTTCAATTCCCACCTATGAGTGAGAACATGCAGTGTTTGGTTTTCTGTTCTTGTGATAGTTTGCTAAGAATGATGGGTTTTAAGCTAAGTGTTATTGCAAGAGCCAAAACATTAAAAATATTAAAATGTTTGTAAAGCGGAATAGTTGTAAGAAGCTAAAGTTAATTTATTACTGAAGAAAGAAACATGTTTTTAATAAATTTAGTGTAGCCCAAGCAGTGTTGATAAAGTCTACAGTGGTGTCCACTAATATCCTAGGCCTTCACGTTCACGCACCTCTCACTCACTGACTCACCCAGAGTAACTTCCAGTACTGCAAGTTCCATTCGTGGTATATGCCCTATACAGGTGAACCATTTTTTATCTTTTACCTCACTTTTACTGTGTCATTTCAATGTTTAAGTATACAAATATTTACCATGTGTTACAATTGCCTACAGTGTTTAGCACAGTAAAATCCCGTAGAGATCTGTAATGTAGGAGCAACAGACTATACCATATAACCTAGGTGTGTAGTAGGCTGTACCACTTAGGTCTGTGCAAATCCATTCTTTGATGTCCATTCAATGACAAAACTGCCTAAGGACACATTTCTCAGAACATATACCTCTCATTAAGTGATACATATCTGTATAGGTAAGTGGAGTGTATTTCCTGCAGTAGAAATGATACACAAATGTGACCAAAATGCCAGGCAAGTTTAGAAATGGTGGGTCGATATCCAATAAGAAGGAAAACATGTTTTTAGGAGTTCATTTCTTAGGGAGCTGTCTGTGTTTGGAATGAATACTTAGAGTACGTAGTAAGGTGTGTGTGTTTGAGGATGGGAGAAGTAAACTTCTATTTGTTCTAAGAATACATATTCTTTACAGTTAGTGTATTGTTGCCAGAGATTTGCAATTGGGGGACCACTTCCTGCCAAGATTAGACAGAAATAAGAAAATGCTCAAACATTTTCTTATTTGAGACAGACCTTGTGTCTAAAGGTTAATATTTTTCCTGATCTTGCCTAAAATCTATTATCTACCTCCACAAAGAAAAACAAGCATCTTTGTAGCTAGGATTCTGTTTTAATCGAGATAATTTTCTGTCTTTTGGCCTGTGTGTTTAATTCATAAGTACAGCCCTAGAGTCAGCTAATGCTTTCATATTCTGAGTGCCTCCTGCATTTTAAGAATGCCCATTTTAGCTAATGCATGTTTATTAAATACACATTCATTGTGAAAATTACTCAAATTCATCAAATGCTCAATTATCATTTCCTGAAAAGAACATCAGTTTAGATATTGAGGAAGTAATGTAAATGTCCAGTTATACAATTCAGATTACAGAAAGCTACACCATGTGCCTTAGCTTGAAAAAAATACAATGGCAAACACTAGGTTGAAAAATCATACTACTCTTTCCATCCACCCCCACTCCCACGCAAAGTGGGAACTCTAGTAATGTTTAAATGGTAAGAGCTTCACACAAACGTGAAAAAGGTGCCTGACATCTTCTAGTGACACATGTACTCTGTATGAAAGGGAAATATCTCATTGTTGTCGTTTACATATCACTGAGTTTCGGCTCAAGGAATAAAGGCTGATGAAAACTAACCAAGTAAAGGTATTGGAAATATTATCAGTTTCCTACCTTAAATTTACGGGCCACTGTGTAGGACCCTTACTGAGAGACAGCCCTGGAAAGCTCTCCTGTTAGGAATATTTTTGCACAGCGATGGTGCCCACCATGCAGTATAACACTGTGATGTATGGTGGAGGCTCAGGGTCACTCGATATCAGTCCTGACCTCCAGAGACAATGGAGACTCAGAGTATTGGCCTGAATCTCCAGGAGGGACTGCAAACTGAAGGCCAGTGAGGCAGGCACGTGGGGATCAAACTGCAGTAAGGACTGAAGACACCAAAAACTCTAATGAGCATTCCGGGGGTCATTGCTTTGCCTATTGTCATACATTGTGGCCAAAAGGAGCTAAACTCATCTGTTTAGATGAGAGAGAGAATGACTGGAAGCTCTGCATGTGGATCTTTCTGGGACTCTGCCCTGTATGTCTCTTTCCTTGGCTGATTTTGAGTCTTTTCATTATCATAAAACTGTAATTGTAAATATAGTGCTTTTACTGAGTTCTGTGGGTTAGTCTAGTGAATTATCACACCTGAAGGTGGTTGTGAGGACCCCAATTGATAGTCGACGAGTCTGAGGTAGAAGTGGTCCTACAGCTTATGGCTGCTATCTGAAGTGAGGGCAGTCTTGTGGGGATGGTTCCCTCAGCCTTTGCAGTTTGGCTTAAGTCCTTGTGGACACTAAAAGTCATTGTTATCTATATCATATTTATAATCTTATGCTAAGAGTTGGCATCCCTGCTTGTAACAAAGTATAGTGCTAAATATATAATGGTATGCTAAGTGTATAATGGTACCTTGATTGGTAGTCGTAAACAAATAACAATCAAAAATGAAAATATAACTAGATCGATCTTATCAGAATCATGGAAGAGATGGTTATGGGGATGGTAGAACTCTTCAACACTCTTCATGAGAGAATAGCAAATGTGGAAAAGATAGCCATCCATCTTTGCATTTGCATAGTGAGGTAAAGTTAATGTGGTCATGAGGACATGAAGGCATGTGACTGCAAATGTGTGTTTAATGGCATTTCTTGGGCCAGGTGCATGTTTCAGAGAATGAGGGAGCACATCAGAAGTATTTAATAGGAATGTCCTGGGGTTGTGAAACATTCCTCCACGTGGGCCATAATTTCTGGATATGCTTTGCTAAGTGCAGGAGGCAGAAAGGTATTAGATGTCATTTTGGGGGTAGAGGAGGCTACAGGGCAGGGAAAAGAATCATAATTTATAGATTCTAAAATACTGTTCCTTATTTCACTTACCATGCTTAGTGGACTCTACATGGTTTCCAGAAAGATCTTTGATTCTTCCCTTTGCTATAATTGGAAATATTAGCTTGAACATGTTACTCAGTCTCTGTTAGAGTAGGCAGATAGCCACTAATGAGCAGGAAAGGGAGCCTCTGGGAAAAGAAGTCTGCACAGCAGCTTCCCTGCTTCCTCCAACCCTCCTTTAAGACACTTGGGGTCATGCAATATGTGTGTGTCTTTTCAACCAACAAACTGCTGCCTCGGCACTAGGATTCACAAAAACACAACACACACACACACACACATACACACACACACACACACACAAAGACAGAAGAAAACAGAATAGAAAATATCTTTGTGACACTGATATGGTTTGGCTACATGTCCCCACCCAAATCTTATCTCAAATTGTAATCCCTATGTGTTGAGGGAGGGACCCGGTGGGAGGTGATTGAATCATGGGGGCCGTTTCCCCCATGCTGTCCTTGTGATAATAAGTGAGTTCTCACAATATCTGATGGTTTTATAAGGGGCTTTTCGCCCTTTGCTCACTCTTTCCCATCAGTTTGTGAAGAAGATACTTGCTTCTCTTTCACCTTCTGCCATGATTGTAAGTTTCCTGATGCCTCCCCATCCACGCAGAACTGAGTCAATTAAATTTATTTTCTTTATAAATTACCCAGTCTCAGGCAGTTCTGTACAGCAGTGTGAAAATGAACTAATATTGGAAACTGGTACTGCAGAGAGTGGGGCGCTGCTATAAAGATAACCTGAAATATGGAAGTGACTTTGGAACCGGGTAACAGGCAGAGGTTGGAGCAGTTTGGAGGGCTCAGAAAAAGACAGAAAGATGTGGGAAGTTTGGAACTTCCTAGGGTTCTGGAGGACTCAGAAGACATGAAGATGTGGGAAAGTTTGGAACTTTCTAGAGACTTGTTGGATGGTTTTGACCAAAATGCTGATAGTGATATGGACAATGAAGTCCGGTTGAGGTGGTTGCAGATGAAAATGAGGAACTCATTGGGAACTGAAACAAAAGTCACCCTTGCTATGGTTTAGCAAAGAGACTGGTGGCATTTTGCCCTTGCCCTAGAGATCTGTGGAACTTTGAACTTGAGAGAGGTTATCTGAAATTGGAATTTATGTTTAAAGGGGAAGGAGAGTGTAAACGTTTGGAAAATTTTTATCCTAGCTATTTGGTAGAAAAGAAAAACCCATTTTCTGTGGAGAAATTCAAGCCAGCTTAAGAAACTTGCATGAGTAACAAGGAACTGAATGTTAATAGCCAAGATAATGGGGAAAATGTCTCCAGGACATGTCAGAGATCTTTTGTGTCAGCCTCTCCCATTGAGAGGTGAAGCCAGCTGGGCTTCTGGGTCCAGTGGGGACTTGGAGAACTTTTCTGTCTAGCTAGAGGATTGCAAATGCACCAATCAGCACTCTGTGTCTAGCTAAAGGATTGTAAATACACCAATCAGCACTCTGTAAAAACGCACCAATCAGCACTCTGTGTCTAGCTGAAGGTTTGTAAACGCACCAATCAGTGCCCTGTAAAATCTCACCAATCAGCTCTCTGTAAAATGAACCACTCAGCAGGATGTGGTCGGGGCCAAATAAGGGACTACAAGCTGGCCACCCTGAGCCAGCCATGGCAACCCACTCCGGTCCCCTTCCATGCTGTGGAAGCTTTGTTCTTTAGCTCTTCACAATAAATCTTGCTGCTGCTCACTCTTTGGGTCTGCACTGCCTTTATGAGCTGTAACACTCACTGCGAGCATCTGCGGCTTCATTCCCAAAGTCAGTGAGACCACGAACCCACCGGAAGGAAGAAACCCTGGACACATCTGAACGTCTGAAGGAACAAACTCTGGACGCACCATCTTTAAGAGCTATAACACTCACGGCGAAGGTCTGCGGCTTCATTCTTGAAGTCAACAAGACCAAGAACCCACTGGAAGGAATAAATTGTGGACATATTGAAGGGACACAATTGATTTTAAAATGTGAGGACATGAGATTTGAGAGGGGCCAGGGGCAGAATGATATGTCTTGGCTTTGTTTTCCCACTCAAATCTCATCTTGAATTGTAATCCCCATGTGTTGAGGGAGGGACATGGTGGGAGGTGAATGGATTGTGGGGGCAGTTTTTTCCCATGCCATTCTCGTAAAGTGAATTTTCATTAGATATGTTGATTTTATAAAGGGGTCTTCCCCTTTAGCTTACTCTCTTTCCTGCTGCCTTGTGAAAAAGGTGATTGCTTCTCCTTCTCCTTCCACCATGATTGTGAGTTTCCTGATGCCTCCCCAGTCATGCAGAACTTTGAGTCAATTAAACCTCTTTTCTTCATAAATTACCTAGTCTTAGGCAGTCCCTTATAGCAGTGTGAAAATGGACTAGTACAGACATGTCTAAATTGGCTCCCCATGAACAGGTTTTGCTGAAATATGTCACCTTTTCTCTTTGGCTACACCCTCAGGTGTCTCCTCTAACCTTTGTGACACTCGTAACATGGATTATGGAACCTACCTGATCAAGCTGTAGTTATTTGTTTCCCTACTGTACATCGAGTTTCTAGAAAAGACTAACATCTCTTACGCAACCCTATATCCCAAGCAGCAAGCATATTGCCTGACATGCAATCAGCATGCTTCTGTTCCAATTAAGTAGTCCAAAATACAGAAAATCAGATTATGTGGTGGCATTTTGCTTATTGTCTAGCAAGTTACAACCAAGTCCCTTACAGAGTTATATGATGAAGTCACGTTGTGGCACTCCATTTAAAAACCACTATATAGAGCAGGGATTTAAACAATAAAGAAAAATTTTCCCTTAAGGTATATGGTTAAAATTTATAATGACTCTCTCTTATATACTCAATTATAACTATGATAAATAACTATGATATAATGTGCATAGTGATATAAATCTCATGTCAGGGCAGAATCAAGAGCCTACAATTGATTTAAATACTCACAAGTTCAAGTGATATAGATGAATTTTGCAAAGTCAAATTAGGTAAAATAAATCTACGCAGATGTCTTGCCAAATATGTGTACACATAGTTGCAGCCTTCAGCTACATCATACATATGTCCCCTTGAAACAGATGTATATCCATATTCACTCAGGAAATTGTGTGTGCTTGCATATGAAATATAAAAGAAGAATGAATGTGCAGTGAAAATAACTGCTCTCTAAGGGAAAACTCTAAAATTGACGCTAAATCTGTGTTTCTGTCCATATGTGTTTATGCACCTTGAGTTGTATACGAGCAAAGTGTGTAATTCTGGTGTTCCTATTCCTGTTGCATCATTCAGGCACAAAATTAATATAAAATATCACCCTAAATGAAGCTTCATTTCACTGGAGGTATTCCTTTAAATATAGCACGTAAACACTGAAAAGCACTTTGTGGTTGAGGAGCAATATAACTCAAAATGTCTCCATAGGAAATCAGAAAATATAATGCTACTGTAAAAAATGTAATTGCTAATTCTTTTATTTAAAAGGGTTATGAGGCTTTCATTTTATAACCTTTTTCTTCTTACAAATGCAAGGCATGCTCGTTTTTGAAAATTTCACAAATTCACAGAGGTACAAAAGGTAGAAAGGGGTTAGAAGAAAAAATAAACTCACTCCTTCACACATCCCTCATTCAAATACACATCACCATGTCAGTTTTACACAAAGCATTTGTATGTATTACTTTGTATGAAAAATACAAAGTGTAACATAAGATTTGTCAGACTGTAGAAGTCTTTATGCATTTCTGTAACCTACCCAATGTAACAGAAGACAGAGGATGAGTTAAAAGTGTTAACATTAAATTTTGGCTTGATAGTATATAGAGAAATACCTATAATAATATTAAATGTAAAGCAGCAGTTTAGTCAAGAGCTAAGAGCTAAGATTGCTGTGAAGGCATTATAGACAGACAACACAAAAACATTTCCTTTTTTCTAGACAGAGCTCTAAAGCTTGGGATACCTCCTGGCACAATCATCATTCTAGAAGTCTAGAACCTTCCTAACATTTAGTGTTGATTCTAAATGTTGAGACAGTAATTTTGAGAAACTCTAGTTTATTTTCCCTGTTTTCTAAAGATTTATTCAGATAATTACAAGTGGAGAAGGAGATGACTTAATCTTTAACTATGTATTTGGCACTAATAAGTGATTGTGTCACTAATTTCCAATGGTTTCTTGATGTACCGTTTCTGGAAATAACATCTGACAGAGATGGAAGATAGTAATCACACACCCAGCTCATAGGGTTAAAATAACACACAAACGTTTCACATACTATGTAACGGAAACTCTTCTAAGCCCTTTATGTCTGCTTTCCTCTTTATTCTCTCAACAACTTGATTAATATGTGATACCGTTTTCTCAGTTTTATAATTGAGCAAACTGAGGCAAAGAAAGATTATATTAAATTCTTAACATCACATAGGCAGCAATTGCAAAAGATAGGCTGTCAACTTAGGTACCCTGGAATTGGGGTTGGCATTTATAATCACCGAAACAGAGTTTAGAATCATCTATCATTAACATATTACTTAGCTTTCCCCCCAATTTTGTATTTTGATGTCACCAAAAATTTTTAAAGATATTACTTTTAATTTTTTTATTTTTTTATTTCAATTGTTTTTGGGGTACAGGTGGGTTTCTGTTACATGGGTAAGTTCTTTAGTGGTGATTTCTGAGATTTTGGTGCACCCATCACCTGAGCAGTGCATACTGTACGCAGTAAGTAGTCATTTATTCCTCGTCACTTTTCCAGCCTTCTCCCCGAGTCCCCAAAGTCCATTATATCATTCCTATGCCTTTGCATCCTCATAGTTTAGCTTCTACTAATAAGTGAGAACATACGATATTTAGTTTTCCATTCCTGAGTTACTTCACTTAGAATAATTGCCTCCAGCTCCATTTGAGTTGCTGCAAAGACATTATTTCATTCATTTTTATGACTGAGTAGTATTCTGTGGTGTATATATACCTCATTTTCTTTATCCATTCGTTGGTTTATAGGCACTTAGGTTGGTTCCATATCTTTTCAATTGTGAACTGTGCTGCGCTAGGCATGTGTGTACATGTGTTAAAGATATTGTTTTAAATGATGGCATAATGTTCCATCTTTTAGAAATATTATAAGTGATCTAATAATTTCTCTATTTTTTAAATTGTTTCCACTTTCTTGCTATCACCATTATGGCTGTGAGCATCTGGAATAAATATCTTGTTACTAAGTTAATAACTTTGAATTTTAAAAATTTCTACATAAATTTAAAAATAGTTTTCCAAAACAGTTTTACCAATTATATTTTCATCAGGAGCCTATGAGAACACTCAGATCACCACATTTTCAGTAATAGGAAATATTATCAACGTAATTTTACTGTGTTGGGACTTTGTGATCTTTGAGGTGATTCTTATGGACTTTGTGCATCAACTTTCATGATTATTTCTATGAATTGGAATAATAAAACAGATGAGAAAAATCCAGATTTGAAAGTGATTCTGGCAAACTTTAGCTCTAGACATCACACCTAAATTCTCTCTGTGCTTCAGTTTTCTTTTCCACCTGTTCTCCTTAATTTAGTGGTTTGTGGTTTTATAACGGAGGAAATAAAATATCATGTGAACGTATTTCATCAAGCATAAAGTATAATCTAAATTTATGATATTAATTATTGATAATATATACAATGGATGAGCCATATTTTTTCCCTGTGGGGGAAACAGAAAGTGTTGAGAACCTTGATACTATTTATTATAGTATTGAAATTAATCTAGCTCAGTCTCTTATTCTTCAACACTGATCTATTCATTCAGCATGAGTTGAATATAACAATAAGCTAAATCTACAATACATGTGTCTTAGCCTATTTGGGCTGCTATAACAAAATATCATAGACTAAGTATCTTATAAGCAATAGAAATTTATTTTGGTGGACAAGAAGAGGGAGTTCCTTCAAGCCTTTTTTTTTTTTTTTTTTATTTTATTTTATTTTATTTATTTTTTTTTTTTTTTTTAAATAAGGACACTAATCTCACTCCTGAGGGTCCCATGCCAAGGGCCCTACCTCCTAATACTGCCACATTGTGGATTAGGTTTCAACATATGAATTTTTTTAGGGACAAAAACATTCAGACTATAGCAGCACATTTCCAAAGAAAGGGACATTAATAGATGCATATTCTTTTAAGGTCATGAGTCAAACACCAGAAACTAAATTGAGGTCCATAGAATTTTATCCTCATGTAAAACATAAATATATGTTTTATAACATACACCCAGACATGATGTTTTCCACTTTTATTTTTAAATGAACGTTATTCTTCAAGCACTTTTAGTTTTACAGCAAAATTTAGGGGAGAATACAGAGTTTTCTGTCCCCACTATCAACATTTTGCACCAGAGTGGCACATATGTTGCAACCGATGAACCTACATTGACACATCATTATCAGTCTGTATATTAAGGCCCATTCTTGGTGTGTATTTTATGTGTTATGACAAATGTACAATAACACATATTCATCATAGTGTCATACAGAGTATTTCCACTACCTTCAAAGTGCTCTGTCCTCCATGTATTCATTCATCCCTTCCCCTAAACCTTAGCAACCATTGATCCTTTGATTGTCTTCATAGTTTTTCCTTTCCTGGAATGTCATACAGTTGGAATTATATGTTATATGGCCTTTTCAGATTGGCTTATTTCACTTAAAAATATGCATTTAAGGTTCCTCCATGTCTTTTTGTTGCCTGATAGCTCATTTCTTTTTAGTGCTAAATAATAATTCATCATCTAGATGTATTTTTATCTATTCATTCACCTACTGAAGGACATCTTGATTGGCTAGGTAAATACCAAGGAGTGTGATTGCTGGATAGTATAGTAAACATAGGTTTCATTTTGTAAGAAACTGCTAACCTCTCCTCCAAAGTGGCTGTATCACAATGTATTTCCACCAGCAATGAATGAGAGCTCCTACTGCTTCACATTCTAGGCAATATTTGCTGTTGTTACTGTTTTATATTTTGGCCGTTGCTGTAAGTGTGTAGTGCCACATGATGTTTGTATAGCGGAACACATATCAGAGTGTACAATAGCTCTGTGCTTATTTTAATACAACTGAACCTGTTCTTGAAAAGCCTGAGGATGCTTAGAGAGCTTTCTTCCTGGACAAAAAAATAATCTCAGACCTTCATTATAGAAGCAATAAAAACAGGACCTATATTGATTGCTAGAGCAGTGGATTATATATTCAAATAAAAACCAAAAGAATACTTACATATTGTTTTGCTTTATAGACACTCTTATTCTCTTAAAATATGTAATATTACCCTAGTATTATGTACTTCTGGCCTTTAGTGTCCTTAAGGCATTTTTCAGATACTATTTAAACAATTATTACAATCAGATGAAATGAATTAATGGGAGATATTATGTCCAATTTGCATATAATAGGAGTACAACTCATTTGTTTATTAGCTGAATTATGAACATAAATTTTTCACTCTGACCTTTATTGGGTGTGTGACTAAGAATTAACCGGGAACTTGCAGTATAGAAAAACCAATTAACAGGAGCTTGAATAGGTCTATCATGAATGTTTCTACCAGCACTAAGTATAATCACACAAAACATTAAGTAGAATATCAATTGCCTATATATTTGACTGTTACTTAGTCTACTTTTGTATATTTTCTTATTAAATACTTTGAAAAGAAGATTGAGATGATGCCCCTTTTTACTCCTTCTATCTTCTTTATTATTAACTTCTAAAAAGTACAATTTAGTGGTTTTATTTTGTATTGTAACTCATCGTACTAGAAAAGACAAGAAAATTACAACTCTACTAATCATATCCATACTTCACGTATTATTTCACTCTGTATTTCATTTATATATGACATTGTTGTTTATATAGTCATTACTCATTTAGATTTGCATATTTAGTATTTCATTCCTCTTTGTCACTTCTAGATCTTTGAAATATACTCTAGAATTCCTTTAGAAGAATAGTATTTATTAGTGCGACTTTGTGGTAATAAACTCCTTTTTCTTCTGTCTGAAAATGTTTGCATTTCACTTTTATTATTGAAGAATATTTTAGGTAAAGAAATTCTAGGTTGACTTTTTAAAAATCGTGTATTTCATCACATTGAAGATGTTCCATCATCTCTGGCTTCTATTTTTCTTTTTAGAAGTCACCTTTCAGTTGTTCCTCTTAATGTAGTGTATCATTTTCCTCATGGAGATTTTCATTGGTTTTACTTTTGTTATCTGCATTCTGACACTGCTATATCTAGCTGTAAATTTCCTTGAATTTATCTCACTGAAAAATTGTTGATTTTTTTATTTAGAAATTGCTGTTGCCTCCATTTCTAATAAATTTTAGTCAGAATCTTCCAAATTTAACTACTTCCCCATTTATTATCTTATAATGTGAGATTTCAATTAAATACGTTATCTCTTCTAACATTACAGTTGACATATATTAAATCTCTTAAAATTTTTATCCTTTTATTTCCTCCCATCATTAATTATTCTTCATTTTATCTATTTACTTTAAAACTAATGATTTAATTCTTAATTTCAGCTATTTTTTCCCAGTTCTAGTAATTCCATTTGGCACCTTTTGAATTCTGATATGTTACTTTTCATTTTCTGAATCACTGCCAAAATTTTTATGCCTGTCACTTTTCTCTTGAGTAGATGAGGTAGTGATTTTAAATTCTATGATGATTCTACTTATAAGGAGATAAATAGAATCTGAGTCTGTTTCTGTGATCTTGTTTCTTCCGGTTGTTCACGTTGTTTTATGTCCTCAATTGCTTTATGTATTTATATTTCATGCTGGATATTTTATTCATAAAACTCTGTAGTAATACCTTGAGGACTTAAATAATATTAAATTATTCAAGAAAAAAAATTCTGTTTGCTTCTCCTAGGCATCCACAGGTACTGGCCATCTGGGAACGCTTTGATACATTATTTGAGAACTGAAGGATTACTGTCATTGTGGGAAAGATAAATATTTTGGGATGTTGAAGACTAAGATGCTGACAAATTCAGTGTCTGTTCAGAGTCAGCCTCCTAAGTTGCACATGTCTGTCTTCTTGCTGTGTTCTCACGTGATGGAGAGCAGAGAGAGAGAGGAAGCAAGCTTTCTCATGTTTCATCTCATAAGGGCACTAATTCTAGCATGAGGGCTCCACCTTCATGATCTAATTACCCACACAGAGCCTCACATCCTAGTACCATACCATTGATGCTTAGGGCTTGAATACATCAGTTCTGAGGGGACAAAAGCATGCAATCCATAACAGCCTCCTAGTCTCTTTTGAATTAGCAAATGTCTCCAAGGCAAAAGCATCCCCACATGCTGGCTTACTTCAGAATTTTACACCAACAGTTCCTCATTACCATGTTAGCCTCTGTATTAATTAATGTTCTATGACTGTTGCAACAACAATTGATCCCAAACTTAGCAACTCAAAATAACTAGATATATGTATATATATATTTAACAGTTTCTGGGGTTAGAAATCAGGGCAGAACATGGCAGGATTTTTCTCAGGGTCTCATAAAGACAAAATTCAGGTGGGAACAGGGGCATGGTTCTCATCTCAGTTTCAGGATCCTTTCCAAATTCCCTGTTGAGGAAAGTTATTTCCTTCTTACCTGTTCGATGGCTCCCTGTAACTTCAAGCCATCCACGCATGATGAATCCCTCTTCATGCTTCAAATCTCTGAATTCCTCTTCAGCTTCTGCTTTTAAGGGCTCATGTTATTACATTGCACTACCTGGATAATCCAGCATAATCTCCCTATTTTAAGACCAACTGTTTAGTGATCTTAATTACATCTGGAAAGTCCCCATGACTGTAACAAATGCATACGTATGATAGCATATTTGCCAGCCCAGGAATTAAGGCATAGCATCATCTTGGGGACTGTACTTCTACCACATTCACCAGTGCCTCTAGGAAGGATTTGTTTCTCTCTTTTTTCAGTTTTTTGGTGTTTACAGCTGAAGCATTAGACTGAATACTCATTCTGACACTACTGGAAACAGAAGTCCTCTTAGTAGAATTTTAGTTTAGTGATTTAAAAGCCCGTCTTGTAGTTTTCTCTTCTGGTCCAGCAGAGCAGGTAAGAATGCCAGCCTGTGTGATTGGCTAAGTTCACTTTCAGGTTTCCATTGGCTTCTATACAGCTCTCTGCAATGTTCTTCATTTAGTTCTGATTCTGTCTTTATCTGTTAATTCGAAGTGACATTACCTACCATATCGAATTATTGTGAGGATTAAATGAATATATACAAAATTATTCACAGCACCAAAACTTGTACAGTAAATGTAAGTTTTTAGAATGTTAGTTATTATTAATCAGACCTTAGTATAATGTGTTTATATTACAAAAAAACTACAATTAAATAGGAAAGCAGGCTATTTACCTGTGTTTTTATCTCTAAGGAAAATACATCTTTTGAAATTTTGGACCTCATTTTATATTTCTGATATCAGTTCTGCCAGTAAGTTACAACTAGATATTTAAATAAAATGAAAACGGCAACAACAACAAAAAAGAAAACCAACAGTGACATCAATGAAATTATATCATTTTATCCTTCTTTAGTGTTGATTTCTATGACATTCTAGGGTAGATATTTAGAAAATAATTTAAGAGGATAAGACCCAATCATGACCAAAACAAATTGTTTTGCTCCGAGATCAGTTTTTCATGAGCTATATTTATTTTCTTTCCAGTCCATACTTTCAAAAAATGTCTCAGCAGCAGGCAGTAGACAATGTCAAAAAAAGTAATCTGAGTCCTAGAGCTACATATTCAGCAGATATCATTGCAGCTTTTACCTTCAACATTGTTGAACATGTTTGAATTCAAGTTAAAATATAATGTTTCAGTACATTCGCACCTACTGTCAAAGAACAGTGTCACAAATAATTATAAAGAACTCAGAAAATAGCACAAAAGGCCATCTATGAGATCTGAACAGATGTAGCTGTTCAAATCCTTTGTTCACACTGAAGTTGGGAATTCTCAAGTTTTAACAACTGGTGTTTAGATGTGCAGAAACCAACAATGGAAAAAAATCAATTATAGGAAAAATGATTTTTATAATTTGGGTTAAGAGTTCTTTTTCCTATTATACACAACGTATTCCTTTTATACATAAAAATGATTCCCTGTAAGAAAAAGAAAATTACAATAGACACAATAAAAGATTAAAACAGAAGAAATAGCAACCATTAGAAATTCCTTTATGTCGCTAATCAAATTTAACACTTTGTATTAGACGTAACACAATTGAAAGATTAGAAAGATTTTGTTGCTAAGAATGAGGAAGTTGCTGTCTCCTAAATCAAATGTTCAGATGTGTTTACTCTTCTTCATTTTCATCGAAAGCATCCTTTAAGACTGTGGTCTTGAGCTTTGTCACACTTTCGACTTCTTAGGAAATATTGTTTAAAATCCTCTGTCTGACTTTACCACAATTAATCAGAACCTTTGGAGATAAGACCCAATTATTATTTGCATTTCACTTATTTGGTTATCATTTCCCAAGTGATTCTCATATGCAACCAAGTTTAAGAACCAGTGTTTTAAGAGCTATTATAAGCTAGGCATAGGTGGTGTTCGAAATAAAAGTTTATGTAAAATAAGGAAATAAGCCAAAAAATAACTATGAATGTTATGGATTATAAAATTAGTAAGCATACCATTGTCATTAAAACATTAGGGTTTTCATAAAAGTTGATGTATGTTAAATTACCTACTTTTCACTTCCTGTATAGAACTCAATCAATTAATGAAAGTTAAAATGTGGAAATTAGTAGATATACATCTTTCATTTACTTTAACACAAAAGACTAAAATGTTTGCGTTGGAGAATTAATGGAGGTAATCTAGTTAACTTTCTACAAAATCTCAATTATATTCCTCAACACCCTTTTAATGGATATTTGACCTCTGAGCATTTGAAGTTTCCTTCTGGAAGTATAGGCCATATTGTTGGAAATGTTTAATTCTTGGAATATCCTCCTTTACAGTGAATTTACATATACTTCTAAATTGTCACAGTTGGTCCTCTTTTTGCCTTCTGGATCACTTTGCAACAAGAGAATTATTCTTTAAACATCTTTCAGTTTTTCATACTGAACTATGACATGACTTAGCTAAAAACTAAATTCCTCTTAAATAATTAAAATGGCGTAGGTGACCTGCTTTAAACATGAACTTAGTAATAACCAAATTAAAGGGAAGCCAAGACATTTGCCTAAATATATAGCCACAATAGTGAAGGAAAATAAAAAGAAACCCTGAGAGAAACTAAGGGTTGAAGTGTTTCTTCCAAACTTCATATGTTGAAGTCTTCTTTTGTTTGCTACAGCTGCAATAACAAAGCACCACAGACTTGGTGTTTTAAGCAACAGAAATATATTTTCTCACAATTCTGGAGACTGGAAGTCTGAGGTTAAGATATTTGGCAGGGTTGGCACAGTTGTTTCTTTGCAGGTCTCTTTTCTTGGGTTATAGCTGGCAGTGTTCTTCCGGCATCTTCACACGGTCTTCCCTCTGTATATATCTTTGTCCTAATCTTCACTTGTTATAAGTGTACCAAACATGCATGATTAGGGCCCACTCTAATGATCTAATTCAAACTTAATCACCATTTTCAAGACCTTGTGTCCAAATATTGTCATATTCTGAGGTACGAGGTGTTTTGACTTCAACATATGGATTTGGGAGGGAGACAATTTAGTCTATCTATGTATCTATCTATCTATGTATCTATGTATCTATCTATCTATCTGTAGAGATGTGTTGTATGTGTGTGTATATATATTATATGTGTGTATATATATTATATGTGTGTGTATAATACACATATAAATTCCAAACCCCTAGTTTCCCAGAGTATGTCATTCACTGAAAATAGAGTTAGTTGAATTAGTTGCTGCAGATGTAGTGGCTAAGTTAGAGGAAGGACTTAGTCCACTCCAATGTGAACAGTGTCCTCCTGTAAAGAAGAATGAATACAGACACACACAAGGAGAATGCTGAGTGAAGACAAATGCAGAGATCAGGGTTGTACATCATCTGGAAGCCAAGGAATGCCAGCTTGCCAGCAAACTGCCAGAAGCTAGTAGAGCAGCATGGGGCAGATTCTTCTTTGCAGTCCTCAAAAGGAATCAACCCTGCTGATACCTTGGTCACAGACTTCCTGCTCCAGAACTGTGAGACAATAAATGGTTGTTGTTCTAAACCACCCAGTTTGTGGTACTGATACAGCAGCCCCAGAAAACTAATATACCCACTTTTAGAACAGTCTTTGAACACCAATAAAAATTTAAAAACTAGTTTTACTTTTTATAAAATGAACATTTAAGCATTTGATGAGCAAATCATCTGAAATAATGTATGTGATTAGATGTATCATGCCAAAACAAGAGTTTTTGAGAAATAACTGAAGCTATCCCTATTAAGAATCCAGAAGAGATAATGAACACAGTATTAAATACCAGTTGGCCTTAAATGAACTTTTAAATTAAGGTTAAAATTACTTTATTCCTATCTGAGTTATTCACAGAGCTCTCCTGAATAAGTAAAAAATAATTTGTCACCAGGATTTACTTAATTAGTTTCATCACAATGTTAATTAAATATTTTTAAAAATAAAATATGGTATGAATTTCTTAACATTTAGCTTTTATACAGTTGTAAGCCTAAGCGTATTTCAAAAACTATGTTAAAAAGCAGCAAAATTCAAAAAATATACATTTATATGAACAGTGATCTTTTATCGAAATTAAACTGCCATTTTATTGGTGAATCATTTTTTCTTTTTTTTTTTTTAGTTTAGCATATTCATCTTATGTGTCATACTGTGATTCATTTCTCCCACTGAGTTTTCCTCTTTTAACATCTATGAACACTGTGTTGGTTGATTTATATGTACCCATGATGTCATATTTTTCCAATATAAAACAATTGATGTACATCAATTTCCATGTAAAGTCAGCCTCTCTTCTTCCCTCATAAGCCGAAGTCCATGAAATGAACAATACATGTTGTAGTCTGGGCAAAAAGCACAAATGAAATACAAATATTGTTATAAGGTGTTCTTGTTATTTATTAAAGTGAGGGGTGGCATTCATTCCACACTTTCCATATTTCCCTGTGGAAAAAACTGTCTTCATGATACACACTTGGCCTCATTGGTTCCTTCCTGGACAGGATTGACTCTATTTGACTAGTTAGATTGATAGAAGAAACTGAAGCATATTTATTTCAGCCTCTTCTTTCTTCATGTCCAGATTGGCCAGCTTGCAGAGAAGGCATATTCTAGCTGCTATCCTATAATGAAATAGAGGGCCTGCCCCGACTTGCAGCTGTGAAGACTGGGGAAGTGTTGGGACAGCCAGTCAACAATATCCCCCTAGGTTTCCCACCCTCCAGTCAACATTGAACAGACACAGAGTTAAACCTCTGCAGACCTGGGTGTGAAATCTTGTACCCTATGTTGACTAGCTGTGTGACTTTAGGAAAGTTTTTAAAACACACTGTGTCTCCGTTTCTTCAAATGTAAAATGGATCTGATTCTATAATCTCCTTCTTCCAGGTTCTGCACAATATACTTGTGCTAATACATATGCTTAGAAACTGTCTGTATTCAAGAACAGTATTCACTATTATTGATCACCAACTGATTGTCTTTTATATTCTGTCCTTAATTGTTCAGAATTTGGCTATAGCAGATAGTAGTATCATTTGTTGACATCTGATTCCCAACATTTTTAGAGCAACAACATAATAAAAAATGTAAAAAAGTTACAAAAATTATGACTATCCCACAAGGATATATTTTCAGAAACCACATGGGAAACCCTAATCTAGAGAAAGAAAATGAAAGTAAATATAAACCCATTCCTATGTTTTCAACACTTTTCACATTATCGAATTAAGTGTAATAAAGCCATGGCTATAGCCATTAATTTAGGGAAGGGTTGTAGTTCAAGGGCCGACTGGTTTAAAGACTTATTTTTGAAACTCTGCAGCATACTTTATATCCAGCTTCTGCTCCAAACACTGGTAACTCATTGCTTTAGGATGCAGGAATCAATCTCTGCCACTACCATGAAAAAGAATGATTCGCTCACTAATAAGTTGAATGTTCCCCGCTATGACGCCCATGCACAGGTCTTGAGATGGGGTATCCAATAATGTTCTTAGTAGCAGTATTCACAAGAACCACTGTAAACCTGTTTCCTAAAATATAAAATGGAAATGAGTAAGACAGCTACAACATAACATTGTTATGACCCCAACATGATAAATTTATGTAAATTTATCAATAAGACAATGAAAACAGATAAGTGTTTTGTAAAGATTAGACATTATTCCTTCAAAAATAGTCTCAATTATGAAATATTATTCCTTGTTGGCCATTTATGCTCAGTTTAAGGATTCAATTCAGCTTATAGCGGAAAATGCACTTTAGGTCAGTTATATCAGTATCTGAATTGCTGAATCTGAAATTTACAAGTTGTGTGACCTTGAAGAAATATGTGATCTCTTCTGAATTCCAGCTTCTTCATTTATCAAAGATGTTACTGCTACCTATCGCAACTACCTTAACATAATACAACCCTATGTGACATGTGTAGCCGTACATTAAATGTATGGCTATAGGAGTAGCATTGTTACTTTATTGCCTCATTCTTCTTTCCTGATTACATATAAATAATATATGTGAGATTTTATGAGAAACTAGCCATTTAATGATACAGGGCTACCCTTCAGAATGTCTTGAAAATTTATGAAATACACGCAATATACACACAGATGTTTAAGAAGCCTTGGGAGAAAAATTGTATTTACATATAAAATATGAATTTACAGGGAAAATGTGCTGCTTAAAGTATACCACATCCTAAAATGTGCTATTATATACTAAGCCATGGTATACTATAATTAAAGTATATAAATCCACACCTGAATGTCATCTTTGAAGTTTTAGTTCCTAAAGCAGTCTTCTACACATGTGTGTGCACACGTAAACTTTAGTATGCCAAACAACTTATTTTTACACATTATATCAGAAAACAAATCTCCTTAGAACTTCTAAATAAATTGGAACTGACCCATCTATTCCTGTAAAAAATAGGTTAAAGTGAAGGGATTTTTAACACATCCATAATTGAAAATCTTATTCATTTAGTTTACTTGAAAAACGAGTGTTTATTCATGTGTCATCTTGGGCTTTGTTGTATCACATACTTCTTGTTGAAGTTATTGCAAATTAATCTGGAGAAGTGTCTATACTAAAAGTTATAAGATAGTCTTTAAGAAGTTAATAACAGACGCACTAGACTAGGATCAATGACTAAGTCTCTGACTCAAGTATTATTTTGGAATAATTCCAACAGAAATATAATTTATATTCTGATTTTCTATTATCTAACAATTATTTGATCATGTCACCTAAATTACCTAAAGTATTTAAACATTTTGAGCTCAGATTACTTACCTAAAAACTAGAATAAAGTTTTAGTCCAAAGCATGGTTATAGAGATTAAAAATGTCATTTTATACGCAAGAATAAAAACATTTGTTATTTCCTCCATCCTAACCCACATTAACAAGTTTTGAACCATTAATTAAATAGTGTATAATTTAAAATTGAGATATACATAACCTCCTCTGGTTAGATATATTAGTATAATTACATAATTTGTATATATAGATGAATGTGCATATATGTATTTTTTAAGTAATATGAGATAGTCCATTGGTTGAATACTGCAAAATCCTTTGCAGTATTTGCAAGAGAGATAATTGTATTTAGTTTTGCTGTTGCCTCTGCTTTTTTGAAGATTCAAATGTTTAACGAAAATGTATGCTCTTAATAGCATTCCTTATATGCACACACATCTGTGATGTTATTGGAAATAAAGTATGTTGTCTGTTAGAGTCAGCATTTTTTTTTTTACTTTAAAATTTATTTTAATTGAGAGATACAATTTCAAAAAAAGGCTATGAATATTTTTCCTTGTTATAGTTTAGTCATCATTTTCACATATGTATTAGACAGATTAGGGAAAAAATTGCAATACAACCTGGAGGCTGAAAGTTTAAATGCA
>NW_012113919.1:8357064-8364474 GCF_000951035.1 Colobus angolensis palliatus | reverse complement strand
TAAATATGAAGCTCAAAATAATGTATTTAGTTTCATTTCAGAAACACTTTTTTAAGCTTTCTTTACCGATTTAACTGATTAAAAGTATTAGTGTAATTAATCACCAAACCAGCACATATTTGTGTAATAAAAATTATAGCATGAGAAAAATATTTAATAAGACTAGCTGAAAAAATAGAAATAGAAATTACTAACAAAAAATATAATATAAATGAGAGTGAGCTTCAGTGACTTAAAAGGAGCTACATTTCTACCTTAGAAAACATCTAAGACAGAGTCGACAAACTTGTGACATTTTAAGCCTAAGTATTTAGCAAATATGATGTGAAACGGTCAAAATGTAATAACTGTTCAAAACATTAAATTCGCCTAGAACTTTTGGTGGGATACAGATATATTCTTTGTATATTTTAGTGAAAATTAGTGATTAAATAGTGCAGAATACATGGATTCATTTAGCAATTAATAATCATACAAATGCCACACAACAATGTAATTTTCTTTCTCCACATTAAGTTATCGGAAAGTCTTTGTCCAGTTCTTCATAAAATGAGACACTTTTGAGAATGGGGTAAGGGGTGCAAAGTTTGTTAGTTATGATTATCTGGGAAGGAGTAGCACAGTTCCTGGAGGGTCTGAAAATTATACTGACATGATACATTGGGTGAGGCCAAGTGAAAGCCCAGTCAGAATTGAAAATATAAAACCTTGAGTAGCTGGAAACTTTAGAGCTGGAGAATGCTACAAAGGGACCACAGCAAGGACCTTATCCAAGGTGATTAGCAGAATTTATCTCCATGACTCTCAGGGCTGTCTAGCGGAGCAGATGTTACATTGTAAAAATCATTTAGGAATCATAAAGTCTATGGTAATGGTCTACTTTTACTAACATTTGGTTTGCTCTGGTTTTGATCCATTGTTGCTTCCTGTGCTTAGAGACACATACGTTAGGCAATTTCAGGGAAAAGGTATTATCTTAAATCTAGAGTGCAGCCAAATTGACAATGTCTGCTTTGTCCATAAGCAAGATGACCATTTCTCAGATTTGACTCTGCTATCATTACATGTAAATAACTGACCCAGTGGTGGTGAAGAGCAAGCTAGTTACCTTATATATATAGGAGAAAATTCACTATTGTGATAGACCTTAGTTCATGCATTAAGGTTTGGAGGGGATTTGGAGATTGGTAATCCTTTAAATTATGAAAAATATACAAAAATAGCTAACTTCAAGGGGACATGTTTAAAAACGTCATAATTCATACAAAAACAATGTATTTCTTTTACCACAAATATGCTAAAATATTGGGAAAAATAAACTAATGCAATAAAACCATGAAATTGTATAATCATAGGGACTTATATTAATATGTTAATTACTTCAAAGGCACACAGGCAAAGAAAGAAGCTATCAATTGATATTAGACTTTTGCCAGAGCTTTGTGTATTTGATTTTAATATAATAATAGCATCACCTCTTCCTGGTTCTAATATATTTTCTCAACTCTACAAGAATAATAATAACATTTTCATATTGAACAACTGACATATTTAGTGAATTTTGGTAAAGCTCTGTACCAATTTATAAACTAATTTTGGTGTGCCCTTTTTAATGTTTAACATGAAAAGTTATATATTAATTTCATTATTCCATTTATGTCTTTTAAAATCACGATTAAAACTAAAGCTTAAATGTCACTAAAGAAAGATAATTCAAGATAGTTATCATATTAGTTTGGTTTCAATGAAAATTTTCATTTGTAATTGTATTTTTAAATTATTTTCATAAAAGACATATGTTCAATGTGTAAAAAGGAAAGACATCATGAAAATGAATGTATTAGGGCCTATCTAATTTTGAACATAGTGAAATAAACATATATACAACATTTTGTTTGAATTTAAAAATTTTATTTTATTTTTTACTTACATTAAAGAAAAAACCTCTGACACCCACAACACTATGTAAAATATATGTCAATGAATGTTGTCCACTTTTTTCCCCCCTCTGGACAAATGTTACATTTAAGAACCTATTTTATCATCCTATAAGTAAACATTTTAGGAGAAAACTAATATATCCATAGTATTTCTAAACAGTGAAAACAGAAATAAATAAAATAAGCACAAGATTTCTGTATAATAGTCTCCCTTATTGTTGTTGTTGTTTTGTAAGAACGCTTAACATAAGATCTATTGTCTTACAAAATTTTAAGTATAAACATACAGTATCATTGGCTATAGGTACTATGCTGTAGAACAAATCTCTGGAAGTTATTTATTATGCATAACTGAAACTTTGTATCCTTTAACCATCACCTCTCCATTTTCCCCCAGCCCCTGGCAACCCACATCCTTCTTCCAGCTGCTTTTCAGCCCTCTGTTATGAAGTATAACATTAGTGTGAAGTAGTACAATGGAGTCATGTACCCTTAGAATCTAAACCTCATTCTGACACTTAATTGCTTTGTGACCTTAAGCAATTTCCTTAAACCATTAGCTTCCAAATATATAAAATGGGGTACATTATGTCACTAGACCTTGCTTGATCTAAGGCAGAATAAATGACATTAAATTAAACCTCTTGCTCAAGGACTAATGTATTCCAAGATGTCAAATTCAAATGAAACTTGTGATTTCTAAATTAGAATATTAAATAATTTGATGTGAGGCAAACAGGAATAAGTTCTTGTATAATTGAATATAATATTATTTTCAGTTTCTTATCAGAGACAAAGTTTCCTTGTTGGTATGGACACTCCTCACATTGCAGTGTAATCTTACATATTTGGAAATTGAACACTGTATTTCACAGGAAAAGAAGCTCCTGATTCCTTAGTTTTATACCATTTACTTCACATAACATGGATCTTACTAGCTCTCCATATAGGGGATTTTCCTTGCCTGAATTACTTCACTAATTTGTTCAGCATTAACCACTTTTCCTACATAATGGAGAAATTGTTCTTTTATAAACACATGATCATGTATTTATGCTAAACATATCTTCTCCAGTTATATATTCATTAGGTAAAAAAAGCTCAACTCTAATTGTCTTAGGGTGAGTTAAAAGGCTACTGCTTATGATTCCACTATATCTATGCTGATTATTGTTAAAAGTCACTGTTAGTCTGTGAGCTTAATTACAAATCACCCAGCTCTGTTTGGCACTATTCTGTGAAGAACGAGTCATGTGCCTTTGGAGTAGCTGAGAAGTGGAACATTGGGGCTTCCATTCCCATTTCTTTCTTAACCTCCACTTACAGAGCAGTCATTTTTCTCTTTCTACTCATCTTTTCAAACCTAAACAATACTTTCCAATGGTTTGCTCTGCTTGGCAGTTCTGACCCATATATCCCCAGGCAGACTACAGATGGATTTGTCTTCTGCAAGCAGGGGCTAGTCTGCTTCCTTTTTTAGCTTGTCTTTTCTAATGCTACTCAGGGCTGCTTTATAACCCCAGGATTTTGTTTTCCAAGAGTAGCCAGATCAGATACTATCCAGCAGCCTGCATTTGTGATTGCTACAGCGCCTCCACATCCCTGGGAGGGAGGGCTAGCCTCTGGGTGGAGAGGTTGAACTTTTCTTTTATTCTTTAACTGGAGAGCAGATCTAGTGCTTTGGGACAAGGTTGCCCTGCAGAATATACAAAATCTAATTTACATATCTTGAGGTCAAGATTTGTAAGGAAGAAAACATGTACATGAGAAAAATTTTATTTTAAACATATTCTCCTTCTTACCCTGAGTCCTGAAAATCATTTTTGGAGTTGTGCCTTGGCCTGATTCTGCCCAGCTTGCCAAGCCAGCTCCTGTGCCTGCAAACTGTGCACACAGAAGGTTAACCTCCTTAGACTTCAGGGCAAGAGGGCTTCCCAGCGATGCCACCTTTCTGCTCCCTGCTTTCTTGATGCCATTTCATATTCCTGAAATCCTAATCAGATATTTTAGACTCATTTCTTCTAGAAGGATTATTCAAATGGACAATCTCTTACATTCCTCTTCCCATAACTGCCCTCCTCCTACAATTCAATAGTTTGTTATCTTCATTCCTTTCACCTTTCCAGGGCCTTTGATTTCCCACCTAGCTCTTTCTGGTTCACTTTCTTTTTTCCCCATCCCATATATTGTCATTTCTTATGCTGAGGGTGTCTTACATGAACTGCCATTGGTCAAGAGGTTGCAGAGATGAACAGATGAAGTAATTTCTAGCTAAGAATTTTGTTTTCCCCACAAGTAAGTAGTAAGGAGATAAGTATGTTCTCTAGTGGCCGTAACATTTTCTCTTCCTCTTGATTCTTAGAAAAAGACTCCTTTAGGTAACATGTAGTAAAGCCTGTCAGTAGTATTCAGTCTGTCTTTGCTAAAGTAATTCTTCCAGTAAAATTCAATGCCATTTTGCATTAGCTAACTTCAGCTCAGGTAATAGGTAGCAGCTATTTGTATATTCCTTTAAGTAATACATGATTTGTTTACATTATTTTTAATTATTCAATTTTATGTTGTGTTTAGGCTTGAAAGTTGGTTTGAGTACTTTTGGATATTATAAGATGCTGCATTTTTGAATAAATAAAAGTAAAAATATGTATACTTAATGTCAAAAAAAAGTCACTGTTAAATATTTCATGTTTAAAATGTGTGTTTCGAGAAAACGTATTACTATCTTCTTTGTAAATATCAAATAAATTATTATGAGCATTTTTAGGACTGATATATTTACAACTTATTCTAAATGAGGAAAAGACGTAAAAAACAGAATTATGTACATTTTGGAATCTGTTATTGATTCCTTCTGTAGACATTTTAATACTTGGTCTCCCTGGACTTGGGGTGGGGAAAGGCTTAAATGAACCATTTTTTGACTCAAAGAATACTTGTATACTGCCGTTCCATGAACTAAGATTACCTACAGAACTGAATAAAAACTTAAACGATAAACTTGCAAACTCTTGTGAGAAAGACAATATGTCTCGAAAAATAATGCATTAAATTAACATTGAGATATTGTTAAACATCCGTATTTACAAAAACAAAATATAAGACTAGTGCATTTGGAAACAATAGGGGCTTTCAAGTGTCTTCTCTATTCTAATTTGAAAATGTCACACAATATGATACCAAAGTAGAAGAGAGTTTAGAAAATGATTCACACTGATATCTAGCGTAACTCAGGAGATATTTATTACAAAAGGTTATTTCTTAAAATTAACTATAGTTTTGCTTGGACTGAATCATCCTGTCTAAAGGTAAGTCTACTGGAAGGAAAATTTTTAGATGACTTTCAATGAAGAGGAGCAATTCTCATGAAACATGCCCACAAAATCAGGTCCAGAGATTGTCTTTCAGAAAATCTTCTCTTTAAAAACCTGTGATGAACATTGTAGATTCTTTGCTTTTACATTAATGAATCTTAACATGCATGTTTCTAGAGATTTGAGGTTAAGTTTTAATAAAACCAGTATGTTATTTCCCATATTTGCCATTTTTATTATTAGCATTATATCTGTTAGGATGCTTTTGGTAGGAAACCTCAGAATATTTCTAATCAACCTGGTTGAAATGGTAAGTTTTGTTGTTGTTGTTGTTGTTTTTAATTCAAAGTATGTCTAGAGGTAGGGTGGGCTCCAAGATTGTAGGCTGCCTTTCAGCCTCCATCATCTCATGCAAAATGTGAAAAGCTTTGCTTTTAAGTTAGCCTCCCTCAGTGTTGTAAGATGGATACAGTAGATGGAAAAGTAATATTCACATTTGTATGTGTCTCCTTCTTAGGAGCAGTGACAATTTTCTAAAAGCTCTCTCAGCATTCTTCCTTCTATACTACATGGTCAAGCATTGGATCAGAAACTCAGTGATACACTAATCTCTAGCAAGTGCAAGAGTTTGCCACCATTTGGGTTGGAATAGATATTGTGGATTGAATCATAAAGACCTCCATACGGAGAATTTCTTATTATGAACAACATGCTTTAGAAAGCTTAAGAACAACAGACAAGGGACAGTGGCTCATGCCTGTAATCCCAGCACTTTGGGAGGCAGAAGCAGGTGGATCACCTGAGGTGAAGAATTCGAGACCAGCCTGGCCAATACGGTGAAACCCTCTCTGCTAAAAATACAAAAAGTAGCCAGGCATGATGGCAGGTGCCTGTAGTCCCAGCTACTCAGGGAGGCTGAGGCAGGAGAATCACTTGAATGTGGGAGGTGGAGTTTGCAGTGAGCTGAGATTGTGCCACTACACTCCAGCCTGGGTGACAGAGCAAGACTCCACAAAAATAAATAAATAAATAAATAAGTAAAAAAGAAAGAAAGAAAAGACAAGAAAAGAAAAAGACTTTCCAACAAGAAGAGCAAGAACAAGGGATTTATTATAACTGCAGTCAAGATCCTGACGACCAGAGGAGTCTGATTATGAACTGTCCTCTGTCTTATGGAACAAGAAAACCAAGGGAGAATAGCAATAAGACAAAAAAAGCAAAATAAGACCACATGGCTTGCTCTAAGAAAGAGAGCTGGTGAAGAATCAGACTGGACCTAATCTTTAGAAAGTCTGTGGAAATATCTTCAAAAAACAGTAGATGAAAGATGGGTTACTCTGCTATTTATCTGTCTAGGATAGACGAATCAGACAATCTACAAAACTTTCTCAACCAGAAGGTATTCATTTTCTACCTTTGACATTTGGAAGAAGGAACTATCAACTAATCATAATATGCTGCCAGAATTAATGAACAGACATATATCAATAGATATCAATGCATATATTTATGATCTATTGAACAACTGAAAAAGTACACTTATCTATTTTATATATTATATAATTTTACTATGTTATGTTATATATTAATTTCATATGCATACATATAAACACACATATATTCATATACACAGTTATATTTGCATTCTACTGTGTGGTGGTTAATTTTATGTGTCAACTTGACTGGACCGCAGGGTGCCTAGATATTTGGTCAAACGTTAATCCATGTGTTTCTGTGAAAGTGTTTTGGATGAGACTAACATTTAAATGGAAAAGACTGGGTGAGCAGATTACCATTCCTAATGT
This sequence comes from Colobus angolensis palliatus, assembly GCF_000951035.1. Taxonomy (NCBI): domain Eukaryota; kingdom Metazoa; phylum Chordata; class Mammalia; order Primates; family Cercopithecidae; genus Colobus; species Colobus angolensis. The sequence continues at coordinate 8,357,418 of NW_012113919.1, read as the reverse complement.
GCTTCGGCCTCATTCAATCAGTTGAAAGCCTGAATTGAACCAAAAGACTGACCCTCGCCCAAAGAAAGAGACATTTCCTCCTGCTCAACTGCATCAAACCAAAATATTAACTCTTTCCAGTACTTCAGCTTGTCAGTCTTCAGACTGAAACTGATACCATGAGTTCTTCTGGTTCTGAGGCCTTCAGACTCAGAGGAACTCCACCATCAACTGTCCTGGTCTCCAGCTCTCCAGCTTGCTCACTCATACTGCAAATCTTGGGACTTCTCAGCATCCATAATAGCATGGAGATATATATATATATATATATATATATATATATGGAGTCTCATGTTGCTGTCCAGGCTGGAGTGC
>NW_012113919.1:8355446-8356060 GCF_000951035.1 Colobus angolensis palliatus | reverse complement strand
GTCTCGATCTCCTGACCTCGTGATCCGCCCGTCTCGGCCTCCCAAAGTGCTGGGATTACAGGCTTGAGCCACCGCGCCCGGCCCTAAAGGTTGTTTTTAATGTGGTATGTCACATTCAGTAGTTTATTAAGTCAGGTTTTGTACTGTTGGGCATTTTGTTGTTTGAAATATGTTTATAATCCTTCCTTAGAAATAGAATTTATGGTTCAAAGATATGCATATATTTTAACATTTTTAGTGTAAAACAACAAGTTGTTGTTCCAGAACATGTAACACCTCCTAACAGAGGCATTATAGAACACGATCAAACCCAAGACAATGCTTCTTATTAACATTTTAAAACTCCAGCATAATCATACAATGCATGAATGTGAGTTGTTTAATTCATCTCATTGATAATTAAAATTTTACATTTCATATTATTTAATTATTCTACAAGTCATTCTTTCCTTATTTACATTTAGAGCTTTTCTATAATAAAATAAATGGGGTCATTGTATCACTTTAAAAGGTATGTGTCACATTCAAAAGCTAGCAGAAGGCAAGAAATAACTAAGATCAGAGCAGAACTGAAGGAGATAGAGACACAAAAAACCCTCCAAAAAATCAATGAA
>NW_012113919.1:8346008-8352926 GCF_000951035.1 Colobus angolensis palliatus | reverse complement strand
AAAAAAAAAAAGGTATGTGTCTCCTAGCAACTTTATAGATAGCAACTGTATGTTTGCATTGTTTGTTTAAATCTTCAATCATCTGTCTCTCTACATGTCATCAGGTAGGCATGTAACTTTTATATTTTCTCCAAATAATCTGGTAATCAAATAATGAGGCCATATGTTACCATGAATTGAGCTATTCCCTTTATCATGATAGAGTGCCCTTACCAGTTGTGTGACTCTGGGAAGACTCTGAGACTTCTGGTTTCTGCAACCTTGTCTGTAAATGGGAATAATAATAGTACATTCCTGACAGGGTGGGTAGGAGAATTAGTTAATATATCTATGTAGAAAACTTAAAAAGAACCTGACACATAATTAACACTCAATAATTAACTATTGGCTAGCTAAAATATATTTATATATTATACATGTTAAATATTTCTAATTGTCATATCTGCTGGAATTATTGACTTTTCATTGACCTGTCTATAGTTATACTACAATGAAACATTCTTGTTTATGAAATGTTCACTAAATCATAAAGTCAGGAAAGTCATGTCATTCTTCAAATACTATCCATTGCTCTTCTATAGATTAAAATTAGTATCATGGTACTAAGTTCTTAATTGAAGAGTTAGGCAAATAAACTAACAAAAAAGCATCACATTGAGATTTTTAAAAAATTTTAAATTGCATTAAAGAGCACTTCGGAAGATTTACCATGTTTTCAAATGTAAATCTTTCACTTAGGAACATTGAAGTTATGTAATCTAAAGATAGAAATATCATTTGACCCAGCAATCACATTACTGGGTATATGCTCAAAGGAATATAAATCATTCTATTTTAAAGACACATGCACGCGTATGTTCATTGCAACACTATTCACAATAGTAAAATCATAAAGTCAACCTAAAAGCCCATCAATAATAGCCTGGATAAAGAAAACGTGGCACATATATGCTATAGAATACTATGCAGCCATAAAAAAGAACGAGATCACATCCTTTGCAGAGACATAAATGGAGCTGGAGGCTATTATCCTTAGCAAACTAACACAGGAACAGAAAATAAAATACCACATGTTCTCACTTACAACTGGGAGCTAAATGATGAGAACACATGTACACACAGAGGGGAACATATCCACTGGGGCCTTTTGGAGAGTGGAGGGAAGCAGGAAGGAGAGATTCGGTAAAATAACTAATGGGCAATAGGCTTAACACCTGGGTGATAAGTTAATCTGTACAGCAAACACCCATGACACATATTTACCTTGTAACAGGTCTGCACGTGTACCCCAGAACTTAAAATAACCATTAAAAAATAAAATAAAATATAATGGAGTGATTATTTGTCATTCTAGCAACTAAGCTGTAATCTTATAATGATAGAGCAATTTAAAAGGTCAAAAATATTTCTCCTGTGTGAAATATAATAGTAAGTCCATGTATGAAATATAATAATTGGTTCATCTGTCAATTGAAAGAAATATTTTAATATTTAGTAATTAATTTCTCCAAAGTATTATTAGTATGGGCATAGCAAGAAGACAGTTTGTATATATAGAAGTTGTATCTCTGCTGAGTACCACCTAAAGTAGGCATTTAATTGAAACACAGGCTGGCACTTTACACATCATCCTTTGCTAATTGGTCTTTGGAGGCTGTTTGGAGGTTTCCAATGATCAATTCCCCAAGTCCCACAACAATAACAACATTTTAAAAAAAGAAGGTCACCTTCTCTTTCTATTAATGAGTAGTGCCAAAAAGTGACAGAAGGAAGAGCAAATATCATTGTTTTATTATGTTTATATCTGGTTTATCAGAGATCTGTTTAAAAAGCTGTAAATATGGACATGGTATAAACTTAGCCAAAGTAGGGACTTTATTGTGATTGTATTTGGAAAACAAAAATCAACACCAAGAAAAAGTTAAACATTACAGGCCTGCATGCAAACATATGTATTTCTGACAGTACATTTAGGAAAAATGCAATGCATTTAAAACCATATGTAAATGATTTTGAAATATAACAGACATAAGTATCACATTTGACCATTCTTAATTTAATTTGCAATATTTGTCACTGCAACGTATTAAATTATTTTTATTGTACATCTGTAAAGCCGGCACAGCAACCTACTAAATCAGCTTGCTATCTAGTTCCATGCAAAATGCATTTGGAAAATTCCATGGTAAGCTTAAAGAAGAAAATTTAACTTCAGATGTTTACATCAGAATTTTTACACCTCAAACTATGACTGGAAAAGACAAAAGTATATAATCATTATGTGATAGACACAGATAGTAGCAGCTCCCTAAACACAGCTGTACACAGTGTCATTGTTAGAAACTTAATCTGAGACAAAAACTTGAAAAATTGAGAATGGTAAAAGTATAATTTTTACTTTAGGCAACTCGAATTTCTACTCTGTCTTCCAACATCTACTTCCATTCTGATGTCCTAGTTCATTTCCTCAGTGCGTCTAGATCTTGAAAGTGATGCGTACTTTAATAAGTTGAATATGGGTAAAAATTAGTTACAACTAAAAATGCTATGCCATGTAAATAATTTTTATATAAGAAAAATGGTTAAACACTTATTATATGTTATTTTACAGAAAGACTTTACCCATAATCAATAAAATGTGATTTTAAAAATGATGATAATATTCAAACAAAGAAAATGTCCAAATTAATTCATCTCATACTCATTTAGTATGTTTCCCCATTTATAAACAGTGAAAGACCAGGTGTAGTGGCTCGCACCTGTAATCTGAGCACTTTAGGAGGCCGAGGAGGGCAGACTGCTTCAGTTGAGGAATTCAAGAACAGCCTGAGCAAAAAAGTGAGACCCTGTCTGTACAAAATATATATATATAAATTGACCAGGCATGGTGCTGTGTGCCTGTAGTGCAACTTACATGCCTGGGAGGTGGAGGCTGCAGTGCAGTGAGCCCAGATTGTGCTACTGCACTCCAACCTGGTAACAGAGTGAGATACTGTCTGAAAAAGAAAAGAAAAGAAAAGAAAAGAAAAGAAAAGAAAAGAAAAGAAAAGAAAAGAAAAGAAAAGGAAAGAAGAGAAAAGAAAAGAAAAATAGTAGTAAATGGTGAAACAATGAATTTATAGCTCAAGCTGCATTTGAGTTCTTGTAGCTTATGATTTCTTCAATAAGAGCATTAAAAATACATGATTCTTAAGTAATGATGTATGATTCCAAGTGTTTTAAACTTTGCCCTTGCAGCAAAATAGAATTAAAAATTTCTTATTAATCTGAGTATTTTATTTTTCAAAATGTATTCAGGAATAAATGGGTAGATAGCTACAGGAATAGGGTACACTTGCACTTTTCAAATTCTTATATTCCAGTAACTCAAGAAATGCTATTTGTCTCCATCTAAATAAATCTGAGTAGAGAAGAATTGGTTCCCATAAAAAGCGCACATTTGCTAGAATCATTGAAAGCAACACTGATAAAATGCCAAAGTGAAGATGTTTGCCACTGTGATGGCTGTGGAAAAATAAAATGTTTAAACCATTTTCAAGAGAATAAACTATTTGAAAGGTATATTTAAATAAAGTATGTGTAAATTGAAACAAGACAAAAATAAGTATTTTTTGAAAATGGAACAACTGAGCTGATAAGCATAAATTTTATTTTCTGTATACCACTGAATAAATTGATTTTTAGTATCATGCTGTTTAAAGTGAAATATAGGAGCTAGTGCTGAAATACTTTAATATTGGAAGTGGTTACATATAAAATAAGATGATGGAATACACAAGACATAAATGAGTAGACTGGCTGTAGCAAAGTGTTCCCAAAATATAGATAATACTGGCAGCACAGAAAATGAAGACTCAAGTAAAATATTTGTGAGACCTGAGTGAATAAGGAAAAAAAAAGGTAAAGATAAAAGCAGGGTCTCAAAACATTGACCTGCTCAGTATAGCATACTGTGTGAATGAGAATAAAGATGTATTTTGTTTTCTTCTGGGCCTTGTTTCCAGAAACTTAATGAAAGACTTAGGCTATCTTTTATAATTCAAAGGAAGAAAAGCACACTTTTAAGATCTAAAGAAACCTCTGTGTATAGAGTACAGCAAGGACTCAATTTCAAGTATATTCACAGAAATGAAATCTTAAGAGAAATATTAGTTGAGACTGTGGCGATTGTAATGATGTGATGAAATTTCCATATTAAGTTTATTATGGTAAATGCCTCTCACCAAACCTCTTCTTTAGAAATGCTGTTCCATTACATTTTAATGAGAACATAAACAAAAACAATCTCTCTCAATATTTTAGCGTAGGGACTCTTTGACTTCAGTTCATCAGTTATTGACTGCCTTCATGCCAGGCTATTTTTCCTGGAGTCACAATACCTGTCCTTGAAACTCACTGGGCTGGCAGACAAACAAAGAGGTATAGTACAAAAGGCCTATGTTAGAGACATCCTTGATGTGGAAAGGTGAGGAGAGGTGGCGACGTAGGTTTTAAACACAATGCTGTCAATGCTTTTAGGACAACTACAAGGAGTGGCTAATTGTGCAATATTGGGCCCTGGTGGATGTGTTGGAGCTGACAACTGACTGATGCACTGGCATTTGAGTTGTAATGTGCAAGCAAGTTGAAAGTATGATCAGCAGTAACAGCATGAGCACAGCACAGAGACCTGAGGGCCTGACACTGCAGCAAAAGGGGTTCAAAGAAAGACCTGTCTGAAGTACAGGTGAGAAATGAGTCTGAAAGGAACATATGGTTCCAAGGTTAGGAAGTCTATGGTCTTGAACTACTTTGATTCACAGAATGCTTTACTAAGGTGGGGCAACATTTTATGTTTTGATGACATGTAAAATAACATAATCGAAATACTGATGTTTCTTCAAATTCTCTTTAGTTTCAAGTGAATGATTTTCATGGACTTGCAGGTTTAAATGCTACAAGAACTGGATCATAAAACCAAAGAAGAAATGTTATAGGTTTCCTACACAGAGACAAAATAACTTCCATATTTCTAAAAGTAAAATCAAATTGGTATTACTAGTATGAGTAGAATACATGTAGTACCCCAGGGAATCCAAATGGGGAAGGAAATGGTTTTTAAATATCTACTATGTATGTCACCATTTTGTCTCTGAACACAGAGTGATTGCGTCATTCTGTGTTCAGAGAAGGCAAAATTGATTTCTGATAGAATATGAAAATGGACAGTTAGAAGTGGTCCTTTTCCCCTTGCAGATGTTCAAAACTGCAGACTTTCCTTCTACAACATGCATGTGTCCTACTGTAAATGGGCAGTATGTTCTCATTATGTTTGATACATTGTGTTTTAGTATGTTGGCATTATTTTTGAGTTGCATAGACACACACAGAGTCACTTAGACACACATACAATTTTCCCATTCATATAGCTATGAACTACTTCCACCTTCATTTACCACCTATTCCTTAACTGTTGAGTCTTGGACATATGGCTCTGATAAGAAATAATTCCTAACCTGGTGCACTCAATTTTCCTGTGGAGAAAAACACATATTATACTAAAGTTACGTAGGAAAATGTTACAGTAAATATATTTGATTTATGTTGAGGAAGTAAAATGGAAGAGACATGGATTTTTTTCTTCCCCTGGAAATATAAGAAAGTGAACATAGAGAAAAGCTGCTTATTCTGGAACATGACCAAGGAGAGTCACAGGAGATGACATTGAAAAGGAAAACTGGCTTCACATGCTGTAGAGCCTTGACTATCATGTTGAGAAAATTGGGCTTATCACTACAGGTAAGGGCAAGCCATTTGCAGTCCATAACCTTTGGGTGTAACTTCATCTATTTGCTGTATCACAAAAGTAATTGGATTCAATAGGTAAGAACAATGGGCAATGACAAAGCCATGGCAGTAGTCCATGTGAGAGGAAATGATATTATAATTATGGTAATAGCAATGTGAATAAAACTAAAGGACTAAAAATATTACAAGCCATGAGATATGGTACTGGGGATATCGAGAAGAGCCAAAACCCAAAGAAATATTCTGAGTCAGAACTGGAAGGCTCTGATGACCAGTCGAATGTAGGGCAGTGTGAGAGACTGAATAATGGAAAATGTAGAGTGTCTAGTTTTGGGATACTGATGACACAGTTAAATGGAGAATTCAGTTTAGAAGTACATTGAGGAAGTAAAGGGAAGAAAATGAGTTAGGTTTTCAACAAAATAATAGTAAAATACCTGCACGATATTAAGATGAAGCCATTTGACACCCGGATAGGTGGCTCTGTAGCTCAGACGTCAGGTCCCAGTTCAACAAATATATTTGAGTCAATTAACATTGAGTTGGTATTTAATGTTAGGAAATCATACTAAAAAAAATTAAAAAAGTAGAAGATAGGAAGGTAGGGAGTGAAAAAATGAGGACAAAGTTTACAACCCTGGAATAATAAGTAAGAATTTAAAATAAATCTTTACATTTCAGAATGTTGGGAAAATTAATGACTTATTGAGGTGCCGAGAACAGTTGTTAAGTAGATTTGGAATCACTTGAATAAAATGTATTGAAAAAGGAAAAGAAGTAAAGGGAGAGGAAAAATAAATGGTTTAATTTGCAGGAAAAGTAACGTTTGGATAATACCTTAAAGAGGCGGCAAGATATGAGGAAATGTAATTTATTTAAGATTGGACCTATCACATATCTGAGAGAGCACAGTGGTTCCTTTTTGAGAATAATGGAATGACATACAAATTATGAAAAATAGAATTATTTTCGTATAAGGAGTAAGGAAAGGATCCAGTTTCAGCTTTCTACTTATGGCTAGCCAATTTTCCCAGCACCATTCATTAAATCGGGAATCCTTTCCCCATTTCTTGTTTCTCTCAGGTTTGTCAAAGATCAGATGGCTGTAGATGTGTGGTATTATTTCTGAGG
>NW_012113919.1:8333423-8344926 GCF_000951035.1 Colobus angolensis palliatus | reverse complement strand
AGTTGATGGGTGCAGCACACCAACATGGCACAAGTATACACATGTAACAAACCTGCACGTTATGCACATGTACCCTAGAACTTAAAGTATAATAAAAAAATAAAAAAAATTAAAAAATATGATAATAAAAAAAGAAAAATAGAATTATTAAGCTGTGACTAATATATATATAATATCTACAAAGTATGTAATCTTATCTTTCCTTGAAGATAAACCTGAGTCCAGATCTTTTGGTCATGCCAACATACTGCTAAAAAGTCTTCTATTTCCATGATAATTTTTATAGTAAGTTAATTATCATTATTTCCCTAGATGTTACATCTGGGGAAATATTATTTGTATTGTTGTGATATTGTATAGTTAAAAATTAAATATTGTATGTTAGCATCTGGAATATTTCTCATCACTCTTAAAATAGACAACAGTAATAATATAGAACATTAATGTTTCTATATACATTTTGGAGGTGTTTGTAAAAAGTTCCAGTTAATAATTCAAATGTAGTTGCTGCAAAACCATTGCCACGTGTTCACTGATATTTCTGAAGTTACTTGGTTTGGGTATGTTGCCAGCTAGCAAAACACATATAATAATCTTACTTCACAGTCATTTGTTGGTATTTTATTCTAAACATTTATGATAAGATCCTACCATACACATTTATCATGTGTGAGATAATAAAGTATCATATGAATGTAAACATTATATAACCACTGTTTGAAGACTAGTGGTACATAAACATCTATTTCGGCAGTATTCTCAGAGTATACCCAGCAGATGCTATACTCTATTTTTTTTTTTTTTTGAAGAGTGATCAGCTACAAGTCTAAACAAAGTGAGCTCACAGATGCTGTATAGTTTAAGTTAATTGCTATCATTTCAGTGTGGAGATGTTCTAGAAAAAAGTAGCAAATCTTGTACTAGCTATTAAAAACTAAATGTATTATATTACTCCAACAGCTGGTATTTATTTTGTTTTTGCTTCATGGCAGGTACAATTAATATTATTTTAGTCATAGATTTATAAAATTTTCTCCATGGGTAATCCCATTACAGAAAATGTTTGCACTTAAATACTCACAGAGATTTTTTTTTTTTAACATTTTTCATATGGAAAATTATAAGGAAAAAAAACCCTCAATGTACCATGTATTATATTAATTAATACTAGAGTAACTTCAATAATTAGGCTTTCAAAGAAGCCAGAAAGTATGGAAGCTATATTAACAATCAGTTTTTATGAAGCATGATACATTTTCCTTCTGCTCTCATTTCTTGAATTTAGTGGAACTCTACACTGGAAACTTTCCACATGTATTCATTTCTCAAACTATGTGCCTGCTCTTTGTATTAGGTTTTGGGGATGCAGTGATGAAGAAAGCAAATACGATACTTCTTTCTTGGAGCTCACATTCCTCTGCAGAAGACAGACTAGGCAAGTAATAAACAAACAGCTAAATGCATGAGGGTTTTGAATGGTGTTAAATGTCACAGGAAAATAAACAAAGGGAATAAAGACACAGGAAAGGCAGCTACAATGAGAATGACCAAGAAATAGCTCTTTGAAGAGGTGAAACTTTGGCCAAGAGCAGACTGATGAGAAAGAGCATGTTAAGACCTGGGTGTGCACATGTCAGCAGAGTACACATAAATCCTACTGGCTGTAAGACATTAACAAGCTTGATAAACTCATAAACAGAAGTTCAAAGACTGGAATATATTGAGTGGGGTAGAAGATGAGGTGGTGATGAACCCTGTCTCTACTAAAAATACAAAAAATTAGCCCGGCATGGTGGCGGACAGCTGTAGTCCCAGCTACTTAGGAGGCTGAGGCAGGAGAAACTGAACCCAGGAGGCGGAGCTTGCAGTGAGTCGAGATCGCCCCACTGCACTCCAGCCTGGGCAACAGAGTGAAACTCTGTCGAAAAAAAGAAAAAAAAGAAAGAAAAGAAAAAAGCAGATGACATAGGGCCTTGTGAGCCTTGGTGAGGAATCTGGGTTTTATTCTCAAGGCAAAACAAAGCCACTGGAGCATTTTCAGCAGTGAGGATCTAGTATGCTTTGAAAGAAAAATAAATATTTTTTGACTTTATGTGTTGTACAAATGGAAGGGGAAGAAGTATGGATAGAATTTGAACTCTCAGTTGGAAGCATATTGCAGGGAATTAGAATAGATTTAAAGCAGACAGAAGGAAAAGAAGAAATATTTGAAATACACAAACCCACACACACATATATATGTATGTATATTTGAGGTTGGGCAGAAGATGAACACTTCAGATTCATTCTCTTTTGGTCCTCTAAATTTTAACACTGAGAAACATTACTTTTCCTTAGTTCTAACAAATTTTCCGTAACAATTTGCTTTGCTCACAAAAACCAAAGAAATCAAAATCCCTATTATCTAACTTGAATCCCTTCTGTTGCAATTATTATGCCTATTCCCTCATTTTTCCTCTTAATGAAAAGGGGAACAGCTGCTTACTATCATCCATATTCTTTTCATAAACTTGAAGTCTGTTATTAAGCAGTCTATAAGTTTGTGATGTCTAATTCACATGTCATCATCCAGATTGACTATTTGAAGTCAAAAGCACTGAAAGGGACTTAGTCATCTAAATGACCAAAATAACCTGGCAATTATCCATTATCAAACCTAAACAATGAACATCATATTATGAAAGAAATTGAATCAGTAAAAAATACCAGCAAGTAACTTGAATGATTTTAAAAATGTGACTAAAAAGTCATTTTGTTGTGCACCAGTTGACAAGAGAGGACACTTTTGTGTTCTTGCACCAAACAAACAAACAAACAAAAAAGACAAAAAAAAACCTTACAGGAGTCCGTTCTAAATACTGGGGTAACAACCCTACACCCTGTCTTTGGCTTCACGGAGTTAACAGGCCAGATGGGCATTGAGATGGGTGAACAGGCAGATGGAAAGCAGCATGGTGGGTAATACAGATGGTGGGAAGAGCAGGGTACTATGGCATCTGCTGTGGAAAGAAGATAGATCTAGGTGATGGTAAGTCTAAGACAAAAGAGGAATAAAATCATCAAGGAAAGCAGGAGACAGGGAAGGAAGTGGAAAGCAGATAAAAACAAACAAACAAACAAACAAACAAACAAAACCAGCAGCTGTAGAAGCCTGAAAAGATCAGAGAGTTAAGTCCTTAGAGGGATTTAAAGCAGAGACATAATGGCACAAAATGAGATGGGAAAGTGACAGAGCAACACATGAGTCTGTAATGAGTGGTAAGATTTTAGATGTTGATTCTTATTTAATCCTTACATGATTTTGCGAGATAATTCGGCCAGCAGCATGGAAAACAGCTTGGAAGGAAAAAGGCTAAAGTCAAAGAAACTGGTTAGGTGTTTATAGCAGGAAGTTATACATCAATATGAATATTCAATTTTATTGTCTTATTGAGACCATCTATTAGATGTGGGAAAAAGAATTGGACCCATGGGACTCCCCTCTGTAGTGTAAAAAACTGAAATTGTATACATTTCTCATAGTCTCAAACCCATGTTTTTTTCTATGCCACTTATACAGAGTAATTGATGCCTTTGTTTTTAAATAAGATATTTCTGGAATGATAAATCTGGATCTATGGTAGCAGTATCTTACATAAGTTATCTCCTATCATTTGCTGATATTGTTAGATATTATATATTCTTTAAATTGGTTTTATCTATTCCATTTTTACTAGTTTTATTCACAACTTTAATGTGTGACAAATCTGAAATCAAAGTATTCTAATAGAATTTTCTAATATCACTTTTTCATTAAATATACTTATTCATCTCACTGTTACATTCACTACTTTTTATTCCAAATGTTATGTAATTGGTAAACTGTATTTGGTGTTTTTATATCATGTTAGTTTCCTGTAACTGATAGGTCACACGCACTTGTCAGTGGTAAACTGTTCATCTTTATGAGGCTAATACATGAAGATTATAAGAAAATCTAGGATTCTTAGTCAATGTGCCACCATTTGAGTTTGTATCTGAATAATAGTTTTTACAATATTTTAACTCATTTACTATCATGAGCAAAGTCATGCACATTATTTTTGTAAAAAGTTCTTGAAGGTAGGGAAGAGTATGAGGAAAAATAAAGCCAATATGTAAGAATTCATACAACACAATTGCTTTTGTTAGAAAAAAAAATTTAGTTAAGTACAATGTTGACATCTTTCTTCTTTTGTGTTAAGCCAATGACACTCTCAAGATTTATATTTTTAAACTTTGTTTGCCCAAATATACACACAGAAAATTTGGCAATATTATATTTCTAAAGTTTTAACACTTTTTGCTATCATTTTTAGGGGTATATACTTGTTCATATATAGGCTGCAAACAATATCAAGGAAGTTAACCCTGTCTAATTATTTTTAAAGCATCTAAATCATTACAGTACACTTTTGGATAAACAAATTAGAATTGTGAAAAATGGGTGCAATGTATCTACAGGGGAAATATTACATACTTTGCTTTTATTATAATTTTATTTACTGACCTGGACTATTCTGCTAAAACTTCTTTAAAAACTCTTGATGCCGTAAATCTCACCTAAAAAATTCCTTCTTTGGAAATGACAGATTTGAAAGTACTTTGAAGTAATGGAGCCTAACTTCAAGGACTGAAAAGAAAAAAAAAGAAAGAAAGAAAGAAAAGAAATGGACTGCTTTGCTTTACTGTGTTCTGCTCGGTCTATAACAGTATACTCACACATATTAGGTGATCCATCTATGTTTGTTGAACAAATAAACAAATAATGAGGTAGAAAATATTGATTAAAACACTAGAATGTGGTAGTAAAAGATCCATCATACATTATATTTGTAACATTCAAAGTGATATAAGTCCCTTTTAGAAACCTTTATTTAGTTAGGAATGACACACTTCAGTCAATTTTAAAACACAAAAAATATTTCAGATAAACATAATGGTTAATTCTCTATTCCATCCTAATGTCTTCCTATTATTTATCTCATATTTATTCATGAACTATTATTTTAACATTTGTGAAAAATATTAAAAAGATAATATTTCAAAAGACTTATTTTGTTATCCAAATCATAATTTACCTTCATTATCAAATTTCTAACTAAAAAAGAATTCTTAATATATAAAATGTGAAAGCTCAAGAAAAATAAAGCAAACTCTATTATAAAGCAAAGACTAGTGTTATGCCTTTCAACTTTACAGATTTAATTGTTACTGACCAGGTGCAGTGGCTCAAACCTGTAATCCCAGCACTTTGGGATGCTGAGGTGGGTGGATCACGAAGTCAGGAGTTCAAGACCAGCCTGGCCAACATGGTGAAACCCCGTCTCTGCTAAAAATACAAAACTTAACCAGGTGTGTTGGCAGACACCTGTGATCCCAGCTACTCAGGAGGCTGAGACAGAGAATTGCTTGAACCCAGGAGGTGGAGGTTGCAGTAAGCCAAGATCACACTACTGCATTCCAGCCAAGGCAACAGAGCAAGACTCCATCTCAAAAAAAAAAAAAAAAAATTAATTGTTACTTTGAACATTGTGTTCCTTAGCAAATCCTTATGCTAGCTATTTTCTGGTATCTACCCTCTACTTTCTCAATAGGGATTTAGGTGGACAGCAGCACTTGGCTATTTACAAGTTCAGGGTGCTGTTTATAAAAGTAAGGTAGTGTGCCTTCTTCCTTTCCTCGTGTTAATATCCTCCATGTAACTTTTCTTTTTCCTGTAGATGTAGATAAAAGCTATCTCTTGAAGATGGTAGAGCACATACCACCCCTGGAATGGCAGCCTCTAAACTGTTACACCAAAGATCATATTTATGGTGTTTAAATGTTTGCATAGGTCACATGAAACATAATATTTATCTTCCTTAAACATTTAGGGCTTCATTGTTACAGAATCAGAATTGACTGCAACTAATACATTTCCTTGATTAAGTAAAACATAGTCTGAGGTGTCCAAGATTATTGTTTTCATTAAAGGTAACCATATTTCATTTTGATATAAATTAGTAGTGGTTAGTTATATATAGTAAAAAACGGTATATGGGATTATCAGCTCATTTTATTATTAGTTATTTGCTCATGCTCAGGTAAAAGTTCTATTATTCAGATGTTTTCATTAAAAGAAAAAAGATTGCTAACATACGTGGATACTTACTAATACTTCTGTTATCACCACTTTTAATCCTTCATGTGTCTTCAAAGCACACAATGTAAAACAATTCAATTTTCAAATGTATAATTCATTTGCAAGTTTTCTGATAATCCTTAGTGACCTTGGATTTTCAGCTTTGTCCTCCTCTCAATAACAACTTGTATAAGTTAGAAGAAAGAATTGGTCCCAGAAGAAATCCCCTAAATGAAACAAATTTTAAAATCCTTTCATGCGTTACACTGCCAATCACTGTGGATAATCCCATTCAAGCTCCATAATTAGTATTCTAAGGTAGGGATTCCCACCTGTGCCATGTAGTACAACATCATGAAGTGGGGAGGGGTATAGAAAAGAGAGGCTCCCAGCAGACTTTTACGTGATAGAATGTGGGAATCAATTTTAATTAATTCTGCCTCTTTAAATCTGTCTGCTCTTTAGGAAAGATTGCTATCTGTCCCCGGCACTATGGCAAGATAATTAATAGAAGCACTGCTGGAGACTGATAGTGCAGGCGGCTGATACCCGTGGCAGGAGCTCTCATCATCTAACTGCCACAGAATTGTGAAGGTAAAGAATTTGCAGAAAAGTGCAACATTCATTTTTACTAAATAAATGCATTATCTATAACACACATTATAGAGCTTTTGTTGTTGCTGTTGTTAATTTAGCATGTAACAGAAATAAAAGAGATTGTTTCTAAACCACTTTAAACTGTTCTGGCAACTACCTCAGACACTTCTGGCGAAGCATCTCTCAGTAAGACCCTTGACAGTAGCAGCAGCAGTGGGCATGTGTCTCTGCTTGCCACCCCACATAAAAACAAGCAAACAGAAATCATTCCCAGATGAAAACTATGAAGTTGTAAACTATAAAAGGGAAGATTAAACATTGCGTGTGTGTTCTCTAACATCCATTTGATTTGTAGTTTTTTTTCCTTTTTTTTTTTTTTTGCCAGAAGTTGCTCTTATCCCATTTTCTTAGCATAAAAACAATAATTCTCTTACAAGGCAGTTTTACCTAGCATTAACAGAGCAAAGAGTAAACTTTGTTTGCTTTAATAATACTAAATTGTAACATCATCTTTTCTATTTGCAAATATTTGTCCATCAATTGGATGTATAAATCTTCATAGTGACAAAAGTATGATTGATCGATTTATAATGGTCAACGGAAGGGCTATGAAATTGCATATTAAGCTACTATGAGAACAGTGGCATGGCTCAAATAATCATCCTCATGTTCAGCATGCTTCAGGCAATCACTAATTTTTGAGAAATCTATTGTTCTCTAGTTTATCCCAAGTACTCATTTCCAACATTCCATCAGATATTCTCTGAGGAGTCTTATCCCTATGAATTGCTCAAAGCAGGTATTGCCTATTTTTTTTTGTCTATTAACAAAATAACAAAATTTTAAAACCGAACAGGATCTTGGCTAGGATACCATATAAAAGGCAAATACACACAGACCCAAACAAGTCCAACAGACTGCCTAAGTCTTTTGGCAGAATAACCTACTTAGGTTGATTTCAAAGAGGCCACACACAGGTATTCTTTCTTCCAGTGCCTTGTTTTATTCTTCTTACTTTATTCTCCAACTTCTGGTATACACATATACAGCTCAGAATTGAAATGATGTATTTTCCTGTCCTTATGCTAAACAATTTTAGGATTTTTTTTTCCTGTTTGGGGGTTAAAAAGTAGTAAAATTAGTCAAGATAACGCAGCTGCTTTGTTTAGGAAATACTTGCTTCTTGAAGACCTTGAAGCGACTGAATAGTTCAATCATCAGGACTTACAGCTTACTCTTCAGTACTTGCCTCAATACCATCTCCTCTCTGGCCCCTCAGTCCACAGTTATTATACCATTAACTCTACCTAAACTTAAGTGGCTCCTTGAATTGCATGGCTTGAGTTAAAATTTCTCACATTTATTACAAAGTAATTTTTAAATGAAACTCTATAAATATCAGTCTATTATTTTTCTCCCTTCTGATATGTTTTTAAGACTGTCATGATGGTGTTATCTCACTATTAGAGTTCTCCAGATAAATAGAAACAATAGGATGTGAATTTATATATACAGAGACATTTATTTTAAGAAGTTGGCTCATGCAGTTATGGACGCTGGATAGTCTGAAATCTGCAGGATAGGCTGACAAGGTGGGAACTCAGAGAAGAACTGATGTTGCACTTCAAGTCTAAGGCTGTCTACTGATAGAATTCCTCTTATCTAGAGGGAGGTCACCCTTTTTCTTAAGGTCTTCATCTGATTGGATGAGGTCCACCCACTGTGTGGATGGTAATCTGCTTTGATTACCATCAAACATTACCAACGTGGATTTAAATACTAATCTCATCTATCAAAATATCTTCACACAATATCCGGGTGTGCTTGATTAAATATCTGGGATCTGGCCTAGCCAAACTGACACATGAAATTAACCATTGCATCCCTTGTGGTAGTGAATAAAATAAATTCCATTTTACTTGACCAATAATTTTTCTGGTGGCCTTTCTCAGAAGTTGACAGCTGACATGTTTCTAAGCATTAGGTCTATATGAAAGAGTTAAAGACAATACAGTTTGTTGATTAACTACAGAATCTAAATAGGTGATCAGATTCATGAGAAAAGTGTTTTCTGTTTTGTTAATTGTAATATTCTCAGTGCCTAAACCAATTTCTAACCAATAGCAGGTATTCAGTAGGTATGTGAAACAAATGTAAATGGGCCGTGCGCAGTGGTACATTCCTGTAATCTCATCACTTTGGGAGGCAGAGGAGGATGGATCAAAAGGTCAGGAGTTTGAGACCAGCCTGGCCAACATGGTAAAACATCATTACTACTAAAAATACAAAAATTAGCTGGGCATGGTGGTAGCTGCCTGTAATCCCAGCTACTTGGGAGGCTGAGGCAGGAGAATCATTTGAACCTGGGAGGCAAAGGTTGCAGTGAGCTGAGATCATGTCATTGCACTCCAGCCTGGGGGACAGGGTGAGACTCCATCTCAAGAAAAAAAAAAAAAAAATTAAAAAATCAATATGTCAAATATTCTGGTGTATTCTTGGTAGAGAAGAAGAATATATTTTCAAAATGATATCTTAAACAGTGTACTGTGCATTTGAGTAATTGAAATTGAGTATGTACCAGATATACAACTGTATTATGATCCTATATGTCTGCAACACAAATATCCATACCCACAACATGCCCAGAAAGCATTAAACATTTTTTATTGACAATTATTTTGTTCCTTATGGGAAATTAAATTTTAAAATACTCTCCATCACTCATGCAAATATCAGTTGTTTGGGCGATATGTTTTGCATTCTAACATCATTTTACAAACAGAGCTCATTATATGATGTTATCCCTCAGTCATAACTGTTTTTTTGTCATACTTTAAAATATTTCCTCTCATTTCTTAATGAATGACACTTCAAAGATGCCTGACTTGTCACTTGTATTTATTCACGTCTTTATCTTGAAAAGCTCCAGTGGACAAACCTGAGCATAAAATTGCCACCCAGCTTTTCATGAAGATTGAAGAAGTGTTCTCTGCTTCATGATTATAGCCCGGGTTTTAAACTAGGAGCATGTTATATGTAAAAATTATCTCCGATGGGTCAACTTCTTTTAAATCTTTATGAAAGCATCTTGAAAGCAACTCATTCTTATTTCAGCTAAGAACTGAAAATGCCTGGAGAAGGGAAACCCTTACAAAGTTGTGTGAAGGGCATGCGTGCCATGGCGTGCCCCCCAGGACTTTTCATAATCACAAGCAAATGGTTATCCACAATATTAGGTGCTACAGGCCTAAGACATAAATATAAGCAGTAATGTCTGCTCTGTAACTTATATATGCCAAACCTCCTATGAAGTTACCAATCAGGACAGGTTTTACTATTTATACCTAGGTAAAAGTGCAAACTAGTAAATATTTTACTGTTTGATTCAAGAAATCTCTGGAAACCAATTTATTCCCAAGAGCTTGCTCATCTGGAAAAGCAATTCTTCTACCAGTTTAATTGACATCTTAAATGGTGCTTTAAAATATGTGCAAATTATTTCTATTGTTAAATTTATAATTAATCTTTAAGAAATATCTATAAGAAATCACAAAAGAAAAAAGATTTTGTGAATAAAACTGTTAAAATACAAACAAAAACTTGTGTCTGACTTAGCATGTATTACTGATATGTACTTTAATTTTCTACAGAATTTCAGAGTTTGTAATTTCTCAAACACACACACACACACACAATCATACACACAACCTAGTGTTATAAAAGTGCCAGTGGTATAAAGAAAGATTATGAACTTCAAAGTCCTAATTTCCCAGAGAGAAAAACATTGTATATTCAGAGATGTAAATTGATTCAGGTAAAATACCTAGTCAGTGGTTAAACTGGCAATCAAAATCTAAAACCTAACCTATACAATGCCCAGTTACGAAATGTGTGTAATGTGTGTATGTATGAACTCACATGCATCTATGTGTATATTTGACCTAAATTATTCCCATATATGTATATATATATGCATAAAGAAAATCAAGCATTTTTAAATGCATGAGTCCCATGGAGAAGAAGTAATAATAATTATAGGAGTAATTTCTCACCCATAGATCTTTCCCTTGGTGTCACAAAATAAAAAACCTAATGTTATCTTACACATGTGTTAGTTGTTAGGCTTGCTTCTCAGACAGTCATTCTTAAAAAAGTATTAAAATATTGTGTTTTGAGTTTTAGTGTAGTTAATTTGCTGGAATAGCATTATTTATTAAAATAACACAGGCAAATAATTCATTTTGTGTTAATGATTCCTATTTCTTGAATGGGGCAGAAAGTTCTGTCATCAGTTTTTGTTAGAAGACAATCATTTATAACCTTGAAAACTGTGATCAGACCAATTGAATCCACATAGCTAAAGGATTGGGACTGAGAACTAAGATCACTTGTGTCAAATTGACTTAATCATTTGTTTCCGGACATTCTTTTCTGGGAAGATAAGAGTATAAACTAATAATTTACTGTTTGCTTCAGGAAATTCCTATAAATACATTCATCTTGATAGAGAGTTAATTTATCTGAGCAAACATGTCTTGTATTAGGACAATAGTTATCTTATCTGAGCAAACAATTTGCTTTTCAAACAACAGTTTAGTTAGCACAACTTGCTTCAAGATCTTTTCTGCACACAAATTCTAAACTGTGATGTCATGAACTTTACATACTTCCAAAGAGTTCCCTGCTTGTACATGTCCTCTTTAAAGTCACTTGAGTCCAGAATCCTGAACACTGAAAATTAAAAAAAAAAAAAAAAAAAAAAAA
>NW_012113919.1:8295949-8333226 GCF_000951035.1 Colobus angolensis palliatus | reverse complement strand
GACAGAGCGAGACTCCTTCTCAAAAAAAAAAAAAAAAAAACTATGCTTACCTTTATACTTCTAATAAGAATTTTTCATGTTGATGTTCTGACTTAATGCCATATGCCTAATAAACTTAGCTTTACTTTTTTGAGGAGGTGTTGTTTTGGAGAGTTGAAATTTGACAGTCCACTGACTTTTCATAATTGAACATCATGGTAATTTAAGTGTGTCTCAAAAAGGAATAAAGTCTGAGAACCACATCTCTAGATCTTACCTTTCTTTATCTACAAAATAGTAAAAATCTGTCTTACATTTTATTTAACATAGTGGGACAGCATATTATTATGTAATATAGTTTTCCTTGTTCAGATAACAAAATTGATCAGAAACTATCATTATCAAAATATAAAAGAAAGCACTGTTTACTTTCGTATCTTACTATTTGGATTACACTTTTCATGTGTGAAGTAATATGAAAGAAAATGATTATCATGTACTCATAATTTAATTGTTAACATAATTGAATATTTTTTAAACAAATAAAGGTCAACTCTGTTAACAGAGTTAGATGTCTGAAAGCGAATTCCGATAAACACATGAAAAAAGTAGCAATGGTCTTTGCACATAAGGTTCACAAACTATTCTAAGTATTTGAGGCTCTGAAAATTTGTTCAGTTAATCCACTCTCTTCTAAATAGTGATTTGTTTAGTCTTTCGGTTTCTAACCTATAAAAGTAAGAGTAGAAAACCTTAAAGATAGACTCATGGGCTCTTTTTCCCATCATGCCGACATTTTCACCTGCTACAGAGTTTCCAGGTTTAAATAAAGTTTGATCATCTTCATTCTAAGCACCAAGTGATCATTTCATTTCTAAATTTAACTGCATTCATTCACCAAGTGAAATGCAGTCAATTTTACTTCTACAATCTAATATATAAAAAGAAAAAATGGTGTTTGTGAGTGAATAATAATTCAGATATAGAACTTCAATCAATTCTCCTATGTGGTAATTGACTAAAGTATAAAATATTTTATGTCAGTTTCATGGAGGCTCTCTTTGGCTTACAAAATTGTGGAATACATGTTTATACTTTATATGTAAGAGTGTTACAAAGGTACAATATAAATCCAGTGAAAGTTTAGTGTGTAAATACTCATATGTGCTTTTTACATTTGTTTTTAAAGTAATTTTATCTAATTAAAAGACTGAAAGAATAACGCATACAAATAAATATACTTTTTACACAGATTCTTTAATTGTTCTGATTTTACGTCACTTTTTTGCACTTATTCAACACCCAATGCATTTTATACTGAACTATTTAAGAGGATATTTGAAATATTTTATGCCTATATTTCTAAATATTTTAGTTATACTTCTCACATAAAAACATTCTACCATTACTGAAAAGGAAAGCTTTTATCATCAGTATATTATTACAGCCAGTCTGTAGTTAAATTCAACTGTTGTCTTTTCCATATATATTTCCTTCTTCAGAAGGCTGATATAAATACACACTTGATTGACTGAATAAAGAAACAAATAACTAAATAAATACAAAAGTTCTTCCTTACCGTAGAATCATAAATACAAACAATGAAATTAGAGGGTAAATATATAATGAAGAACATGGTATTATATAATCTCAAATAATTTCCACATAAACTGCTTATTAATTAAAAAGGGGAACACTGACTCTATAGGGAAAACGTTAAGGATTACATCAATAAACAAAGTGAACATCATCATTAAAGGGAAAAAGTGCCCCCACATTTCTGCAGATACCATGCCTCAAAAGGAGAACAACATCACTTCCACAGCATTCCTGTGCAAAATGACTAACCTGAATCTAGTCATGAGAAACTGAGAATCTCAAATTGTCAGATATTCTAGAAAATAATTTGCCTGTACTCTTCAAAAAATCAAGATCATGAAAGACAAAGAAAGTCTGAGAAATTGTTTCAGATTAAGATACATTAAAGAGATAAGAAGACAGAATGCACTCAGTCCTGGAAGGAGGGATTAGCATATACTGTATGATCTGTGTATCTTCTTTAAGGAACTCTATACACTCAGAGAACATAAACGCAAATACATGATATTTGCTAAATCTCATTGGAATTAAGAAATTGAAAATGAAAATCATGAGGATACAATTAAACATCTACCATAATGGCAAAATAACCATCTGATTTTCAAGTATTAGGAAGTATGGAGAGCAATTAAAAACTCAAACAATAATTGTGAGAATGTAAATTGGAATAAACAATTTAGAAAATAATTTCAATATACATTTACTTAAAAATTTGCATACCACTCACAGAAAATCCTACTTACAGATATCTTAGAAAAATATTTGCACAGGTGCACAAAGACATGCATAAGAACTTTTTTCATAGCTTCATTTAGTGTTAGAAAAAAATTAACAATGGAAAGAATAAATAAGTTCCTGAATATAAACAATGTAACTGTGTAGCAGTGAAAATGTATGAAACCGAGCTGAAACTCGTTTTCTTGTCATTATTCCCTAAACATTATAGTATCAACTATTTATGTTTGCATTTACCTTGTATTAGATATACATAATCTAGAGATGAGTTAAAGTGTATGGGAGGATGTGCATAGGTTATATGCAAATACTACACCATTTTATCTAAGGAATTTGAACATCTGCATATTTTCATATTGGCAGGAGATCTTAGAATCAATCACTCAATGGATACAGAAGAGTGACTGTATTATCTGATTCCTTATGGCAGGTGGTAGGTACACAGTGGAAATTTTTTGTGTGATTTTTTTATATGTATAAGAAATTTCAGAATACACCTATATACTTTTACACTTATTGCATGTATTTGACTACGATTAGAATACTGGCAAAATAGATTATACTGAATCTAATGTTCCACCTTGTCTAGAATTGATTTTATGTTTAACATAATTTATGTAAAATCATCGTATCTTTTGAATACTAAACAATCTCATGGTAAAAAAGGCAAAATAAAAACCCAGTTTTCTTTAGATCTATAAATGTTTATAAGACTGAAATTAGCTTGGACTTTGAATGTTCTTTAATTGAATATAAACATTGTATTATTAATCAATAGTCATTTTAGATTGATTTTTACTTTTGCACTTCAACACAAACATTATTTTATGATATGATAGTGCTTACTGTTCTGTTTGCATTTTCAACTGAACTTGGAAAATAAATTAAAACAAGATGCAACTATTGAGTCTGCTGAGTGGTAAAACGAATTAAAATTCAACCCAGTCATACCAGGGATTTTTTTTTTTTCTAAAAAGGAAGGACGGGCCGGGCGGGTGGCTCACGCCTGTAATCCCAGCAGTTTGGGAGGCCAAGGCAGGTGGATCATGAGGTTAGGAGACCGAGACCATCCTGGCTAACACGGTGAAATCCCGTCTCTACTAAAAATACCAAAATTTAGCCGGGCGACGTGGCGGGCGCCTGTAGTCCCAGCTACTGGGGAGGCTGAGGCAGGAGAATGGCGTAAACCCGGGAGGCGGAGCTTGCAGGAGCCAAGATGGCGCCACTGCACTCCAGCCTGGGCGACAGAGCGAGACTCCGTCTCAAAAAAAAAAAAAAGATGGACATTTTATAACATAATAATTACCTGAATCAACAGGGCTTACAGTAGCTTTGGAATACTTATTTATGGATTTTTAATGTAGCTATGCTGCTTATTGCTAGAAGCTGTGAAGCAAAATTAATAACCCTAATTATACCCAGCCATATGCAATGAGTAGCCTTAAACAAAGTTATACCTACAATTTCTTTCAAAATACACTGTTTAAAAGCAGGACAATGACAATCAACTATAGTTAAACAAAATATTATTTTTTTCTTATATCAAAGTTTTATATAAAAATAATAAATTATATCTGGAGGCTTTAGAATGTCCTCATTTTTAAAGGCAGCATTTCATTTTTATCTCACATTTTCGATATAGAACATAAGCATTTAAACTATGGTCTGTGATTAAAGAGAAGAAAGTATTTTTAATATGCTGATCATATACAACTCAATGTGATTATGAAGTCCACATTACAAATTCAGTGAAAAAAGTCAAGGAAAATTTGATCATGGTATTTGGAATTATTATCTAAGTATGCTTACTATTTCCAGAATATAGTACAGAAAGATGGAACTCAAATCTATTCCTACTCACTACAGCTACTTAATCTCAGGTGTGTTTCTCATAAACTACAGAATTCTTAACATCTATTTTCTTCTATAATTTTCAGTCAAAATCACATTAGGGAAGGAAAAAGTCTTCAATTTGAGTTTTATGAAAACTGTAGTTAGATAACTCTACCACATGGAAACTAAATATGTGTTATAATGTATTATAAAATAAATATAACTGACTTTGAATTGAAAAACCCCATTCAAAACCATTCAGTTATGGAGTATTTATTATATTCCAGGAACTGAGCCAAGACACAGGGACACAATTTTGAAAGATATGAAAACAGCCTTGACACATTTCTGATCTAGAAGGGTTTAAGGTGTAGGATGTGATTTTTTCATACATTAGTGATTTTTTATTAGCACAGTTGTAGAGTAAGTAAAGTTTTGTTTTATGAAAACTTAAAGGCAATTGGAACTCAAAACACCAATATTTCATTAACGTGAAACAAAGAGAAGATACATATTCAGTTCTTTACTCTAACATCATCTATAAAGAGAAGAAGGGAAGTATCAAAAATATGGATGAGATAATCCCACATTGGTGGTTAGGACCCATGATATCCACCTGGTCTCTGCCAGGGATTTCCTGACTGGTCATCAAAAGCCACTTATATTCTTTGGACCTCATTTTAAAAAATTATCTAGGTATAAACTAAAGAAGATAAACTAAATAATCTGACATCCTATAATAGTGGGAAATCTAAATCCCAGTATAAAATTAAACAAGTAATTCAAGTTAACACAGCTAATTAGATGTTCCTCTTCTAATATTATTATTTAATAGCAAGATTTTAAAATTACAATATTTGAATAACTCGTTAAAGAACTATATCCTCTCTTCACTTAGGTTCTTCTGACATTAGCATTCAGTATGATCTCCTGCAGAAAATAAGCAAGCATACAACATGTACAATTTAAAGCTCTTTCTTAAAAAGAAGCTTCCCCCAGTGATGGTTAATAAGAGGTGTCAACTTGATTGGATTGAAAGATGCCTAGATAGCTGCTAAAAGATTGTTTCTGGGTGTTTTTACGAGGGTGTTGCCAGAAGAAATTAATATTTGAGTCAGTGGACTGGGAGAGAAAGACCCACCCTTAATGTGGGTGGGCACCATCCAATCAGCCGCCAGTGCGGCTGGAACAAAGAAGGTAGAAGATGGGATCAGCTGGCTTGCTGAGTCTGGTGGTTTTCATCTTTCTCCCTCCCGTGCTGGATGCTTCCTGTCCTTGGACATCAGACCCCAAGTTCTTTGGCCTTTGGACTCTTGGATTTACATCAGTGGTTTGCCCAGGGCTCTCTGGTCTTCTGCCACAGGCTGAAGGCTGCACTGTTGGCTTCCCTACTTTTGAGGCTTTTGGAGTCGGACTGAGCCACTACTGGCTTTCTACCTCCTCAGCTTGGAGATAGCCTATTGTGGGACTTCGCCCTGTGATTGTGTGAGTCGGTTCTTCCTAATAAACTCCCCTTCATATACACATCTATCCTATTAGTTCTGTCTCTCTGGCAACCCCTAATACACCCCCATCCCCCTATAAGTTCTATATTATCAGCAAAATTCTTAGACCTACCCTTGTCAAATGAGGAGATTTGAGGATGGATATAATGGGAGAGTGGGGTGGGTAACCAAAACAATACAATTAGTATTTTCTTATGATATTCTGTGAAAATCTAAGTTAGGATTTTTGATAATTTGGGGTATAGAAAGAGCAGTAATCTGTACACTTACTGGCTGATTTAATTGGGCTTATATTTAAGCCAACCTCAAAGCCAGTGTCTCTGAAAATACGTTTCCTTAAATAGACAAGATACACACACAGACAAACATATGTACACACAAACAAGACATATTTTTACTATACGCCTCATATAAAATATGCTGCACTTACTGGGTTGTACTGACTTTTTTTTTTTTTCATTTTTTTTCTATCAGGTAATTCACAAAGTAACTCACCCAGAGATATTCACGTGTCCCCAGGCGTGAACTTTTAAAGCATCTCATTCTTCTTACACCTGTGTATAGTCCAAAAACTAACTCCAAAGGAGACTTTTTCTTCAAGTGATAAACAGGATTTATAGGAAGAAAACTTAAACTGCTATACTAACAAGCATATCCTCATTAGGTCTACAATAGGACAATAGATTAAAGAAAAGCCAAACAGAGTTGGCATACAGAGGAAGAAAGCTTGTACGAATTCTCTGACTCCTCTTTTTATCAACGTTTTTCTTTGATTCCATCAGCGACTCCTATACATTGCCCATGATTGAGAATCTATATATTTACTTTAGGCTTCAGTTGGCAAGAATGGAGTTTTTTGGTCCATTCCAACCATAAAAATACAAATAAAGTATATCACCAATATATCCATATGGTGTACAATGTTGATCAGCCTGCTAATGCTGACTTATCATTTGATTAAATACAAATATTAAAGCTAATTTGTCTGCTTCCTTTGGCTACATGGTATCATTTAAAGGAAAGAAATGACTTCCAAAACATATACTTATGAGGTGCAATTAATAATATGGTACCAGCTGGCTAACAAGTTTAGAATGTATTTTCCCTTGTATTTTGTAGTGTTATTATCCTATTTAACTGTGTGATCCTATTTTGTTTAATATTACATTTTTTTAGATAATTGGTGAGTAATATTTGTGTTTCTTATAAATATTTATTGTGCATCTACTACAGGTCAAAAGCTTTACTCACATTTTAGCATTAAATCCTAAAGCACAATAGTGATAAAGTGAAAATGTCTCTGCTGGTAGCTATTCTGTAAGGGAAATTTTTGAAATTGGTTTGCACTGTTGTTGCAAAATGCACACACTGTACCACACTAAGTTATAATGTTTATCAAAAATTAAGTTCAAACTCAACATAGTAAATTATAATATAATTTAATTCAGACTCATACATTCTAAGATAAGAGACAACAACCTAAAAGTAATACAGATGAACCAATTTTATTTAATGGTAAGACTACTGACTGTTCCAAAAACTCCATGGTTTATTTTGTCAAATCCTTGAGAAGATAGTTCTATGACTCACTCTCTGT
This sequence comes from Colobus angolensis palliatus, assembly GCF_000951035.1. Lineage (NCBI taxonomy): Eukaryota > Metazoa > Chordata > Mammalia > Primates > Cercopithecidae > Colobus > Colobus angolensis. Next base: position 8,325,978 of record NW_012113919.1, on the reverse strand, counting down.
CCCCAAGCATATATATATCTTACACTAACAACTCCTCTTTTTTGAGAAACCAAATGTTTCCTAGGTTTTTAGTCTCCCTTATTGCAGCAAGTAATAAAACCAATTTGCTGAATGTATTCTTAGTGGTCTTTGGCTGATGCACATGAACAATTATTAGTATCCAAATTTTATAGAAGAAGGATATAAAACCTGAAAAAAGTGAAGGTGTTTAACAAAAGCCCATTGTATCAGATCTTAAAGAAACAGTTGAAATAATCTAGTCCATTCTTTCACGTTACAGATGAGAATACTGATAAAGGATGGGATAAACATCATGACCAATGTATGATTTTTTTTATTACTCTTGTAACTGAAATAAATATTTTTATTTATCCTTTTAGTTTCTATTCATTATAAAATAAAATGTTGTTGCTACAAGAAATATAACAAAATATAATCCATTTGTAACAGAAGTAACTACAATTATAGTAAAAATTATTTTAAATTCATGCAAAATATTTTAACTTTTAATTATTTTTCTCACTTACAAAATAACCCCTTACAAAATATGTCCATGTCCTTAGCAGAGAATGACCAGTTTCTGTATGGCCTATAGACTCAACTTGCAATATTAACTCTGCCCTAGGTAGGCTGCATGCTGGACTACTCTGTAGTCGTTTGCTCTGCCAACCTTTGCAATTAGGTTAGTTCATTCCTTAAAACCTCTCTCTGTGTATATGATACATATAAACATACATATATATATGTTCTATTAGTTCTTTTTTTTCCGAGGAACACTGACAACTACAGGGGACATAATTAATCAATCCTGGGGACACTAAACTTAAACAGGTAAATCACCCCAATCTAACATAATTTGAGGTAGTGGTGAATAGGACTGTAGGAGAGAAATTAGGTGTTAGGGAATGATGTGTAATACGTTGTGGTAGGGTTTCTATATTAGCTAGGATAGCATGAGAAATTCAATTTGAAGAAATGATATTAAGAAGAGAATACCTGAAATAAAGATGGAACTAGCCATGGGAGGTTTTGAGAGATCATTCACGGCATAGAGAACTACAAGTACAAAGTCCATGAGTCATGTGTACTCGAGGAAAGCATGAAGGCCACTGTGATTTGACAAGAAGGTGTCTATGAAGAAAGAATGATGTCGGTTCAAAGAAGAAAGTAGGTGCTTTCTGAAAAACCACCCAGAATCACACCTAACCTCAAAAGTGGAGTGAACTACCAGACACCAAGGAGTTCATTTGAAAATGACCAAATAAGGGAAGCAATGCATAGAAAAGCTGTGGATTCACTCATTTCACCGAGGAGTAAAAGGATTACCCTTCAAAATGGGGTGTCCTTTTCCTATTGTAATGGAAAAATAAATTCAATTCCTGCTTGTATCTCACACGTTCTTTTTTTTTTTTAATAAACAAGTTGCACATATTTCTGTTATAAGCTAAGTTTAAACTTAACTAAGAAATGTAAAAGTATATGAGAGCAAAATTGTATGCAAGGTACACAGAAACCACACCTGATTTGTGTGCGGGATCCACAGTCAGTATATTTGTACAAGCTTATTTGTCTAGATAGTTCACAGCACAATCTTAAACTACTTCTTTTGGTACTAAAAAGGCTGTTTGATGCTGACTAGGAAAATACTAGCACTTAGAAAGAATCCTAATGAAATTTAAGATGTGGATTTTTCACAATCTCATATACAACAGCTAAAAAAAAATTAAAATACCTAGGAATACAACAGATCAAGGAGGTGAAAGATCTCTACAAGGAGAACTACAACACATTGTTGAAAGTAATCATGGATGACACAGACAAAGAGAAAATACTCTACATTCATAGACTGGAAAAATCAATATTTTTAAAATGGCCATACTACGCAAAGTAATCTACAGGTGCATTGTTATCCCTATCAAATTACCAATATAATTTTTTTTTTTTTTTTTTTTTGAGACAGCGTCTCACTCTGTCACCCGGGCTGGAGTGCAGTGACCAGATCTCAGCTCACTGCAAGGTCCGCCTGCCAGGTTTACGCAATTCTCCTGCCTCAGCCTCCCGAGTAGCTGGGACTACAGGCGCCTGCCACCTCGCCCAGCTAGTTTTTTGTATTTTTTAGTAGAGACGGGGTTTCACAGTGTTAGCCAGGATGGTCTCGATCTCCTGACCTCATGATCCGCCCATCTCGGCCTCCCAAAGTGCTGGGATTACAGGCTTGAGCCACCGCGCCCGGCTCCACCAATATAATTTTTAATAGAATTAGGAAAAGCTATTATAAAATTCCCATGGAATCAAAAAAGAGCCTGAATTACCAAGCCCATCCTAAGTAAAAAGATCAAAGTCAGATATATGATATTATCTGACTTTAAACTATACTATAAAGGTACAGTAATGAAAACAGCATGGTCCTGGGACAAAAACAGAAACATAGACCAATGTAACAGAATAGATAGCCCAAAAATAAAGCTGCACACCTAGAGCCATCTGATCATCAAAAACGTTGACAAAAACAAGTGGGAAAAAACTCTATTCGATAGATGGTGCTGGGATAACTGGCTAGCCATATGCAGAATGAAACTGGACCTCTCCTTTCACCATATGTAATAACTAACTCAAGATGGATTAAATATTTAAATGTAAGACTTCCAACTTTAAAAATCCTTGAAGAAAACCTAGGAAACACTATTTTGCACATTGGCTTTTGCAAAAACTTCATGACTATTCCTCAAAAGCAATTGCAATAAAAACAAAAATAGACAAGTGGGACATAAACTAAACAGCATCTGCACAGTAAAAGAAATTATCAACAGAATAAATAAAAAACTTACAGAGTGGGAGAAAATACTGAAAACTATGCACACAACAATGATCTGATATCCAGAATCTATAAGGAATGTAAACAATTCAATAAACAGAACATATATAACCCTATTAAAAAATGAGAAGAAGACATGAACAGACATTTCTCGAAAGAAGATATACAAACAGCCAACAAATATATGAAAAAATGCTTAACATCACTAATCAGAGAAATGAGATACTATTTCCCTCCAATCAAAACGGCTAGCATTTAAAATGTCAAAAAACAACATACACTGGCGAGGCTGTGGAGGGAAAGGAACACTGTTGGTGGGAATTTAAATTAGTTCAGACCCTGTGGAAAGCAGTTTGGAGATTTCTCAAGGAGTTTGAAAAGGAATTACCATTCAACCCAGCAATCCTATTACTTGGTATATATCCATGCACATGTATGTTCATTGCAGCACTATTCCCAATAGCGAAGACATGGAATCAATCTAGGTGCCTATTAATCACAATTTGAATAAAGAAAGTGTTATACATATAAACCATGGAATACTATGCAGCCATAAAATCATGAAATCATGTCTTTTGCAGCAACATGGATGCAGCTGGAGGCCATTATCCTAAGTGAATTAAAGCAGGAACAGAAAAACAAATACCACATGTTCTCCCTTACAAGTAGGAGCTAAACACTGGGCATATACATGATATGGTTGAGCTGTGTCCCCACCTAAATCTCATCTTGAAATTCCCTTGTTGTGGGAGGGTCCTGGTGGGAGGTAATCTAATCATGGGGGCAAGTCTTTCTCGTGCTGTTCTTGTGATAATCAATAAGTCCCACAAAATCTGATGGTTTTGAAAAGAGGAGTTCCCCTGCATGATCTCTCTCTATTCCTGCTACATCCATGTAAGACATGACTTGCTTCTCCTTGTCTTCTGCCATTATTGTGAGGCCTCCCCAGCCACGTTGTGAGTTCTCCATTAAACCTCTTTTTCTGTATAAATTAACCAGTTTCAGGTATATCTTTATCAGCAGTGTGAAAACGGACTAATACAACATGAACATAAGGACGGGAACAATTAACACTGGGGACTATTAGAGTGGGGAGAAAAGAGAGGGACAAGGGCTGAACAACTACCTATTGAATTCTATGCTCACTACCTGCGTGTCAGGATCATTTGCATCTCAAATCTCCGTGTCACAGAATATACCCATGTAACAAACCTGCATATGTACCTCCTGGATCTAAAATAAAAGTCAAAATTATAAACAAAAATATGTTTTATATATTTATATAATATATATGTGAAATATCTATTTTATATATTAGAATATATATATTATATAACACAAACATATATGCACACACATACAGTTCACAGTCAATTGTATCTCCAATGAATTAAGTTCAAAAAGCACAGGTTGTTCTCAACCTAAGTGAAATTTTGATTTAGTTGTTCATGGATGTATCAGCCTTGACAGCACGAGGTATGTTACAACCTTAACATTTATCATTGTTACATAGAAGTTACAGGTTAAAATATACCACAATCAAAACTAGATTTGTGTCATTTCTGAAATCGATACATCACTGACACAAAATCACAGTCCATAACATTACCCTAGGCTCATAGTGGTTCACAATGATACACTTGAAAATCTCATTTCAGGAACAGAGAAGCATGAGTCTGTCACGCCAAGGTGACAAACTAAAATTTATCTTTCAACCAATAATAAAATATCTTCATTTTAAATTGGAAAATTAAAACATTAAATAATTAGAGGAGTAATTTCAGACTAAAACAAATATAATTGGGCAACCAAAAAATGGATGATATTAACATTGGGGTGAATGTTATAACTTTTCCTTTTCAGTGAGATTAACAGCACTGTGTCAATTGACTTCATGAGAAGCTCTGCAGAAAGTTGGAAAGAGAAGGTGAACTGAGGTGTAAGTAAAATATTTTACATGTATATGAAGTATGTATATACTTATTTATTATATGGCCCCACTATTCTTCATATTAACTGATGTGGTTTGACTGTGTCCCCGCCCAACTCTCAATTGAATGGTATCTCCCAGAATTCCCATGCGTTGTGGGAGGGACCTGGGGGAGATAACTGAAATCATGGGGGCCGTTCTTTCCCATGCTATTCTTGTGATAGTGAATAAGTCCCTTGAGATCTGATGGGTTTATCAAGGGTTTCCACTTTCGCCTCTTCCTCATTTTTCTCTTGCTGCCACCATGTAAGAAGTGACTTTTGCCTCTTGCCATGATTCTGAGGCCTCCCCAGCCATGTGGAACAGTAAGACAATTAAATCTCTTTTGCTTCCCAGTCTCAGGTAGGTCTTTATCAGCAGCATGAATGCGGACTAATGCACTTACACTGCATATTCATGAACAGTCAGCAAGTACATGGAGCGAGGATATTTTTCTATTTCTTGGACATGTTAACTAATAACATAGTAAACTTGCGCACCCACCACAAATAAACATAATAATTACAAAGCTCTGGGTACTCTACCACTTTATACGACTATATTTTTGATCACTTACATTATTTAATAATTAATTCAACACGATGTTTAGCATCCACTACTTAAGGAACACTAGTGTCACACAGGATTAAATCAATGATCCCTGTCCGTCCTTGAAGGAGCTCACAGACTTTGTGCATGTGTGTGTATGTGCGTGCATGTGTACAGAATTTCAGAAGGCTGGGATGGGCAATTATAGTACAATATGGTAATGCCTATGATAATTGCAAACACAGAACTCTATAGGCACAGAAGGAAATCTATGTAACAACACTCGGAGATGAGGAAGGATTTTCAGAAAGAAGTTTATTCTAAATTTAGTTAGAGAAGCAGGATTTTTCTAGAAAAAATAGGAATGATGTGGGGGTTGTGAGAAATTTTAGAACTGTGAAAAAGATGAGTGTATTTAAAATCAGTTAAGTGATTTGTGATCAGTGTGTTAAATTTGGTATGTATCTTACTGTTCAGTTTACAACTTTATGTCAGAATGGTTCTTTCTTTCTCTTTATTATCAATATTTTCACTGCCCAAAACACACTAAATTAATAAGTTCTAAGAAGTAACATTTGGACATGGTTTCAGGCAAAGACACTACCACCAATTAAGTTAAGTTTCTAATTAGAAATATCACATAGAACATGTTCAAGTTATGTATCATCCTGTTCACACAACCCTAAACATGTATACACCAAGTAAAAATGTTGAAGAGTTATTGTCTTCCACACCTTCATTTTTGAATATGCATGATTTCCACATTTCCAAGGATTCTAGTCTCTCATCATTATGGTGTCTAAAGTTAAGTGTGATAACTTTACGTTTAAGAGAAGTTTAGGTGCTAGATAGCTATGAGCTACCCCACAACTCCCCAAAACAGAAAAAAAAATCTAGTGAAGAAATAATGCAGAAAGAGGAAAAATCTTCCAAAGAATGATTCCCTTCTACTCCATTCCACCAAAAATCACCCTCTTCCTTCTTTGGTGAGTGATACAAATCTTCATTGCGTTACACTTAATGTATAATCCATATTTATTTATTTATAAGGTGTTATTCAGTTGATATATTGTTTTGGTGAAGCTTATTTAGTTGTTTTAGGTTAAGATAGATATAATTTTTCTCATTAGAATTATTGAAATAGTCTTTTACTTCATGAATTCTCATTTTGGGTCTGGATTATTTGGGATGAATAATAATAATCACATTATTATTATGGGATAGATATATACTAGTTAAACATGACTTTATTAAAATTATTAGGATCCTTGCATTACATTTTCAGTGACAATGAATAAAACATCTTTCATTTGGTTTTTGGTTCTGTGTATGTATGTGTGTGTGTGTGTGTGTGTTTTTCTGGTAAATGCCTTTCTATGTTTTTCATCCTTTTTCTGGTGGCAGAGGTTCAAGGAAAGGTGTTCTTCATTCTCAATTTTGATTGCATTCTACTATGTAAAGAAACTATTATTTCTATGTAAGTTGCAAATGTGTATTCTCAGCTGGTTATTTTCTCTTTAAATTTGCTTATGTTGATTTTGCTATAAATATATTAATTTTTTTTTTTGAGATGGAGTCTTGCACTGTCACCCAGGCTGGAGTGCAGTGTTGTGATTTCAGCTCATTGCAACCTCCACCTCCTGGGTTCAAGCAATTCTCCTCCCTCAGCTTCCTGAGTAGCTGGGAGTGTGCCACCATTCCAAGCTAATTTTCATATTTTTAGTAGAGATGTGGTTTCACCCGTTGGCCAGGATGGCCTCGAACTTCTGACCTCAAGTGATCAGCCTATCTCAGCCTCCCAAAGTGCTGGGATTACAAGCATGGGCCATTGCGCCTGGCCAGATATTAAATACTTTTCTTTGTAAGTCTCATCATATATTTAGAAAAAATTTCACAGCTATAAATTTTTTAAAATGTGGATAATGTTTTCATTCAATTTGTTGTTGTTGTTGTTAATGATGATTAATGTAGTTTAGGTGTTTCAGCCTTGTGGCCTTGCTACTATCTCAACCCTCCCATTAATCAACATACTGTAAAAGTCACTAATAGAGTTCACAAAACGGAGGCCTTTCCCATGGGGGAATTTCTCTTCATAGTAAGGAAAAAAGAAAATCTACATTTGCCACAAGTAGATATATAAAAGAAAGTGAGGAAAGAGCTGAGACAATTATATATACATCTTCCACTGTTTGAGTCATTCTAGTCTACCCTTGAATTATTCCAGTTCTATGAAAAGGGGCTCAGCATTTCTCCCTCAACAAGTTATGAGAACTAATAAAAATTAGAAGTGGATTGAATTATATAATGTGTTTGGCATCAATAAAGCAAAACATATTCCCAAGTGACAGTATTTGTCAACTTTAAATTTCTCTTATTTCTATTTTTATTCAAGAAAATACATTATTTTTAATCAGTATGTAAGATCAATTTCAAAGATTAAACACTTCAATCATTCTCTAGACAGCTTTTATTTTAACAGATTTTATAATTGAAATAATTTGGTTGAAATATAGTTTTCTTCAAAAGAAAGAAAATTCAAAAACTAAAGTCCCCAAGAGTAAATTCCTAAATCTGTGATTTTTTGTCAGTTTTTTAACTTAATTGATAATATGTCTTTCAACTGTTGAGTAGCTTTTAAACTATAATTTTATATTTAAAACAAAAAACACTTTTTTTATACAAAGAATATATCTAGCAAGTAAAAGATATGAAGGCAGTCCAGAATTTCCCCTTATTAAAATGATATAGAAAATGTATGTTTTGATACTTACTGAAAAACTACTGTGCAATTTTAAGGATCATTTTCTGTTTTTTTTTTAATGATGTATATTTGCTTCAATCCTGAAGGAAGTTTGTACAACTAAGCTCTTCTCTGCCTTGGGATCTAAACGTTGCTACTCTTTTGGCAATAGTGCCTTGATGTTTATCAAAGCCTACTAGTTGAGAAACACGAAGCAAAAATGCAGAAATGGCTTCCTTCAAACTATTTATATTTAAATGTGTTTCAGACATATGGGAAAAAATATTTTCACTATAAACAAATACATTTCACAAAGGACTTTTTTTATGTTTGACGAGGATTTACATGGAGATTTTGGTCACGTGTACCTAGTTATATACACTAAATAAATGCATTTAATTGTTTTGTAAATTCTGAGCTACCCATTGGATCAGATAACTTTATCAAAACATTAATAAATCATCACCAAAACTTAAAACAATAACCCCAGTTGATATGGTTTGGCTCTGTGTCCCCACCCAAATCTCATCTAGAAATTTAATCCCCATAATCCCCATGTCGAGGGAGGAACCTAGTAGAGGTGATTGGATCATGGGGGAGTTTTCCCCATGCTGTTCTTGTGATAGTGAGGGAGTTCTCATGAGATCTGATGATTTTGTAAGCGTTTTACAGTTCCTCCTTTACATGCGTTCTAACTCCTGCCGCCATGTAAGATGTGCCTGTTTTTCCTTGCGCCACGATTGTGAGTTTGCTGAGGCCTCCTCAGCCATGTGGAATCGCAAGTCAATTAAACCTTTTTTTCTTTATGAATTACCCAGTTTCAGGAAGTTCTTTATAGCAATATGAGAACCAACTAATACACTGGTAATTGGAAACAGAAATTAATTTTTCACCTTTATATGACTAGTTCCTCACACAGAATTTGGTTGATAGTACACATTTAATACATTTTAAATAAATTATGTATAAGTTCATCTTCTTTATAACACTGTAAAAATTGCTCATGACAAATTGCTGGCTTTGGCTTTTAAAATAAGCAACCTGGTTTTTGCTAATGCTCGCTTTTGGTTTTTAAAATGTGTAATCTAGCCAGGCATAGTGGCTCATTCTTGCAATCCCAGCACTTTTGGAGGCGAAGAGAAGAGGATCACTTGAGGCCAGGAGTTTAAGACCAGCCTGAGCAACATAACTAGACCCCGTTTCTACCAAAAGAAACAAACAAATAATTAGTCGGTATGGTGGCACATGCCTGTATTCCTGGGTACTCAGAAGACTGAGATGGAAGGATTACTTGAGTCCAGGATTTCAAGGCTGCAGTGAGCTATTGTGTTAGTCCAGTCTCAGGCTGCTATAAAGAAATACGTGAGACTGGGTAATTTACAAAGAAAAGAGGTTTAACTGACTCATATTTCTGAATGACTTAGGAAGGCCTCAGGAAACTTACAATCATGGTGGATGGTGAAGAGGAAGAAAGGCAACCTTCTTCACAGGGCATCAGGAAGGAGAAGTGCAGAGCGAAGGAGGGAAAGTTTCTCATAAAACCATCAGATCTTGTGAGAACTCATTCACTATCACAGAGCAGCATGGGGGTAACCGCCCCCATGATTCAATTACCTCCCACCAGGTCCCTCTCATGACATGTGGGGATTATGGGAACTACAATTCAAGATGAGATTTGGGTGGGAACAAAGCCAAACCATATCAGCTATAATCATACCACTACACTCTGGCTTAGGTGACAGAATAAGACTCTGTCTCTCTCTTTTTTTTTTTTAAATGTGTGATCTATAGACAAATATTTATTTATGACTTTTATAAAAGAGCTTTTCCAAATACTTTTGACATAAATATTTGCTTTAATATTCTGTAAACAGTAATTTTAGCAGTAATAGGAACAGCTCACTGTCAGCTGAAACACAATCATTACTGACACAACAAGAGTATTGGAGGAAAAGCAAACACCCTGTAACCTTACTCATTCCTATAAATCCTCTCTCTTCACTATAAATGTGACACATTGATGAAAAGAATGACTATTTGAATGAACTGTGCATGATCAGGATAAGTCAGCTGATTATTTCAAATCCTTGAGTTGTTACATTTTTAAATATATTTTGAATCTTCTATAAATATAAAGTGTGCATTCCAATTTTGTACGATGTTATTCAAAGTGCTGCACTCAAGAAAAAAATGAATCTTGATTTTTCTAAGCAAAGCTTTGCAGCTCCAAATTGCGGCAAGAAGCTTGGTCAAATCTAATCTCATTAATCATCCCAAAGATTAAATATTTTTGCATGGTCTAGAATTGTTACAAATTTTCAGTTTCAGAAACAGGAATTGAAATTGGAAAGTGCCTGGGGCACAGGATAAGTATAATTTATATGACTGTGATGAGGCTTTTGCCGATGCACCTTTTCTTCCTCTTTCTGGTCTATTTCATTTATTTGGCTCTGCAGTTACTAAGCCAACAACCCCCAAGTCTCCTCCCACCACAGGACTCTTCATTTCTCATTTCTCCCCTTGTACTGACCTATTTTCCTCCATTTTAGCTCCAACCTAGAATTGAAAAGCTTTGTTAGCTGTTATTCTCAGCAGTAATGGTCAGCTTTCCTTTGGAAGTAAGTTACTGCAATTGCCCCCTAATAGGTTCTGTACTCTTTAGTCCAGAGTAACTGAGTCTATTAAATTCCACTGCTTCTTGGGCCAGAATGCACTTCCAATGAAAGGATGGTGAGGGAAGGGATCCAAGCTTCTAGGGATACTATTGAATAGCAGATAAGGGATTGAAGGAAATGGTAAAGATAATTTTTTCAAGAAAATTATATTAGAAAAGAAATTGCTACTCAAGACCCTGGGAGTCCAGCTCTTGCAGTAGTGTGTCCTGGATGTGAGACATGCAAATGAGATCGCTTTGGAGCTTTAAGATTTAATGATTGACTTTGTTGGTGTCCGACTTGCAGGGGACTGTGGTCCCTTTGTTTTGGCCAATTTCTCCATTTGGAATGGAAACATTCCCCATTACCCAATGTCTGTACCCACGTTGTACTGTGGAATTTACTAACTTGTTTTTGATATTACAGGCTCATAGGCAGAAGGGACTCACCTTGTCTCAAATGAGACTTTGGTCTTGGATTTTTGGGTTAATGCCCAGTTAATGCTGGAATGAGGTAAGGCCCTGGGGGACTGTTGGGAAGACATGATTGGTTTTGAAATGTGAAAAGAATATGAGATTTGGGAGGGAACAAGGGAAGAATGATATGTTTTGGCTCTCTGTTCCCACCCAAATCTCATCTTGGATTGTAATCCCCAGGTGCCCAGGATAGGACCTGGTGGGAAGTGACTGGATCATGGGGGTTGTTTCCCCTGTGCTGTTCTCGAGATAGTGGGGGCGTTCTCATGAGATCTGATGGTTTAAACGTAGCAGTTCCCCAGTGTTCTCTCTCTCCTGCTGCCCTGTGAAAAGGGTACTTGCTTCTCCTTTGCTTTCTGTCATAATTGTAAGTTTACTGAGGCCTTCCCAGCCATGCAAAACTGTGAGTCAATTACACCTCTTTTATTTATAAACTACCCAGTTTTAGGTAACATCTTTATAGAAGTATGAAAACGGACTAATTGAATAGGTTTCTTTGATCCTTGAGATTCTTATCTATGATCTAGGTTACCTATTCATTGACAATCATAAATTTGAATTCAGTTTGATGATATCCTCCAAGAAATTTTTTAAAAATGGATTATCATTTGTCTGCTTACTTCTTATCTGCTTTCAATTGCATAATGTATGTGAAAACTATGCACAGGATTTGGTGGAGCAGCATACATAGAACACGCATTAGAGGGCATATGTCAGGTCTTCACAATGAAATAAACAGATCAATGATGGAGTATTCATTCACATAAATTAGATAAAAAAACTTTCAATTACTTCTAAATATTTCCTGCTAACAACATTCACTTATATTTAAAAAGTATTGTATCTGGATCTGCTCATTTTTTAAGGATGAAATAAAAGCAAAGGGATGTAGATCTAGATGTCATTTTGATGATTTATAAATTAAGGAATGCTGTGCAACTAATTCATAATATAATGCAAAAATTAAATTTTGGTAATTTCAATATCATATGAAAATGACTAGGTTTTGCTTTTAGGACCTAGGTTCAAAACAGAAGTCACATTTTGGATCTTTTAAACGTTGTAACATATTTATATACATGCACATGCCACTTTAAATGTTGCATCAGGAATAATGTTCATAAAATACCATGGAAAAGATCCACTTTGTTTATAAATACATGAGACAACTATCCCAGATAAACTCCACTATTGTATCTTCCTGCTTGTAAAAAGAGTATATTTTCTATCCCAGAGACATTGGCAGGCAGCTATTCCTAATTAAATTTCTAAAACACTGTTTTGAAATATTAATTGTAAAGTATACCTTTTATGTATGGCAAGTGATAATGAGGTTTACAGTCACAGAACTGTTGTAGCTATTTTAAAATTTTTCCCTATATAAATTTAAATAAACTTAAAACTTTTCTAGTGAATAGTAATATAGTCACTTGAAATACATCTATTCAGCTTGAGACTCATTGTCTGATGGGATAAATTCCTTGATCCTAGGCATAGTGAAGACAGCTTTTAATACTTGATTTTTGTGTACGGCCCCTAACAAATCAAAGGAAGGAGGTTATGATGCCTTCTTCTGACTTACACATCTCCTGCGTACATGCACTTGCTCACACAGGCACACCAATTCTCCTTATCTTACTTTTCCTCATGCTCGCCCACTCTTAGTCTGTGATCAAGTAACCTTTCATTCCTGCTTCAGGGATGACTTATTCTTACTCTGTGAAATTTTTAATCTCAAGAGTCATTCAGTGTTATTGCCCTTGATTATAAGTTTGATTAATCTTTTAAATTGTTTTTATTTATTAAGCAGAAGACCAGTATGATAAGTTGTGTACATTCTTGATTCTGATGTAAATCAATGCTATTAAAATTTAATTCTGTGAAATCTGAATGTTCTACCACTTCTGGTAACATCTACCTAACACTTTTCTGACATTTGGATTAACTGAATTTCTGAGAAAATAATTCTTAACCAATTATTACTTATTTTCTCTTATTTTTTTGTTGTTAGTTAGTTTGTTTGTTTGTTTTATTTGAGACAAGGTCTCACTCTGTCACCCATTCTTGAATGCAGTGGTGCAATCAGAGCTCATTGCAGCCTGGCCTACCAGATTCAATTGATCCTTTCACCTCAGCCTCCAAGTAGCTGAGACTACAGGCACATATCACTACACCTGACTAATTTTTGCATCTTTTGTAGAAATGGGGTTTCATCATATTGCCAAGGCTGGTTTTGAACTCCTGAGCTCAAGAAATCTACTTGTCTCAACCTCCCAAAGTGCTGGGATTACAGTTGTGAGCCACCACGCCCAGCCTTATTTCCTCTTAATATCTATTTCTTGAGGAACACTTACATACTGTTTCAGTGGGTGTAAATTAGTTCAATCATTGGAAAAGACATTGTGGCAATTCCTCAAAGATCTAAAGACAGAAATACCATTTGAATCAGCAATCCCTTTACTGGGTATATAACCAAAGAAATAGAAATTGTTTTATCATAAAGAAACATACACATATATGTTCACTGGAGCATTATTCACAATAGCAAAGACATAGAATCAACCTAAATGTTCATCAGTTGAAGACTAGGTAAAGAATGTGGCACATATATACCATGGAATACTATAAAAAGAATGATATCATGTCCTTTGCAAGAACATGGATGGAGCTGGAGGACATGATCCTTAGCAAACTAATGCGGGAACAGAAAAACAAATTTTTCATGTTCTCACTTACAAGTGGGAGCTGAGTGATGAGAGCACATGGACACATAGAGGGGAATACCATAGAATAGGGCCATTTTTGCAGTATGCAAATGTAGACACATACTGTGTGGGGAAGAAGCCAACACTGAAAACCTGAAGTGGTTACTTTCAAAAGTTCCCTTTGCTGAGTTGGCCCTTGGATAGCAGCCTGGAACCTGGCTGCTTTTCCCAAGCTGGACTGCTAAACACCTCCTTCCTGAAGTCTGAAATTCCAATAGTTGTGGCTGGCTTTTGCTTCTATATGACTGACCCCTAATAAAAACCTTGGACCCAGACACACGCAGGCTTTTCTGGGTAGAAATATGGCACATGTGTTATTGTACAGTGATGCTGAAGAAAGAACCTTATGATGTGTGACATCTTCATTTGTGTAATGGGAAAGGGGGTTGACAAGAATAGAGGAAGTCTATGACTACATTCTTTTTTTTTTCTTTTTTTCTTTTATTAGTTATTTACTTATTTTTTGAGATGGAGTTTCACTCTTATTGCCCAAGAGTGTAATGGCGTGATCTTAGCCCACTGCAACCTCCATCTCCTGGGTTCAAGCAATTCTCCTGCCTCAGCCTCCAGAGTAGCTGGGACTACAGCTGCATGCCACCAACCTGGCTAATTTTTTGTATTTTTAGTATAAATGGGGTTTCACCATGTTGGCCAGGCTGGTCTCGAACTCCTGACCTCAGATGATCTGCCTGCCTCAGCAAAAATTCAGCCCTCACATCTTTTTGATTAATTAATTTATTAATTTTGACATTAGTAAATTATAGCTGTGAGCACAATTCTTTGAGTACTGAGGGTCCTCCAGCAATTCACTGAACTCGTGCATGTTTTTAGGACCTCTAAAACACAGACACACACACACACACACACACACACACACACACTCACACACATACCCCACAGTCAATTTTTATCTTGATTACTTGCAAGCAAGAAGATAGTTCCTAGTCTGTTCTTTCTTATTTTATTTTCCTCCATTTCATTCTATTTTCTTCTATAACATTCTATTGTAATTAATTCCCTTTTAATTAAGTCCACATTTAAACTAAAGGCACATTTGTATCCCACTATGCAATTTAATGATGGACTTAATGTGACTATATTCCAATTAGCCTACCAAGAAGTCATCCTAATTTTTCTACCTGATACTGGTCACATCATCTGCAGAAAAGCACACAGAATCTTCCCCTTTTACAAGTTTTTGTGCTCATCAGTGTCAAAAAAGACATGGTGTTAATGTATTATTCATTGCTATACAATGGATTACTCCAAAGCTTATTGGCTTAAACAACAAATAGTTATTATTTCATAGTTTCTAAGGGCACCTTTGGCTCAGGATCTCTCACTGGGCTGCAATCAAGGTAGTAGCTCTCGCTACAAACATTTTAAAGTTCAACTGGGAAGTTGGCTTATACATTCACACTCACGGCTATCAGCAGATCCTTGCTGGCTGGTTTCGAGTCATCAGTCTCTGTCTTAGGCCAGTTCGAAACATGGCAGCTGGCTTCCCTCAGTGGGGAAGAAAGCAAAAGAAGGCAAGCAAGAGAGAAACTAGGCTTTTGTTGTCATCTAATCTTAGAGATGACATACCAACATTTTTGCTGTATTTTGTATTTTAGAAATGAGTCAGTAAGTTCAACCACACTCAAGGGATGAGTGTCACACAAGAGCATGAATAATAGGAAGCAAAGTATTTAATGGCCAACTCAGTGTGTGCCTCTCATAACTAGGAAGAAATGAAACAAATATGATGAAGCTAAAACAATTATAAAATGTTGACAGGACATGGTCATTCCTCTCCTGCATTTTATTTTATTTTTATAAATATTATTTGTGAGTCTCACCTGCAGTAGTCTTTATTTAAAAGACTGACTGGAGACTGATTGTACCAGTTGTTTACCCTTAAAAGCAGGTGTTAGCTTCTAAGGTTATTTTAATGTGCCATAAATGTATCCTTTATTTTATACCATAATTATTTAACTCTTGTAACACAAAGGCACATTTATGTGCACCTTTATTTGCTACAACTTTATTTGTGTGCTTGGACAAGGGTAAGGGTAAGGGGTAAGGAGATAAAGAGGAAGGAAAAGAAGTGAAATCAAAGAAAAAAGAAATTATCATTATTATAATTAAAATGCATTGAATATTCATTATATGTCATTCCAAGAATATTTATACATAATATAAAAATTGATCATAATATATAAATATATATAATATTCCAAGTACTCTTGATATATATTGTCATGTATAATACATGAGGTATATTAATAAATACAATATGTAAATATGTATATAATGTTCATGTGTAAACTTATATAACATAAAATATGATATATCATATTTAATTACGAAACTATAATTATATATTGTCTTATATATGTATAGTTCTGTATTTATATAAAATATAAGTTATAATGTATATATTTTTTCTTTGAAGAAGGTAATATTATTTCCATGGTGAAATAAGGAACCTGAAGATGGATGTGGTGCAATTCATTCTATCAGAACTAGAATTTTCATCCAAAGAGTCTAGTTGTTGAGTCCACATTTTTCACTCCATGATATCTTCCTATATGGATGTGAACACAGAATCATGCATATACCATATTTAAAACTCAAATAATGCATATTTCAAAAAAACTTCCAATTAGAAACTATATCTTAAGTGTGTATGTCAGGAAATCAATAAATATTAGTCAAATGAATAAAGGAATATCATAGTTTATTTTGAGTTTTCTTGAAATTGGCCTCAAATAAAAATATAGGTTACAAATTAGATACTTGCTTTCCATACGTGAGAAAGAAAATAAAAGGAAAAAAAGAGAGAAAAGGAACAAATGATAGAAAAGTAAAAAACACAATTTTAGAAAATTTTGGTTTTAACTCGATATTGTAATTAAGGTGTCAAGATGGATTTTTACACCAATAGTATGTCACATATTATAAGCACCACAGCCCAATGAAACGTTTGAAGTTCTAGAATTAAAGTGATATAATAAAGAACAAAGAAATTGTAATATAGAATATGATATAATTGCACATACCCACAGAAAACAAGATTTGTAAAAACAAATTAATCATGTTCAGTTTTAAAATGTAGCAATAATATATAATAAAACTTATTATAAGCATACAAATATTAATGTGAATATTTCCATTTAGTTAAAAGAGATAAATTTATAGTTATTTCACTAAAGTCCACAGGGTTCTGGAAGAAAGGAACTTATTGAATTTAATATATTTCTCATAAAAGTGTCTCAGAAGTATTAATTTCATGCTTGACACGAGTTTTCATAGGCTTTGTGATTTTATATCTCTGATTTACAACAGGCTAGTTTTCCTGGTTGATAAATTCTCAAATTACCAAAATTTTAAAACTGAAAGGAGATTTCTTTTTTAAATATAACAGGGAAGTTTGGTTGGTTCAGTATGAAATATGAACTTTGAAGTGAGTTCATTTTACCAATGATGATGTCACTATAAATAGTTATGTATTTATTTGTAAGAATAAAATATGAATTAAATATAAAACAGTTTTCTTAATTTACTTTTTCTGTCCTTTTAGTGGCTTTATTTAAAGTACAGTAAAATCTCAGACACAAAATAATCAAGAATTTAGGAATAAAGGGGTAAAAATGACATAAAATAAATATTTTAGAAGAATAGGAGTTTGCAAACTTTTAATAAACAGGTAACATACAGAATCAGCCTGCCTTTAAGTCAAGTGATGATGTGGCTCATGAGAAAAGTACATCTTCCAAAAGAACTAATATTACAAATAATGCTAAAACTGTTGTAAAGTGATTGGTCAGTTTATTGCAAAGAATGAACAAAACATGTTTTATTGGACAGGTGACATCTAAAAGAGAATAGACGTTCATTTAAAAATAAATAACAGAGGGAAAAATGCCAAGTTAAGATGGCGTAGTGATAGCAATTACCAAAACTAATAATAGTATCAATGAAGGTTAAGGTAAATTAACTTTTCTTAACATTTGAGAAGAAAGCTAGTACAAATCAACAGTTCTCACAATTCTCAAAGGGTCTTGTATCAGACTATAAATAGATTAGTCCAAAGCCTTACACTTCTAAAAAATTCAGTCCTTACAAGTTAGAAGGATACCTAGCAAAATGATCAATGTAACTTTCATCTTTTCCGTTAGCTTCATATAATCCCTTGGAGATATGTGGAATAAAAATGAATCCCTCTTCTGTTTGGAAATCTTTCAAATATTTGAAGAAATCTATATTGAGAAAATATTGCAGATATATTGTTATTTATCTATACTATATATATACTTTTTCATAATATTAGCCAGATGTTTGTGGTAGAGAAGTTTGCAAGACCAAACAAAATTTACCCTAACATATTTTTTCTTGTGTTTTGTGAACACCTAAATTGATGGAGCCGTTATATAAATATCAGAGACCACATCCCACTGCTTGGTGGCAAGGATTATTGGGATTGAGCAAGAAGGGAGTCATAGACTCACAGCATCCTAGTGGGCACAGACCAGTCATTTATCTTAGAAATCAAACAACTTTCTACTGAAAAGACACCTATGCCAACCACAATGGACTAAATATAAGACTTTCAGTCTTCAATAGGTACCAAGTAAGCATCCCAAATTCTTTATATGACCCTGTGGAGGAGGGAGTCCCAATTATACCCAAGATTATACAGGCTGATGGCTGTATGTCTGAATTAATTTTAGTCAAAGAACATAAAGAACACAAAGAACATAACAAAGAGAGTAGCCTCTTTGCACACTTAATTTGGAAACAATATATGTCAATTACATAGCAGTTAAATTCTTCTTAAGTTTTGTTTTCTCAAAACTCTAAGTCTAAACTTCATTTGATTCTTCTTGCCCCACTAGTCTTAAAAGCAGGAAGGAGGAGTTTAAGAGCAGAAATCTAGTTCCAGAAGAAAAATAGATTGTAAACCTGCCACCAATTAAAGGATTCTTCACCCAAGTCTAAGTTTTCACAGGTATAAAACAAAAGAGTAATGATATAAGGCACAATTTGGAGTGCAATCATGAAGTAACTATCAATAAAGAACAGAATATAAGGCAAATAACACTTCTGCCTAATAATTCAATCTATAATGCTTTAAAAAAGAAATATGCAATTCCTTTTAATGTAGAAAGACATTGCTTAGGCTGATGAGACTATATGGAACATTGTTTGTCAGTTCTGGGACTCTTCATTTTGTTCCATAGTAACCGTATTCGTCCATTCTCACACTGCTATAAAGACCTACCTAAGATTGGGCAATTTATGAAGAAAAAGGATGTAATTGAATCACAGTTCTAAATGGCTGGGGAGGCCTCAGGAAACTTACAATCATTGCAAACGTGAAGGGGAAGCAAGGCATGTCTTACAGTATGACACCAGGCGAGAGAGTAAGTGAAGAGAGCCAGACACTCTAAACCCATCAAATCTCTTGAGAACTTACTCACTCTCACAAGAACAGCAAGGGGGAGATCTGCCTCCGTGATCCAATTACCTCCCACAAGGCCCCTTGCTTGACATGTGGGGATTACAATTCAGGATGAGATTTGGGTGGGCACACAGAGTCAAACCATATCAGGAACATTTCTAAAATTAAGATGCATCTTCTCTAATTAGTGAAGTGTCAGAGTTAATTGGAGACATTTCTTATTTTAGTCACATAAACAATGGTAATATACTTACAAGCACTTTTTTGCAGAAAGGATATCATGAACTAGGGCTTTCTGGTTTTTTTTTTTTTTTTTTTTTTTTGAGATGGCGTTTTCACTCTTGTCGCCTGGGCTGGAGTGCAGTCGCACAATCTTGGCTCACTGCAACTTCCGCCTCCTGGGTTCAGGCGATTCTCCTGCCTCAGCTGCCCAAGTAGCTGGGATTAGAGGTGCCTGCGATCATGCCCTGCAAGTTTTTGTATTTTTAGTAGAGACAGGGCTTCACCATGTTGGCTACGCTGGTCTCAAACTCCTGACCTCAGGTGATCTGCCTCCCTCAGCCTCCCGAAGTGCTGGGACTACAGGCGTGAGCCACCACACCCAGCCTGAGCTCCCTTTTGATTACAGTTTGGCTTACTGCATATTACTTTGACACTGGTAAGATAGGTTAGCAGAAAACAGAAATGTCTAGCTTCTCATCAGTTTTAGTTTTTGTTGCAGTTTGTTTTCCACCTCACTATTATTAAGACATGTCATGCCTTCCTACTTCTTGGCATACACGTATATGGTGGTCATAACTATGTTATAGTTTTCAAGTTATAACTTGAAATCCAGCTTTACAAAGCCAGACAAAATCTGGATACAATTTGGGTAAAGTCTGGCTTTGTAAACTTGGTGAATTTGAGTCGGTTCTGAGGAATGTGTTCATTTTTGTTGGGCTGATCAAATACAATCTCTGACCAAGTGGGTGATCAGGAAACGGAAGTTGGGTCATCAGTGTAATTTTACCAGCACAGGCTCTGGTACAATCACACTGGACATCTCTCCTGGTATCACTCATAGATATTTTATCATCATCACCATCACCTATGAGATTTCATTTATTTAAATAAAGGAAATAATGTACATAAAGCAGTTATAAAATGTTAGGTACCTCCTAGGTCCTCAAGCACAATGATATTCACTTTCTGGATTGTCATTCTCTAAATTTATTCTTATTTGATCACGCACCCCAAGGTATGGTACCCAGAAATGATGAGACATTTAGGTGTCTGGCAATCACTTCTTCAATGTAGTTAGTATGTTTCCATTCATGAAATATACGATCCCATTAGTTTGGTTGGAGCTACATTACACTATTGATTCATATTGATTTCACTGCCAGGTAAAACCTGCAATCTCTCCAACACACACTATTCCTAAGTGATCCTATCCTTCACAGAGTTGGCTTTTTAGATTTGGGGTGAAAACCTTACATTTATCAGTTTTAAAAGCTTCTTATTAGTTTTTGGCCCTTCACTCTTTGTTGTCCAAATATTATAGATTATTTTTCTGCTATACAAATTATATACTGTGCCTTCCTGCTTTTTGGCGTAACGTATCTGGTGATTATAACTACTTTATAGTTTTCAAGTTACAATTTTAGCTGATTACAACTACAAAGCATATACATGAATTTATTTTCTAAAGGAATGTGCTAGAACCCTCTTAGGCTGACACCATTGTATACTGTTTCTTACATGGTTATGAATCCATACATTTTATCATAAACTTCTACAATTATATGTCTTAGTCACCAGGAGCTTATGAATAATGCTTTCATGAAAAGCAACCTACTACATTCATTTGACCTATTTGTCTAACATGCTTATTTAACAAGAGAATAAGCTGCTGTGATGTAGTCTTAAAAATGTTTGCAGAAGTCTCAGGAACATCACAAAGCCTGATCTCATCATGTGCTCACACTCTTTAACTGTTTTTTTTTTTTTTGGTACATTTTCAATCCCATTTATGGAACCACCATCAGAAAAAATGTGTAAAAATTACAGAAATTCCTCCTCCATTCACGGGCAGTACATCCTGGCAATATGTCTTCTTCACAACTTGTTATGCTTCTTAACTCCTCCTTTCTTGTTACTATTATTGCATTGATATTAGCAATCTGCATGTCTTATAAGAATCATCACAAGTTTTCTAGCTAATCTTTATACCTCCTATGTTGCATCATATAAATACTAGCTCTACAGTGTCACTGGAAGGAATATGCTGAAACACTCAGTCTCACTTTCCCTAGTTGCCTTCTATCTCTCAAACTCCCCATATCTGGCTTGCCATGATCACCAATATTCCAAAATGACAATGGTACTGAAAAGCTCATATGTCCCAGAAATAGCCACATGGTTTATGCATTCATGTTTTCCATTTGCCATTCCTTCCACCTGGAAGGCATGCATTCCCCTAATCAAACCTCAGCTCATTCAGAATCAACTGGACAAACAGACAAGGAGGTGGATGACCAGTTCTGTTAGGAGTGAAGAAGTATTTCAGTACTAGAAAAGAGTCCATTGGATTTTGAATGCCCGTCATACTCAAAGCTCCATCAGAACAAAATGGCCAACATAATTTTGCACACAGGTTAATGTGCTTTGTGTCATGTGACCTGCTAACTCTGACTACAACTTAACTGGAGCGGAGTCTGGGTCCAGAGTCAAATAAGTCATCTGTACGATGATCTGCTTACCTACAACATGAGAAAGCTGTTCAATAATGAGACCAGCAGGTCCAGTCAGATTATCTGTTATTTTATTTTATTTTAAATGCAATATTCACAGAAACGAACCAAGATTTACAGAGAATAGAAAAAAGTAGATACAGAAAAACAGAGACAAAGGAGTAGTAGACTGATTAATGCCCCACCCTCTCCAATATACAAATGCAGACGTGTCCATGTCCTAATCCCTGAAACCTGTGAATATATTATCTTACATGGCGAAAGGGATATTGCAGATGTGATTAAATTAAGGTACTAGCAGTGGAGAGATCATCCTGGATTATCCTAGTGGACTCCAAGGAATTATGAGTGTTCTAATAAAAGAAAGACAACAGAGTCAAAGTAAGAGAGGAGCTACGAGCATGGAAGCAGAGATGGAGATGATGTTTTGATGTTTCCCATATAAACATCAAAGTGTTAAGGTAGAGCCTTCTGTGCTTAGTTAGTTTCATTTAATACAATGTCCTCTAGGTTTGTCCATGGTGTAAAAAATTACATGAGTTTGTTTTTTATGGCTAAATACTATTCCATTGTGTATATGAACCACATTTTTAAAAAATCTGTTCACTTATTGATGGACAAAAGTTGATTCCACACTTTGGCTATCGTGAAAGGTATTGTAATAAATATAGGAGTGCTGGTCTCTCTTTCAAATACTGATTTCATTTTCTTTGGATGTATACCCCATTATGAGATTACTGGATCATATGGTAGTTCTATTTTTAATTTTTTGAGGAACTTCCATTCTCTTGTCCATAATGACTTTACTAATTTACAGTCTCATCAACAGTTCATGAATTTTGTTTCTTCATGTCCTTGACAGCATTTATCTTGTCTTTTTGATAATATCCATTCTAATTGGAGTAAGATGGTATTTCATTGTGGTTTTGATTTGCATTTCCTTTGTTATTAGGATGCTGAACATTTTTTTCATATTCCTGTTTGACATTTGTATGTCTTCTGTTGAAAAATGTCTGTTCAGATTTTTTATCTTAAATCCTTTGTTCTTCTTCATGATTTAATCTCACATAAAATAGTAAGGAATTATATCATGGGAGAAAAAGCAAGTTTCATGAAATAATACCATGATTTAAAACTGACTCTGTGTCTAATCTCACAACACATTGCAAAAAGTTAATAATAGGTGGTCTTATGCATGTCAAAAATAGAAAGCAGGGGAAACCTAATGAAGCAGCAGGAGACTATTTGCTGTAGACTGAATGTTTGTGTCACGCTCAGATTCCTATGTTGAAATTCTAACCCTTTAGTATTCAGAGGGGAGTCTTTGGGAGGTAAATGGATTATGAGGGTGGAGCCCCCATGAATGGGATCAGTGCCTTTATTTAAAAAAAAAAAAAAAAGATCCAGAGAGCTCTCTTGCACTTGCTGCCATGCGAAGACACAGTGAGAAGACAACCATCAATGAACCAGGAAACAGGCCCTCATCAGACACCAAAGCTGACAGCACCTTGGACTTCTCAGTCTTTAGAACGGTGAGAAATAACTTACTCTTGTTTGCAAGCTACCTAGTCTATGGCATTCTGTTATAGCTGCCTGAGCAGACTAAGAAACTATTCGGTGGTATCCTGGTGGCAATAGGTACTTTTCTTTGGGCAAGAAGCCCTTATTCTATACCAAGTGGCTTCTGAATTTAATAACAAATAATTGCATAAGTGAAGTTAAGGACTTAGATATATTATAAATAAAATAAACTCCTAGAATCAGAACAAGAAACAAGAGTAAGAAACAATAGATATTTGTAGGTAACCAGTAAAAGAAATTGAGAATTACCATCTATGTAGAAATAAAAGATTCTCAGCAATAATGCATAATAAGAAAAGTTCCCTTTGCCTTAAATATTAGAGAAATTTACTATTTTACCTCGTTTAAATTGTAAATCTCAAGTTTTTTTTGTCTGAATACAATTTCTAATAAGAAATAAAAATATCTGGCTTAAGATTTGGAATTCCTTACTATTTGCGTGACTTTTAGAAAGTGTGAGTTTATATTCTCTCCTGTATAAAATGCCAATAACAATAGCCCTGACTCATAGTGTTGCTTTTGAGGAATAAATAACCTAATGCATTTTGGTACAGTAACATAGTTATTGTTATTTCAGTGTTATTTCTTGTCGAACAGTGAACATTTTCTCACCAGCTTTGTTTTGTCAGGAAGACTTAGGCAAACCAATGACAAAAGAAAAGAAATTTTTTCGTCCTCCTACTCTCCCCTATTTTGCTCTAACTTAACACTTATATATTATTCTTATCCCCTCCCTCAAATAAATCCCACAGGTTGTCCTCAGTCTCACTTTATAATGTACTATCCAGTTCTGACTTCTTCAGGAAATTCAAACTTCTCACTCTACCATTTTGATATCAATTTGTCTATCCTGACTTCTCATTTCCTCTGAGGTTTATGACCCAATAATCAGTTTGATAAAATGTCATTGGTAAAGATAGGCTACTTAACAAAAAGCATAATAGTTTAAATACATGAACTTACTGGACTGCTTAAAATTCAAATTTATACAGACACATATTATCAGAGATACATTATACACAGTCACACTTATTTTTATCATATGAGTTTCCAAATCATAATCATGATAAAATATCTGATACTAGCCTTAACCTGACAAAATGAACTCAAAAGCATTCATATATAATCTAATGAAAGATATATTTAGAAGATAATTTTACAAGGTTATGCGTTGGTAGTTTTATATATTACATATGAATATTCTTGCTTAATAATGGAAACCCTTTATCAAGTAACTATAAGTATAGTATGTTTTCTAAATATTTTATTTATTGTTTAGTGAAAAATGTCATGATGATTAAAACAAACTGTCTCCACTGGGTAGGGTGGCTCATGTCTGTAATCCCAGCACTTTTGGAGGCAGAGGTAGGCAGATCGCTTTGAGCCCAGGAGTTTGAGATTAGTCTTGCCAACATGACAAGAAACCCCATCTATACTAAAAATACGAAAACTAGCTGGGTGTGGCAGAGCACACCTGTGGTTTCAGGTACTTGGCAGGCTGAAGTGGGAGGATGGCTTGAGCCTGGGAGAAAGAGGTTGAAATGAGTGGAGATCATGCTATTGCACACCAGCCTGGATGACAGAGCCAAAGCCAGTCTCAAACAAACGAACAAACAAATAAAACCACAAAACAGAAACTGTCTCCATATGTGGAATCATTGAATCAGCACCTTAAGCATTTTTTTTTTTCTCTCTGTGGAGAAAATAAATTTCTCAGAAGAACAGTATTTAGCATTTGCTAAAGAATTTAGGATACATTTATAATATAAAGAGTATATATCAAGGAAACAGAATTATAGGAACATTAAAAATCATACAGTAATGAAATATGTTCTTTCTTAAACTGAATAGGTTATTTCATAGGTTGGCGATGTAAATGAATTCTACATGATTTGCAATTTCTATCTTCATAATACATAGCCCTTTTCAATATTTTATTTAAAAATATGTTTTTATTAACTTGTTAGAGTTAATGGATTGGAAACTAATACACCAAAGTGAGCAGAGAAGAATAGCTCTTAATTTTCAGCCAGTGATGATAGTTCAGTGAGAGAACTTTTAGATGTGACACTTTTTAAAAATACCTGTGCTCTTTAATTGACTTATTGGAATTTGAAGTAACTGTTGTATTGAAATCTCCAAAAGTAATTATATGTATTTATCATAAAGTACTCAGTACTCCCCACATTCATTTAATGAATACTTATTGAACACTTTGAACCCTTATGTTAAGAAATATGCATGTATACATATATATGTACACATTTGGAAATACAATATATTGATATTTACAACATACAAAACAACACACAAACATGTACACATATTAATAAGCACAATTTTTGCTCTTAAAGTTTTACTACTGGAAACTTAATAAAATTATATAAACTAGGAGATTGCCTCATAATAAATAAATATTTTTGTGTTAGAAAATCTGAATGTAAATGGAGTTTTCAGAACTAAAAATATTTGAATGGATTTTATTTTCAGATACAGCACATACAGGGGCATTACGTGATGAGTGCTGGGAAAAGATCTAGGGAAAATGGTTTGGTAGTCACTGAGGAGGTAGTAGTTAATGTAATTGAGAGTATTCAAGGAATAAACATTGCCAGACAAGTTATAGACATGCTTTGTACATTGACATAAATACTATTATAAATGCAATTTCAATTTTGACTCATATATATTCCTGTGGTCACTAGTGTGGGGATATTACAGCAGCATCAGGAACAACAGCCATAATAATAACACAATAATCTTGCTCGAACTAACTTGTTTCTTGGTTAAAGGACTTTTTTTTCTTACTGTTTATAACTAGAATCAGATTTCTCCTGTTTTTGATCTCCATAGATAATGTTTTTATAATAGACATTTTTCAGGGCAGTTTTAGGTTCACAGCAAAATTGAGAAGAATACAGAGTTCTTACATAACTGTTTACCCACTACTCCCACACATGTACAGTCTCCTCCATTATCAACATCCCCAAAAACAGTGGTACATTTGTTATAATTGATGAACTGCATTGACACAATCAAAGTTTATGGTTTACATTCGGGTTCACTCTTGGTGTTTTACATTCTATGAGTTTTGATAAATATTTAACATGTGTCTACAATCATAGTATCATACAAGCCATTTTCACTGCCCTAAAAATCCTCTGTATACCACCTTTTCATACCTCTCCCCTAATTGCTGGCAATCACTGAAATTTTTATTGTCTTGGAAATTTTGCCTTTTCCAGAATGTCATGTTTTCTAAGCCATACAATATGTCAGTATTTTAGATTGTCTTATTTTATGTAGCACTTTACATTTAGGGTTCCTCCTTGTCTTTTCATGGCTTGATAGATTATATTTTTTAGCATTGAATAATATTTCATTGTCTGGTTGTACTACAGTTTATTTATCCATTTATCCACTGAAGGATGTCCTGGTTGCTTCTAAGCATTGGTAATTATGAATAGAGCTGCCACAAAAAGCCATGTACTGCTTGTTGTGTGGACATAAGTTTTCAACTCCTTTGGGTAAATACCAAGAATTATGATTGGATCATATGGTAAGAGTAATTTAGGTTTTTAAGGAACTACCGCATTGTCTTCCAAAGTGGCTATACGATTTCGCATTACCTCCAGCAATGAAGATTAGTTCCCGTGTCTTTATACATTAGCCAGCATTTGGTGGTGCCAGTGTTCTAGATTTTGGTCCTCTAGCAGGTGTGCAGTGGTTCCATAGACTTTTAGTTGAAAAAAATTCAGTACATCAGGAAATTAGGCTCCGTAGCTAGCTCTTTAAGCCAAAGGTGTTACTAGCAATGCAGCCTTCATCAACTAAGCAAAATGCCAGTTTTGGGAAGCCTTGAAAGAGATTTTGTATGAGCTGTTAAGGGCATCAACTTTTAAAAAGAGGTTTTTTGCCTTGTTAAGTCAGTGACTATTTTACCATCTTAGATTGATTTTCAATTATCTTTGGTTTCCTCCAGCTGACAAATTTGTCTTTTAATATCCTACAATGTTGTTGACATATTGCTTCTATTTTTAATCTTAACAAACTTAACATTTCACTTTCTGATTAAAGTTTATATTTACAATTACCTTTCTCCTGTTTACCATATATATTTATTTTATCTATTGACTTTGTTTAATAGGGAGAACACATAAGATTTCAAATGTTATATCTGTCTTCAAAAAGATGGGTGTTTCAAACACTAATGGCAGCTTTGTTTCTGTCCTGTATTTTTATTTTTCTCTGGTATCACTAGAGTGTTTAAATGTACATTTAATTCAGCTTGCTTGGGTCATTTTAAAATCAACTTCTAAAAAATTATTATTCATTTAATCTATCCTTACTTCCTCCTTCTCGTTTTCTTTACATTTTTATTCTGAGGTTTCTATTAAATGTATGTGGACCATCTAATACCATCCTTAATATCCCTTATACTTCTCACATGTCACTCTTGCTAAATTGCATTACATGTGATTGCCTAGAATTGTTTCTCCCAATTTACTGATGCTCTCTTCATCTATGTCTACTTTTGCTGGTCATACAGAAAATTAAATTCTAATTTCTATGAATTTGTCATTGTTTCAAATTGCTTTATAGTAATAAATAATTAGACTTCTGTTTGTAGAGTCAAGGACCGTCAGTCACCACAGGATATGGTCTCCTATCCTCATTTGCTTCTCTTTTTAAATTGCAAGGCAGTGTTTAGACAGATGTGTTCTGTGGAAATTCCTAGTTACCAGGTTGAGGCTTGTATTTTCAAAGTGTCTTTTTAAATGCTTATAATAGGTATTCCCAGGAATATCATCGGTTCTGGATTAATTTTCTGTTAATTTCACCCAAGTGGCTACCAGACCAGGTAAGTAGTGTAAATGACAACCCCAAACACACCATAGGCACAAAGCCATGGTTTTTAAATCCTTAAGATAAACATTTTATTTTTTCTCTAAGCAATCTATGGAGAGCCAAGTTTGGAAATATGTTATATACACATTGAAAAAATTTATCTCTACTTCATATTTTTGTTTAATATAGAAGACGATTCAAAGATACACCTTCATATTCAGCTTGAAATTCATCATAAAGAATCAAAGTCTTGCACTTAAGTGGGCATTAAAGTCCGCTTAACCAAGCCTCTAGGTCATATAGATGAATATTTCCTCTCAGATCCTCACTACAGGAAGCCCAACATTAACTTTCCCATTTACTATCTTGCATGGCTTTTATCAATGGGAATGTATTTGCTCTCTCTCAAAATATTTTCTGAACTCAAAACAGTATTTTGTGTAAAATGACTGCGTTTATAAAAGTTTATAACAGGCATTATTTTCACGTTAGTCTTCCACATTTCCAAAAATAGAAGTTGTCATTTAATCAAGAAACATTTTTGCAAATTTTACTTTTGTCAACTGTGCTGGAAAGGCCTACTACTATAATAGAAATATGCATCATGAATTCAGTAAAATTTCTAAAAACAGGGACAAGCAAGGAATCTCTTCTCTTTTTATTACTGAAATTATCCCAAAGTAGAGTGACTGAAACTACAAGGATTACTGACAGATACAAAAATCATTTCAAAAGAAACAGCAATACCATTCCCCTACTCTTAATTCCTACAATACACAAGTCATAAAAAGTCAGACTCCAAGTTTTTGGTCCTTAACTGCTGTGAGCTTTTAAGCCTTCTCCCTCCCATATTTTGCTTCTTCCCAACATCTGGTCAAACGGATAAGAAAACTATGATGTTCTCTCATTTAGCATCAGCTGGAAGTTCAAATAACACAAAAATATAGTTCACCTTGGCCACACTTTTTCACATCTATAGAAAATTTATTCTCCTTTCCCTGCTCTCTCAAACCATTTTGGAAGTGCTTGGAAGCCTTCCTGCTCTCCCCAGGCAAGAGCTACTACAAGCAAAGACACTACTGCTCATGTGTCTTTGTAGTAGAATGATTTATAATCCTTTGTAAGTGGCAAGCCTTTTCAAATCACTTTCGTGTGCTATGTGTGGTATCGTGACATCAAAATCCAATCTAGTCTAGAAGTCTATACAGTTTCTGTGGGGTAGCCGCAAAACAACAGAATATTTGTTTGGTAAAACACAGTTTATAAGACGTAAACTTGCAATGATTTTGGAGCATTATTTAAGTTACTATGAGTCTATGTTTTTACAAAAAAAAAATCAAGAGCTACTGTTTAAAATATATTTAGGGGGCGGAGCAAGATGGCCGAATAGGAACAGCTGCAGTCTCCAACTCCCAGCGCGAAGGACACAGAAGACCGGTGATTTCTGCATTTTG
>NW_012113919.1:8252369-8291404 GCF_000951035.1 Colobus angolensis palliatus | reverse complement strand
AACTTATTAAAGAACAGAAATAGTAAAAGATATTTTGTTATAGTTTTGAAGTTTACATGACATTTCAACTTTTTTTTTACATAACAAAGATTTTTTTTTTTGTCTATAGTATTTGGTGGCCACTAAATGGGAAGCAGAATAACGATAGTGAAGACCAGGGAATATAATATGATTTTCTCTACCTTTGAATTTGGATATATACACTGTTCCTATGTTTAATATGATTTCTCTACATGTATATTAATAATGTTCCAAAGTTTTTATTTTCCTTCAAACCTATTTCTCTTTTTTGCAGGAAAGGACAAACAAAGCTGTTTGTTCTGCCTGTGAGAGAGAGAAGGATGGGGGGAGATTTTAAGGAATTGGCTTATGTGAATGTGGGAGCTGCTAAATCCAAAATCTGTAGGGCAGTCAACAAGCTGGAAACCAAGAAAGGAGGTGATGCTGCAGTCATGAGTCTGAAATTCAATGAATCGAACAGGCTGAAACCTCTGGCAGCATTTGATGCCTCAGCCTTGAGGTAGACCACCTTCTCTGGGAAACTCGTTTTTGCTCTTAAAGCCTTTAAATGATTGGATGAGGGCTACGCACATTATCGATGGTAATTTTCTTTACTTAAAGTCAACTGACTGTATATCTTAACAATACCAGATCAACAAAATACCTTTGCAGCAACACATGATTTATTGATTATACAATGAGTTCCATTACTAGTACAACCTAGACAAGTTGACACATAAACCATCACAGATAGACTAAGATTAGATACTACATAATTATGAAATTGTACATACACTATTTTAAGAGCCATTGAGTTTTAACTTCTTGAGTAAAGTAATGCAAAGCAAAGTAACTGTGGCTTTGATCTTTTCCCTTTGTTTTTAAAATCATACTGAACTTTAAAGGTCGCCTAGAAACTGTTAAATATATCAAGCATGGGCAAGAATATGAAGCAGAAGGGATGCTATACACTGCTGGTGGGAATGCAAAATGCTATAATGATTTTGGAAAAAAGTTAATATTATCTGACACATTTGAAAATGTGCAAATCCGTGATGTAACAATTTTCATCTCTAGAGAATCCTTGCATATATATACTGTTTTATATCATTATCTTGGGAGAAAAAAGGAAATAGAGCAAATATAAATGAAAATAAAATAGATATATAATAAAATACATATATACTTATATAATAAAATACTATGCAATATGAAGTTGAATGTTCTATAGTTTCCTGCATTGATGTGGCTGAACTCTGCCATCAGATTATTTGCAGAATGAACCCATTTAAACAAAAAGTTCCACAAAATTACACATAACTTAAGAGTGAAATAAATACCTAAAGGAATTAAAAAAATAAGAATAATAATTACATCTAAAAGAGAGGATTATAATTCAATTAAGAAATAGTATATAAAAAGTGTAAAAGGTATTGATTTTCTACCTTAAATCTGAGTTTGAGTATATGTTTGCTTAATTTGTGATCCTTATTGTGTATATTACATATTATTGCTGTATCCTTTTGGGTACAGTTAATATGTTTCATAATAGTAATCATCAGACATTTAGCATTTAAGTTTATTTTACAAATCTTTTTCTTTCTTTTTATTATTATTCTTTAAGTTCTGGGGTACATGTGCAGAATGTACAGGTTTGTTACATAGGTATACACGTGCCATGGTGGTTTGCTGCAACTATCAACCCATCATCTACATTAGGTCTTTATCCTAATGCTCTCCCTCCCCTAGTCCCCCGCCCCTCGACAGGCCCCAGTGTGTGATGTTCCCCTCCCTGTGTCCATGTGTTCTCATTGTTCAACTCCCACTTTTAAGTGAGAACATGCGGTGTTTGGTTTGCTGTTCTTGGGTTAGTCTGCTGAGAATGATGGTTTCCAGCTTCAACCATTCCCTGCAAAGGACATGAACTAATCCTTTTTTATGGCTGCATAGTATTCCATGATGTATATGTGCCACATTTTCTTTTTCCAGTGTATCACTGATGAGCATTTGAGTTGGTTCTAAGTCTTTGCTATTGTGAATAGTGCCACAATAAACATACTGCTCATGTGTCTTTGTAGTAGAATGATTTATAATCCTTTGAGTCTATACCCAGTGGATCGAATGGTGTTTCTGTTTCTAGATCTTTGAGGAATCGCCACACTGTCTTCCACAATGGTTGAACTAATTTACACTCCCATCAACAGTGTAAAAGCGTTCCTATTTCTCCACATCCTCTCCAGCATCTGTTGTTTCCTGACTTTTTAATGATCGCCATTCTAACTGGTGTGAGATGGTATCTCATTGTGGTTTTGATTGGCATTTGTCTAACGACCAATGATGATGAGCTTTTTTTTATATGTTTGTTGGCTGCATAAATGTCTTCTTTTGAGAAGTGTCTGTTCATATCCTTTGCCCACTTTTTGATGGGGTTGTTTGTTTTATTCTTGTAAATTTGTTTAAGTTCTTTGTAGATTCTGGCTATTAGCCCTTTGTCAGATGGATAGATTGCAAAAATTTTCTCCCATTCTGTAGGCTGCCTAGTAACTCTGATGATAGTTTCTTTCGCTGTGCAGAAGCTCTTTAGTTTAATTAGATCCCATTTTTCAGTTTTGGCTTTTGTTGTCATTGCTTTTGGTGTTTTAGTTATGAAGTCTTTGCTCATGCCTATGTTCTGAATGGTATTGCCTATGTTTTCTTGTGGGGTTTTTTATAGTTTTAGGCTTTTTCAAGATATGTAAGATGCTAAAGTAGATTTTGACTGAAGAGGGCTGAACAAAATTATATATAGCAATATAATTCTAATTAGGTTAGATATTTACACAATTGTGGCATGCATATGGGAATAATATTATAGTCATTATGTTAGAATGTTCAGTAATTATCTTTCAAGAATATGATGATAGATGGCATTTATATTATTTTATTTTCTGAAATTTCAGTTTCTTTTGAATGCATCCTGGCACATTACTGTTTATATATTTCTAGACTATTAATCCATATATCATACCCAATTAAACAAATCTCATATATAAGAAATAATAACAGAGGGAGCTTCTTTCGTGAACTACATGTTTAAAGCATAATAGACTAAAAGATACTACTCCAGTATACAGTTATGTGCTGCTTAACAGCAGGGCTATATTCTGATAAATGCGTCATTAGGCAATTTCATTATGATGGAAACGTCATAGAATTTACTTACATGAACTTAGATGGTATAGCCCACTGCATACCTAGGCTATGTGTTACAGTTTATTGCTCCTAGGCTGCAAACCTGTACAGCATGTTACTGTACTGAATACTGCAGACAATACTGTAATACAATGGTAAGTACTTGTGTATGTAAACACACCTAAACATAGAAAAGGAACAGCAAAAAAAGATTAAAAATTGCACACCTGTATAGAGCACTCACCATGAATGGAGCTTGCGGTTCCTGAAGTTGCTCTGGGTATCAGGAATGAATGATAAATAAATGTGAAGGCCTGTGACATTACTGTACACTATGTAGACTTTATAAACACAGTACACTTATGGGACATTCAATTTGTAAATAGAGACAAAAAATTAAACGTATAAAAAATAAAGTAATTGTGCTATGACATCATTGGATGATAGGATTTTTCAGCTTCATGATAATCTTACGGGACCACCGTCCTATATGTGATCCTTGTTGACCAAAATATTGTTATGCCATGCCATGCATGATTGCATTTACATGAAACAATTTTCAAAGAACTGATTTACATAAAAGATTACATAGAGTTTTTTAGTGAGGTTTATATTATGTGAGGAATCAATTTGAACATTATTAGAATTAATTACACTCATGCTATCTACTCTATATTTTCCCTATTCAAATACTTAATACTTTAATGATCACAATTAGATCAATGAATGCAGAGGTAAACAATGCTTTAGAGATCAAACTGCTTTACAACCTAGCTTGTGACATGCTATAATAAACTCAAATCATGCTTGATGAATAAGAAAGGTGAGTGATATCCTTACAGTCCTTTTTCAGAGCTGATTTTAAATGCTCACTTTGTTGAAGATGAAAAAATAAGTCAAATGAGAATTTAATGGAAGTACTGTAAAACCAAGTGGCCTGTTTTAGTGTAGATTTTATTACATTTTATGGAACTAGGAGTAAAGACAATAGCCTGCAATTTAACTATTTGTTCTAAATATCATAAACTTGCATAGATTTTCTTTTCTCTTTTCTTGTCCTTTTTTTTTTTTTTTTTTTTTAGTAGAGGTGTGGTTTCACCATGTTGGCCTGGATGGTCTCAATCTCTTGACCTTGTGATCTGCCCGCTTTGGCCTCGCAAAGTGCTGGGATTACAGGGGTGTGCCACCATACCCGGCCAACTTACATAGATTTTCTAACAGCCAAGTCTTCAGAAAATATTCACCACCAGGTTGAGGGGCATATGCAATGTTTTGCTAATTCTTTTAAAGCAAGTAGCTGTATTTTGAGATAGATTATAAAAGACCAGAAATGCCTAAACAATCATGTAAGATAAATTATTCAAAGTCCGTTGATGGCAAAAAAAAAAAAAACTGTGTAATAAAATTAATTCTGACAATCCTACAGTTACATCATTTGAGTATTGAGAATGAAGTGACTAATTTTGAGTGTAGACTTTTAAATATATTTAAGAAATTTTAGTTATATTTTATTCATTAAGGTATGTAAATTGTCAGTTGCTACTTTGAGAAAGTTATCACTTTATCTGTTTCTATCATGAGTTATGTGGTAGCAGACAAAAGCATATTTTTACTTATGAATATAGAATAATTTTATACTTATTCTCTGTCAAGTCTAACAATATAATCCAATATAAAATGCAAAATATAGGGATCTTACAAAGAACATATTCTAGAAAATAAATATATATAAATAATATGACACATTCCTTTCATAAAATACTTCTAAACATATGCTTATCTGTATTTTAGAAATATATATCTTCATATATTCCAGGCTCAACCTAAAATATTAAACAAATTCAAATATAAGCATGCTTATCTGGATAAGAATACATATTTGAAAAAAAAATTGATTTATTTAGCAGACCAAATTTTAGAAGCTATAGTTTTACTTTACCAAAAAGAAAAAAGTTAGAGGGAAATATTTCATTAAAAACTGCAGAAGGTAGATATCATTTGAGGACTGAGGATGGGGTGAAGAAATGACTGCTGTGATCCAGGAGAGGTGCAGAAGGGGTTACCATCAAGACTGCTGAACTGATCTAGCTGGGAACTGGTTTACGAATAACAAAGAAGACAACAATTCAGGAGCCACATTTCTTTATAAATTCAGGAGTAGGTCCAGCTTTCAAATTCAGGTTGAGGGAAAATAGCTCATAACCTACTGGAAAAAAAAATGTGTATAAGATTATAAATGACTAAATGCAGCTACTAGGATGTAAATAAAACCTCTTGGTTCTATGATCTGGGAGATCTAGGACAATTATTAGCCTAGATTATGAAGGACAACTAGAGGTGTGGTATCTTGGACAGATTCTAAATTTTAATTATGGCCAGGAGGTGAAGTGCAAGTGTTTTGAGAGTTGCAGGATTACTAAAGTTAAATAATAAGTGCTGTATCTTGAAATACCCTACTTATCATATAGAACCTGTGGTATGAAAAGTTTTTCTTTCTTCTCATTTTATCACCATGAAAACTTACTTCTTCATCTCTGTGGTAAAAAAATACTACCATGCTCCATGATCTCACATCCTGGTTTCCACACCTTTGGTGATCTCTGAGTGAGGGCAGAGCAAGGATTTTGCTTTAGATATAGTACAGTAAAGGTGATGGGATGTCATTTCTGTGATAATGTTACATACAATTGTAAGCCATATTTCTAAGGAGATTTGCTCTCCCCTGCTGGCCTTTAGGAAGCTAAAAGTCATCTCGGGGTGGCTCACATGGCAAGAACCTGAGGGCAGAGTCTAGACAACTGCTCAACTGCAAAAAAATTAAGCCCCTAAACTAAAGAGCCCACAAGGAACTGAATGATGCTAACCACATCATGAACTTAGAATTGGAATCTTCGCCAGTTGAGCCTCAGATGAGAATGAAGCTCTCACCAATACCTTGACTGCAGCTACCTTGACTGCAGCTTTGTGACACTCTGGAGCAAAGGACCCAGCTATGTCATGCCCTGACTCCTGACCCGCAGAAATTGTGAGGCAATAACTTTGTATTATTTTAACATGCTAAGTCCATGGCAACACTGCTAAGGGAAAATAGGCAATAATGATAATCTCAGAATGTCATGTTCCTAAATTATATGTTTGGCAAAAGTCTATTTTTTCACATTAAACTGTTTGCAGAGATAAAGAGGAATATTTTAGTATTTGTTGATTTAGTCATTAAAAATAAGGTATATCTGGAAATGAAGACATTTTCTTTTCTTACATAATCTAAGTACATTAAATATTATAAATGTTTGGCCCACAGAAAGTACCAGATGGGAATCAAACCAGAGATTGCCCCATCAGTCAACTTGAAATGCCAGAAATAAACATATGTTTTAGTCACACATTTAAATGCCTTGCCTGCCTCACCAAGATAATTTGAATCTAAAATAAAATTTTTATAACAACTACATATTAAATGCACAAATAAAAATTTTGTGCTTGCTATTTCAATCATTGTAGGAACAAGGATAAAAACATTACACAAAGATTCATCAGCTTGATGAATTCTCTGCTTTGAATGGAATGGATGTCTCTGCTTTGACATTTATAGGACAATCATAAATGCCATGCACATGTCCTAATTCATTGATCTTTTATTTAGAAAATATTTTTATATTTCAACAGATGTAAAATCAAGCTATTCCTAAAGAATAACTTAGGGTAAATATAATCTGAAAAAATGCTTTAAAGTTAATTTTTAGTTGTATTTGTAGCTAAGTATAATTATATTCAGCCATTTCTTCATGTATTGTGTTTATTAATATGTTTTCAGAACATAGTTATTAACTGTTTTCAGATTTTTTTCCACCTGGTTTAACTAAAGAAATGTACTATGTAATTTGATAAGTCTAATTTTAAAACATTCTGTGCACAATGATTAATAGATCATTGAAATATTTAAGTAAAATAAAGAGTAGGTATACATGAGTGGTATTGGTTAAAAAAGGAGTTTTTTTCTTAACAATAAGTAACATGAAAACTTTGACAAATTGTACATAACCTCCTTTCAATCTTCTTTCAGATGGCTTTAGAAGAGAAAATAAAAGGATGAAGAAAGAAAATATTAGAAATGTCAAGCTTGTCAGAAAATATTAACTGTGCACCCAGTATTTCTGGCACAGAAGAGAGGATTCAACTTTTGCCTAAGAAGGAGAAAATAAAAGCCATCCCAAGAAAAATGAGTATTAGATCCTGGAATTAGTTGGCGATGATCACTTGCAACTCTTGTTCAGCAAAGAGGGACCAAGATGTAACTCATCACAAGTGAAGCAGGCTGCACAAAGAAAAAAATATTATGCAAATAGTTGAATTTGGGCATATTTTGTACAGTAGAAGTTAAGTGGATTATTCTTTCTTTTGATGCTCTCCTATGTTTGTGTCTATTACTGAGAGGCATGGAAAGCAGAGATGTAACAATGAATATTAACTATGAAATCTCTCCCTTTATGTAGACTACGGTAGAGAAAGGAGATAAAAATTGCAGCAAGTAATGGTAATAAAGAATAATGCATATTAGAAAAGTGGAAATGGAGAGATCTATAGAAATGGAATACATGGACCGGGCGCAGTGGCTCACACCTGAAATACCAGCACTTTGGGAGGCCGATGGGCGGTGGATAACCTGAGGTCAGGAGTTCGAGACCAGCCTGGCCAACATGGTGAAACCCCATCTCTACTAAAAATACAAAAATTACCCAGGCGTGGTGGTGGGAACCTGTAGTCCCTGCTACTCAGGATGCTGAGTAAGGAGAATCACTTGAACCTGGGAGATGCAGGTTGCAGTAAGCTGAGATCATGCCACTGCACTCCAGCGTGGGTGACAGAAGGAGACTCCATCTCAAAAACAAACAAACAAAAAACAAAAAACAAAAAAATACATGAAAACATACTATTGGTGAAAGAGAGCCTCTAAGGGGAAAATACATGTAAACTGCTACTTGAAAGAGAAAGAAGAAATTAAGTGGGTTTTAACATTAGAAAGAAATTAATTCAGTTCTAGGTTTGAAAAAAAAGAAGGCAAATTGTGCAATGTGTTTAAAGACTCGAAGAAAGTACTGTGTGGCTACAGCTTAGGGCAGGAAGGACAATGACAATATCATCATTATGAATTCAGCGATTTTACTTGGCTCTTACCAGAACCAGAATTTGTATAGCATAAAGTCAGCTTTATTTTCGGGGCCAGACTTCAGCAAGGAAACTATTTTCCTCTCTTACTAACATTACTTGAAAGCTATTTCCTTATTTGAAAATTTGCTTCAATTATAAAACTTGAAAGAGGTTGATTTTACTTCTTTGTGAAAAGTGGTTCTGTTATTATCGCCAATAAACAGAAGAAAGAATTGAGACACTGGAAGTTAATCAACTTTCCAGAGGAATCCTGACAGGATTCAAACCAAGGGCTAGTCCATAAAGCTTACAGGTCTATTTCTTCCTAGACTGACAAATTTCTTTCTGCATCTCTATAACATCTCTAGCTAGATTTCTTCAATGCAGAGAGCTTGCCTAATCAATGAGACTGAAAAGGCAAATGGGAATATTTCAGCAAGCAGCCCAGTAAAGATCAATTTTTCAGTCTTGACATGAACCATAGAGGAAAGGATCTACTTTTCTTGGATGACTAAACCAATTTAGCTACTATTGAGTAAAACCATTTACTTGCTGCCATGCAAAAAAAAGATAAATTAACATATTACGTTTCCAACCACTTTTAGCATTGATTAGGTGTGACCTATGACAGCAAATTGGGAACACTTTAGCTAATACAGCTATGGCAGAGCCTTTATTATTAGCCTGAGTCCCAGAATGAACTCATTTGGTCCAATCTAACCCACACATTAAGTCAGCGGGAGGTAAATTTCTGTGTGTCTATCCACTGATACTGGGTAGAGGATTTTCTCTAACAGCAGCAAACTCATATAAAAAGCAAGCATATCTTTATGTATTTGCCACATACATAGGAGAGAAATAGATATGATCAGTGATTCCTGAGGAAAACCTTTCCATAAAAAAATTGAATCATTTATTTTCTTCTGTCTTCTCAACATTACTGCTTAGAACAGCACACTTTTCAAATTAAAATTCTCTAACTCACATCTAAATTGATGTCCCCCTACCTCTCAATAGCCTCTCCTTAGGGGGATCTCTAGATAAAGAAAATGCCATTACTAGTAGTAATATTTCTGTTCAGGTTTCCAAATGCATTTTATTCATATTAGAAACATATTACATTATGAGTCTCCTTTTGTCTCACTTTCCATATCTAATCATCAAATTATTCAAGGTGTGATTTTAGTCTTTAAGATATACAATGTAGAAAATTTGTCAGAATCATGAATGTGCTTTATTTAAAAATTATGATTTCTCACATTATTTACTAGATAAAGTTGTTTAAAAATGATATTGTTTGAAAGATCATATATTTTCTTCAAATTCGTCAGAGACACCAATAGCATCAAACTAAAAATTTTAATAATTTTACTTACAAATATTTAAATTACATGAAAAGGTAATTAAAACATGTTGATTATAAAACTATAGATTGCAAATAATTGCCAGTTAAATTTTAATGTAGTTTGTTATATATAATTGTATATCTACAACTGATAATTATAGTTACACACATATTCTTTTAATTTCTATACTGAGCTATATTGATTTAATTACTTGGCTGATTTATCTTTGACTCTATTCAAAAATCTATCCAATCTTGACTTTTAAATTTGTTCATTGGAAAGAACAGAAAAACTATGCATCATAATTTCAATATAATTCCTTATTTTTATTCAGGCCAATAATTATTTGACTAATAGGCAAGAGCTGTTAAAAGTAAACAGCTTGATGCCTCTAAGAATCCCCAGTGCATTCTGTAGGGAGGCAATACTGGCAATACAACTCTTTTACTTTCAAAAAAGAATTGTAAAGTATAAATTTAGTATTCTCAAATTTTTGGATTGTTCATCTTAATTTTATTTTAGGCATGCTGTTAGTTATATCCCAAGTAAACCCTAAAATAGATTTTGTGAACCATGAAAAGTGAAAAGTATTGGAGAATAAAAAGTGGAGGGGTTGTGTAGTGTGTGAGTCGTACTTAAAAATAGAGTATAAAAATCAAACTGCAGCAAAGCATGGCATACATTCAACAATGCCTTGTAAAGATCAGGAAGCCAGATCAGAATCAAAGACCTTCTGTGAATACCAGTTTGTCCTGTCCAATATGGTTGATTTTCAAATAGAGTAGTCATTGCTGTCTTGGTGAGGCTTTAAGTACACACTACAAAGGAAGCCATATAAGACACTATAAAGTCCAGACCTGGCATCTCTTTCTCATTATCTCACATCCTAGACAGCTCTACTTTTTTGTCAGATTTTGCTTTATCATGCTTTTCGCTACCAAATGGTTTTGTTTGTTTTACATGGTGTATTATACATCACAGCTTTCCCTCCACCCACTATTTCTGCCATTCATTCATTCTCATCTTCCTCTATCCCTTTCATTTGCTTCTGAGAAATTTTCTTTATTAAAACTGTGTGCTTAATTTCCCTAGGTTTTATATCACTGTGTATGTATGTACGTATGTGTGTGTGTGTGGAGGTTATAGTCTGCTTATTCCTCAAGATGGTGGCATGAAGAGAGACAAGCAAAGACATCATCTGACATAAAGGATGCTTAAAAATCTAAATATTTAAAACAATGATTCCGCTTAAGTATGTCATACTTTAACTTACAAAAATTAAGCATTTCAATGATTTTAATAGTAGGAGAGAGGTTAAGCAAGGCTGACCAAGTAAGTATAGTATCTTTTTGCCACCAGAGACTTAATCACAGGCAATAGGTAAGTGAGGTTTTAAAGTACCTTGGGATTGTTTCTGAAATATGCCAAGAAAATGAAATCCATTGGCTGCTTTGAAGAGCTAACATATTGCTAGTTATTTAATTTCAGTAGTCATGTATGCATACTCTGTCAGCTGGATGTAAATAATATGTGTTTTGTGTGTATGCATACTCTGTCAACTGGACGTAAATAATATGTTTTGTGAGAGAAGAGTTTGGTTTCAAGGTAATTGTTTATCATCTATTTTTGTAGTATGGCAGTTCAGGAACCCTGACTGACCCACTTAATAAAAACAAATTTAAAATTTTTGATTAAAAATATCTGAAAAATGACTCAGTGTGTTGGAGAAAAAGTGAGAGAACCAAAGGCTGATAACTATGTGGTATATAAGCATAAAATCGAATTAGCATTCTCTCTGCTGCTTTTGCTGACACAGGTAAACTTAAGTCTGTTTTACATTGTCATCGGACTAAAGGAGCAGGTGACAAAGTGATCCTGCTCGAGATGAAAAGTCTGAGGCATGCCATTTTTACAACAGAGAAAACTGCAAATTAACTCAATACTTCTGGCTTAGCAGTGAATAGCGTCTTGAGACATGAAGCTGAGTTAAAAATTTTAAAAAAAAAGAAAAAGAAATATCTCTTAAATATGTAAATGAAGGCACCCTTCATATATATTTCTACCTAAAGTAAAGTGGGCAATTCAGAAAATCAACAATTAAGAATTTCTTTAAAATACTCTAGGCTACAACTTCCATTAGATGTTCAGAAAGGAAATGCAAATTTCCTTTGGAGAAAAGCTATGCAAACACAAATCTAAGAAAAATCATACATTTAATGTTGAAAGATATACAAGATCACAGATAAAAATATCCAAAATATATATACACCCCCATCAGAAAATAAATGACCATAAGTGAGCTAGCACAAGAGAATAAGACATAACAAATGTGAAATTATTAAATACAATATAAAACACATGCTTAATGTTTAAAAATATAAAAATGAACTCAAAATCAGAATAAATGGTCATAAAAACAGAAAACCAAAATAAAATTAAGATATCTAGATATTTAAATATATATTTATATCCAGATAGAAGATATCCAGATATTTAAATACATATATTACATCCAGATATAAGCTATCTAGATATTTATATATATTTATATATAGGTGTGTGTGTGTGCGCACGCGCATATATATAAACACATATATACGTTTGAAACCTAAAAGGCAGTGGGTTTACTAGCAATTCATACATAGCTGAACAGAAATTTCATTTTAAAAAGTTACTAAATTATATCCATTGCTACAAAGTAAGATCAAAAAATTAAAAATGAAAAAGACAGGTTAAAAATAATTGGAGTTCCAGAAATTAATGGGAGAAAATACACAGGCAGAGACAATATTCGAAAAGTAGTAAAAGTAGTGTCTTAGCTTTTCAGAAATGATAAACAATACTGATACGGTTTGTCTTTGTCCCCAGCCGGATCTCATTTTGAGTTCTCATGTGTTGTGAGAGGCAACCAGTGGGAGGTGATTGAATCACGGGGGTTGGTCTTTCCTGTACTGTTCTCATGATAGTGAATAAGTCTCATGAGATCTGATGGTTTTAAAAATGGGAGTTGCCATGCACAATCTCTCTCTTTGCCTGCTGCCATTCATGTAAGACTTC
This sequence comes from Colobus angolensis palliatus, assembly GCF_000951035.1. Taxonomy (NCBI): domain Eukaryota; kingdom Metazoa; phylum Chordata; class Mammalia; order Primates; family Cercopithecidae; genus Colobus; species Colobus angolensis. The sequence continues at coordinate 8,278,682 of NW_012113919.1, read as the reverse complement.
ACTTGCCCCTCCATCATGATTGTGAGACCTTCCCAGCCACCTGGAACTGTAAGTTCATGAAACATCTTTCCTTTGTAAATTGCCCAGTCTTGGCTATGTCTTCATTAGCAGCATGAAAACAGACTAATACGGCCGGGCGCGGTGGCTCAAGCCTGTAATCCCAGCACTTTGGGAGGCCGAGACGGGCGGATCACGAGGTCAGGAGATCGAGACCATCCTGGCTAACACGGTGAAATCCCGTCTCTACTAAAAAAAAAAAAAAAATACAAAAAACTAGCCGGGCGAGGTGGCGGGCTCCTGTAGTCCCAGCTACTCCGGAGGCTGAGGCAGGAGAACGGCGTGAACCTGGGAGGCGGAGCTTGCAGTGAGCTGAGATCCTGCGATTCCGTCTCAAACAAAAAAAAAAAAAAAAAAAAAAAAAAGAAAGAAAATAGACTAATACAAATACTGATATAGTCAGGCTGTGTGTCACCAATCAAGTCTCTTCTCAAATTGTAATCCTCAAGTGTTGAGGAAGGGACCTGGTAGGAGGTGATTGGATCATGGGGGCCGTTCCCCCCATGATGTTCTCATGATAGTGGGGGAGTTCTCACGAGATCTGATGGTTTTATAAATGGCAGTTCCCCCACGACTTTTTGCTCTCTCTTTGCCAGGTAAGACATGCTTGCTTCTCTTTCTGCCACGATTGTAAGTTTCCCGAGGATTCCCCAGCCTTGCAGAACTGTGCGTCAATTAAATCTCTTTTCTCTATAAACTACCCAGTCTCAGGAAGTTATTTATAGCAGTGTGAGAACAAACAAATACAAATACTAATTCAAATAACCCAAAGGTGACATAAATCTCAATCAAAATAAACGGAAACCAATGCAAATAAATTCATATAATAATGATAAAGAGATAATAACTCCAAGAAGATAAATATATCCCTTGAAAGAGACTGTAATTAGACTTACATCTGAGTAATCATACCATCAATGGAAACTAGACAATGGACTAATCTTTTCAATCCATTGAGAGAAAATGGTCAACTAAAGATTGTATACAAAGCAAAAATATTCTTTCCCAGTAGAAATGGTGAAACAAAGATATTTTCAAGCACACAGAAACTGAGTGTGGAACTGTCAAACCCTCCCAAATATGCATGTATTTAAGATGAAAAATGGATGATCCAGATGAAATATTTTACATACCAGAAAAAATTGTTAGCAAATAAATTTGCAAATATGGGGGAAATTTCTCACAAAATTTGTATATGAAAAGCATACACATACAAATGAGTAAGCATGTGCAAGTTTTCTTATTAAAACATAAATAACAACATATAAATAAATAAAAATTCAATATGATCAGTAGTGAGGTTGTCTAAAAACCTTGTATTCCTCAGGAGGAGGGTAAACATATAGAATGTCTTTAGACATTCATAAGTGTGCATGACAAATTACCAACATAAGCATTAAATAGGGATTTTTAAAAAATTCTAAAGTACAGCAATCAAATCTATCTTAAAAGAAATAAATAAAAAGTAGAAGAAACTTTGCAAATATTTAATAAATAAAAATGACAAAATAAGATAGAAAAACAAATTCAAATATGTCAGCAGTTACAGTCTAAGATTGTCAGATTGTATTTTAAACAACATTACAACAATAGCATTAGTCTATGATGTTTACAAGATGCATATCCAAAATTTATATATATATGTGTGTCCAAAATTTATATATATATAGAAAGTGAAATGATACATATATTTATATATAAAAGAAAATACTAACAAAATAGTTTGTGGTGACATTAATAAATTCAAAAAGACTTGTCAGAAAACTGTATTACCAAAGATAAAAAGGGTCACAGAATAATTTTACAAAGAAATACATATATCTCTACAATCACACATTCATTTACCCATTCATTTCTTTCTTCATTCATTCACACAAAAGCTATTGTTAATGTTTACTAGGAGCCATGTGCAGTTCTAGACACTGATAATACAGCAAGAAACAAAATTTAAAAAATACCCTCTGTCTTTTTGGTGTGGATATGTGTGTGTGTGTACATTTATACAAATATATATACATATATGTGTGTGTGTGTATATATATATATATACTTACACATATATACTTTTTTAGAAAAAGGAGACAACAAATTAGATACATTAAATAATGTATGGGAAAGATTTAGTAAATGTGGGTTAGGCTTGCAATTTTACATAGGATGATAGAGTGAGCAAGGTAAGTCTTACTGAGTGAGAAGATGATATTTAAATAAAGATCTAAAGAAAGTTAAAGAGTAAGCCCACCAAATATCTGATAAAAATATGTTCTTGGAAGAGTAAATAGCAAAAAGCACAAAAGCCCTGAATTGGAAGTTTGTGTGGTTTGATTAAGAAACAGCAAAGCTTGCTTGGCCAAAAGTGAGTGAGTAAGTAAAAACATGGATCAGTGACTAAGGGGAAGATTAGTAGGGAACTAGGGCAGAGAAAAAAATCAGGCAAAGGTAGCTCATGTAGGGTGTTCTAAAGCATTGTAAGTCCTCTGTACACAATTGGCTTGTACTCAGAATGCAATGTGAAGTCACCGGAGAGTTTTCAGCAGACTTGTGTAGTGATGTGACCCAACTCTCCTATTGGAGAGATCGAACTAGAAGTTTGTGTTAAAGACCAATTACTGGTGGCAAAGAGCAGAAGGGGGAAATTTGCAAATACCTAGAAATAGAATGGAGGTAACTTGAGTCAGTGTAGATGCTGATGATTAGTCAGTCTGTGTATATATTTTAGGACACATGTCATTCACTACTTAATGAATTAGTGGAATAACCAGTAAGCATATCAGTTCTAGCAAGAGTCAAAGTAATCCCATTTCCATTGGCCAGTATGTTGGAGGACCTAGTCAACCCAGGAAGCGATATGGTTTGACTCCCTGAGTCCCCACCCAAATCTTATCTTGTAGGTGCCATAATTCCTATGTATTGTGGGACAGACATGGTGGAAGATGATTGAATTATGGTATGGAGGTGGGTCTTTCCCATGCTGTTTTTGTGATAGTGAATGGGCCTTATGAGATCTGATTGTTTTAAAAATGGGAGTTGCCCTGCACAAGCTCTTTCTTTGCCTGCTGCCATTCATGTAAGATGTGAGTTGCTCCTCCTTGCCTTCTGCCATGATTTTGAGCCACATGGAACCGTGACTTTTCCATTAAAGCTCTTTCCTTTGTAAATTGCCCAGTTTCTGGCATGAATTTATCAGCAGCATGAAAACAGATTAATACAGTAAATTGGTACCAGTAGAGTAGGGCACTGCTGAAAAGGTACACAAAAATGTGGAAGAGACTTTGGAACTGGGTAACAGACAGAGATTGGAACAGTTTGCAGGGCTCAGAAGAAGACAGGAAAATGTGAGAGAGTTTGGAACTTCCCAGAGACTTGTTGAAAGGCTTTGACACAAATGCTGATAGTGATGTGAATAATAAGGTCCAGGCTGAGATGGTCTCAGATGGAGATGAGGAACTTGTTGGGAACCGGAGCAAAGGTGGCTTGTGTTATGTTTTAACAAAGAGACTGGTGACATTTTGCTCTTGCCTGTAGATTTGTGGAACTTTGAGCTTGAGAAAGATGATTTAGGGTATCTGGAGGAAGAAATTTCTAAGCAGCAAAGCATTCAAGAGGTGATTTGGGTGCTGTTAAAGGCATTCTGTTTTATAAGGAAATCAGAGCATAACAGTTTGGAAAACTTGTAGCCTGACAATGCAATAGTAAAGAAAATCCCATTTTCTGAGGAGAAATTCAAGCTGGATGCAGAAATTTGCATAAGTAATGAGGAACAGAATGATAATTCCCAAGACAATGGGGAAAATGTCTCCAGAACATGTAAGAGATCTTTGTGGCCGCCCCTCCCATTACAGGTCCAGAGGTTTAAGAAAAAAAGTGGTTTCCTGGGCTGGGCCCAGGGTCTTCCAGCTGTGTGCAGCCTAGGGACTTGGTGCTCTGAGTCCCAACCCCTCCAGCCATGGCTGAAATGGGCCAGCGTAGAGCTCGGGCTGTGGCTCCAGAGGGTACAAGCCTGAAGCCATGGCATCTTCCAGGTGGTGTTGAGCCTGCGAGAACACAGAATTCAAGAATTGAGGCCTCTGCCTAGATTTCAGATGTATGAAAATGTCAGGATGTCCAGGCATAATACACCTGGCATTAATCTTCGATGTAAATCCAAAGAACTTAAAACTGAAATAATATATTGGCTAAGGTAATAGAAATTTTTAAGACTATAAAGAAACATTTATAAGACTATAAAGAGGTCCTCATGGAGAACCTCTGTGAGAGCAGTGTAGAAGGGAAACGTGGGGTGGGAGCCCCCACAAAGACTCCCTACTGGGGCACCACCTAGTGGAGCTGTGAGAAGACGACCACCGTCCTACAGTCCCCAGAATGGTAGATCCACTAACAGCTTGCACTGTACCCGTACACCTGGAAAAGCCTCAGACACTCACTACCAGCCTGTGAATAAGACTGAATGGGAAGTTGTACCCTGCCAAGCCAGAGGGGTCAAGCTGCCCAAAGCTATGGGAACCTATCTCTTGCATCAGCCTGACCTGGATGTGAGACATGGAGTCAAAGGAGAACATTCCCGAGCTTTAAGATTTGACTGCCCCGCTGGATTTTGGACTTGCATGGGGCCTGTAGGCCTTTGTTTTGGTCAATTTCTCCCATTTGGAATGGCTGTATTTAACCAAGGCCTGTATCCCCATTGTATCCAGGAAGTAAGTAACTTGCTTTTGATTTTACAGTTTATAGGCAGAAGGGACTTGCCTTGTCTTGGATAAAACTTTGGCCTGTGGACATCTGAGGTAATGCTGAAATGAGTTGAGACTTTTGGGTAGTGTTGGGAAGGCATGATTGGTTTTGAAATGTGAAGATAGGAGATTTGGTAGAGGCTAGGGGCAGAACGATATGGTTTGGCTCTGTGTCCCCACCCAAATCTCATACTGTAGCTCCTATAATTCCCATGTATTGTGGGAGAGACCTGGTGGGAGATGACTGAATTATGGGGGCGTGTCTTTCCCATGTTTTTTATCATAGTAGTAATTGGTTCTCATGAGATTTGATGGTTTTAATATCTGGAGTTGCACTGCACAAGCTCTCTCTTTGCCTACTGCCATCCCATGCAAGATGTGACTTGCTCCTCCTTGCCTTCCACCATAATTGTGAGGCTTCCACAGACACGTGGAAATGTGAGTTCTCCATTAAACTTCTTTCCTTTGTAAATTGCCCCATCTCAACTATCTTTATCAGCAGCTTGAAAATGGACTAATACAGAAGGCAAGTAAAATAAATAGGAATCATAAAGGAAAATAATTTTCATTATTCACACGTGATGAAATGCATTTTAAGGAAATACAACAATTCTAGATATAGTATGGAGACAGGAGAATTTTTTCTAGTTTGTTGGGCATAAAGTTAGTATTAAATAATTGTGTTTCTACATAGCAGCAACTGTTAGAGAATGTACTTGAAACTCAAATGCCACTTAGAAAACAATAAAAATAGGAAATACTTTGGCATAAATTTGCAAAAATGTGTATAAGAAAAATTATAAATCTTACAGTAATACATTAATGTGAAATAAATTAAGAAGTACAAATTGCTTTTGATTGAGACTTGGGTTAAAAATAGCAACATTCACCAACTGGATCTATAAATAAACAGACTTGAGTCTTTTTGTTCTGATTTTGTTTTGGGTTTGTGTTTTTATCTGGAACTTGACAGGCTGAGACTATAGAATGGCTATTCAACCCAAAGTAGCACAAATTTGGGATTTGATGTATTAGATAAGAAAAATTACGTTATTACATTTTTCCTGCTATGCATATCGACATGATGAAACTCAAGAACATAGAATTGATCTAAATGAAGAAACTAGTAGAAATATCTAACATAATGGTTGTTATGTGCTAGCCATTATTTTATGCCTGCTAAATAGTATAAGTTATTCAATACCCTCAACATCATGAGATGGGTTCACTAATTTTCCATATTTTGCAACTTAGGACATTGAAGCACAAAACAAGTTATATAATTTGCTAACAGATACAGGAGCCAGGAGTCAAACCTAGGTAGTCTGCCCACTGAAGCCAGGCTTTTCATGTTGACAACATCCTGCCTTTCTTAACTATACATGTGCATCTCAGAATAGTACACATGGCATTAATCATTGATGTAAATCCAAAGAACTTAAAACTGAAATAGTATATTGGTTAAGGTAACAGACATTTTTTATGACTATAAAGAAATAGGAGAATGATAACCTCAAAGTTCACAATAGTAACTGCCTTTAAAGCAGGAATGAAGGATGGAAACTGAAATGAGCTCCCAGGGTACTTCAAAATGAATAATACTGATTTTATTCTGTTCTTCTTTGAGTTCTTATTCATTGGCCTTAGTATATTGTTAACAAGCATTCATTTTTGTCTACTAAATATTTAATAAAAATTATTTAAAAAGTAAAATAATATGGGCATTAGTTCTAAAGTTCCTCATTTATAGAACTGAGAAAGTCCTATAATCTGGAGAAGACTACCACATTTGGATTATATGGTTTCATTGTGGGAGCCAGAGACGGAAATAACTTGTAGCATATGAAAAGGGCAAATAATTTGATTAAAAAATATAAAACAATTACATGGCAGCAAGTGGAAATAAGTGCAAACCTTTACCCTAAATGGATCAAAAGGCTTATGGTTCAGGGGATCTGAGAAGAAATAACTGTCTATAAATATTCTCTTTTTAAGTTATAGGTTATACATCAGCACAAAAATAGAAACACATTGGGGAAATATATTTTTTAATTAGGTAACTGTAGACTGAACAAATGGTCTTATCAAAATAATGCTGGTTTTGGTTAAAGAAAAATTTGATAGGTATTACTTTTAAAATGTCACTGGAATCTGCCATTGACCGTGTTCTATTTAAATGCTAATCTATATAGCCAAGTTAAAGGTTATATATATACTTCTGGTCGACATGAAGTAGGAAGGGATAGTTAATAACCTTAAATAAATTGAAAAGCAGATCTCAGTGACTGAATCCAATAACAGTGTGTGGCCGAAAAGACCTAAGAATTTTGGAAATTACTAAAAGTCAGCTGAAGGAATAAATATTTATAGTTCTCATTAAACTAATATGATCCAAGAGGGAGTTGTTTGGATTATAATATCTTGCTTGGATGGAAGTCATGGTCCTCACTATATTCATTGCTAGAAAATCAATGGCTTCTCCAAGTACACAGAAATACAGGTAATTTTAGGCAAAGCAATATGATGGAATGATGTACATGAAGACTATTGTTTGAAGCATTGATTAAGAAGTTGGGGATGGTGAACGTGGTTGTTGTATGGTTATATATATTTTCACTTGTACCTCCATTCATTCACTTAACAGATATTTTATTGATTACTCAAATGTGCTAATGGAAAAGTTATTAGTTTCTATATTTTCGTGGGGCTCAAATAAGGAATAGCAAAAAAAGAGGAAGATAATTTTCAATTTTTCTGAGGGTCAAAGTGGCAGCCTCAAAAGGAGTTTGATTCTCATTATCAAAGAAACTGAAGGAAGTTTGATCAATTTCATAATTCGTTTTCTGTAAAAGAAATTCTAATAATAGATGAGTTACTGGAAAAAAAGGAAGGATACTATAGTGAGGAAAATGATACATTTTTAATTCAGCTGAGTAGATGTAAATTCTGTTTCTGTCGTATTCTAACTGGAGGACTTTGGGCAACTTAGTTAACTATCTGCAGTTTAATATTTTTCAGAGTGAGGCAACCTCACAGCTTTTTGACACCCTATAAACATTATCGCATATACTTTACAATATCTTCCAAATATTTCTATCACCCTCAAGATACATGATACTTTATAGATGAGAAATCTGAAGTGGGTGAATTTTACATTATCTATTCAAGATACTGAAAGGATAGAATGGATTCAAATAGTGGTCCCAGTTATCCCTTGTGAGAAAATTATACAATCACAGCTTTGTCTTGGTCTACCAAAAGGAGGAGCGCCATACTTTAAGTGAGGCGTGGCTTTAACTGAGGCTTGACTATGTGTCTTGCTTGCCTAATGTGATATTGTCAACCTTGAAGAGGAAAGAAATACAAAATGCTCTTATTCACGTTGGCATGGACCCTTTCTGTTTCTGTTCTCACAGTGAGAAAATTCTACCCCAAGCAGTCATTGCCACTTACGTATCCCCAGAATAAATACATTGACAATGACCTTACCCTTGCTGACCAGAGTCTGAGACAAAGTTGTCCAGCAAAGGCTACTCTTCATCAAGGAACCACAGTTAATTGGTAGACACACATGAACATGAGAATAAAGTTGGTTGTGGATGGTCAATTATACAGCAATATTATGACAGTAGGTGACTTATAAATGAATCTGAAACACCACAGCTTTTTAATGTTAGTGGTTTTCCTTTTGTATTTATATCAGCATAAAACATATGCACCAGATATTAGGTTACATAACATTGCATTATATCACACATCACTACTAAAGGCTAAATGATTTTTTAAAAGGTTAAATCAAAGCCTATTTTTGCTATAAAATGAATGCCTTCCTCATGCAATCTCATCAAAAGGATTAATAAACCTGGGCTAATTATTTCATCTACTACTGCATGGTAAGAAAGATGAAACATGAATTTCTATCATGTGGATCACAAGAAAAAATTTCATCTATTCTAAAGATGGGATTAGACAATTAAATTGTTTAAGTAAAGTTTTGTTTAATGTGTTTCTAACAAGTATATGAAAATAGCATGGTTAATATTTACGTATTTATAAAAATTCTAAAATTAGCAATTTATGTATGTATACATGTGTGTATACATATATATATGCCAAAAATAACTTTGTTATAGCTTAGTTCATGAATATTATCCTGTAGTGTGAATGAATCCTAATTAGAATATTGACTTGAGTTATCCAAATTTTTTTAGATGATGGTATTCACCCTAACGATCTGTTATAACTATTATATATAATCAGAAAAAAGGAAGCACTTGTTGCTTTTGAAGTTCTCCTTTATTTTCAAATCAAATAGTTAAGTGTTTTCCTTTTTATGTATTTTTGTTCTGTGTATGTACACATATATATACATCTAGTTGTATATATATATATATATATATATACACACACACACACATCTTTCATATTTCCTGTTTCTAATTATTTTCTGATTCCTAGAAAGAAATAATATATCATTTTTCAAATTGTCTTTAGAATTGAATTTCATATAAAACATCATCAAATTTGGTTTTAAAATCTAAGTCCAATTATTTCATCTTATATTAAGTTAATTTTAAGGTATTCTATTAGAGAGAAAGAAAATTATTCACTTCTCTATTAAATGTATGTGAACTATATTTTTCTGAATAACTATTACATGATATATATGATTAATATTAAACAGTGATAACCAACATAAATATGGTTATTTATGTGATAACCAAGATTTAAGTGATAACCAAGCTAAAAATGAAACAACATAAACTTCTCATTAATTAACCATATCAACATAACTTTTCTTAAATCAGCTATTTTATATAATTTATGAAGTATATCTTAGATCCAGTTTAGGCATAATTTAATACCTATTGTTTCCTATATTCTGAGATTCAAATATTAAAAGACGAGAGATTCAAGAATAAATCAGTTCCTACTGATTTTCTCAAATGTTCATAGTTTAAGTTGAGAGACAGACAAATCGATAAAATTAATAATACGAAATAAGGGGAAGCAGAGAAATATGTATTTCTATAAAGAAAAAAAACTTTTTTGGAGGATGAGGAGAACTCGAGAAAAGTTTTCTAAGAAAATGATTGAGTTGGATACTCAAATATAAATGTGAATTAGTGAAAGAGAATTGAGATGATTCTGAGAAATGAAATAGAGGCAAAGGAAGGTAGGGGTTTCAGTGTGTGTGTATGTGTGTGTGTGTGTGTGCGCGCGCATGTGTGTGTTTCAAATGAGCCTGGAAAAGTACAAGACAGAGCATGGTGAGTGTTATGTCTAGGTCTTTAAACTTTATAGGAAGTAAATGGAGGATGTCAAGTGAAGGGATATGGCCAATTCCTCCTGGATAGATTACATGAGCTATATTCCAAAATATAAATTATAAAAACAAAAACCAGGAAGACAAGGCTCTCACTAATTTTGAAGTAAAAATAATTAAATCCAGCCGGGCATGGTGGGTCACGCCTGTAATCTCAGCACATTGGAAGCCCGAGGCAGGTGGTTCAAGACCAGCCTGGCCAAGATGGTGAAACCCCGTCTCTACTAAAAATACAAAAAAATTAGCCAACCCCGTCTCTACTAAAAATACAAAAAAATTAGCCAACCCTGTCTCTACTAAAAATACAAAAATATTAGCCAGGTGCGGTGGCAGGCGCCTGTAATCCAAGCTACTTGGGAGGCTGAGGCAGAGAACTGCTTGAAGTCGGGAGGCAGAAGTTGCAGTGAGCCAAGATTGCACCACTACACTCCAGCCTGGGTGACAAAGCGAGACTCTGCCTCAAAAAAAAAAAAAAAAAAGAAAAAGAAAAGAAAAAAATTAAATCCATACAAAATAATAGTAAATAGAAATATCTTTGAAAGGTACTTAGAATTTAACTTATCTAGTCTTGGTTTGGCAGGTACTGGAGAAGAAGAAAAGGTGAAAGCCACCTCCAAGTTACAGATTTTCATGACTGAATGGGAGATGTTATTACTGACTAGAGTAAAAATAAAAAAAAAGTTATACATCATTTCTAAAAGGATGGGCTTTGGCATCAGAAACAACCGGCTTCTAACTCAGCTCTTCCACTTAATTAGTTTTGTGACCTTCACATCAAATTTATCTGAGAGACTTGGCACCTTCATATACAGAATGGAAAATGTAGTGCTTGGAAGATTATTGGAGCATTAACTGTGATAATGTACATTAAAGTACTTAGTATAGTACCTTACATAAAGTAAACATTTTAAAACATTAGCCAATATTTTTGTAAGTATTGGGAGGATGGGAGTGATGGTGTCACAAGATTGTTCTGTCTCAGCGAAGTCTGAAGTTTAAGAAATTGACCAGGGCTTTAGATGTCCATTCAGGAATACTCTGAATACAAGTGCGTGTTAAAATTATTAGAGCGTTGATTTTGCTCAGAGAAAATGTATGGGGTGAGAAATGCAGAGAGGTCTGGGAATCAGGTTTATTATCAAAGTGTCAATGAGAGACACCCCTGAAGTAAGCCAGAAAGAAATAGATACACAAGGATAAAGAACTATTTTTAAAATTTAAATCTAATTATAACACAGATATTCTAAATATATGCATCATATGGGAAGATTTTTTTAAAAAAAATACTGTTTATTTTCCTTCAATCTGTAATTTATTTCAGTCTTTGACAAGTAGGTGGTTTTGTGGGAGACCAGGGACAATTGTGAGAAGGAGCAAACATTTCAATTACCAACAAATGTCTTTGATACAAATATTATGTTTGCTCTTGCATTTCAGAGGCCCAATAATGTTCTTATTGAATCAATGATAACTATCCTTTCACGTTTGATGTGCATCTTTAGTGGTATTCAGGTGTTTTAATTTAAATTTTTTAAATGATCATCTTTTTAGTCAGCAAAACTTTCATTTTCAAAATTCATAATTTTCTCTTAAAATATATATTCCCCATGCAAGTGCTCTACACTCAGTGATGAATTTAAGTTTCGTATGCCTAATTTTTTTCCTTAGTTTATATAACTGCTTTTCAAGGGTGCCCCAACTAGAGATCTAGTGGCTTGAATTGCATTTTAACTTTAGATATAATCTGGACTTAATGCCACAGCAAACGTAATGTAACCAATAGAATCAATCCAATAAGATCTGGAATCTTTTCTATGTTCTGACAATATCACAATGTGCTGTGCCGATAGCTCACTGGCTGGAGAAGAGTACAAAGAAAGCAAGGATAAAACTGTATTCATCATAGTCTCTACAGGCCAGAACACAGTGCTGGCCACATAGTTGAGATTCAGTGAAGATGCCCTGCAGCCACCTGTTTTGTGAAATCACTGAGAAGGTTTAAGATGCAAACTATGCAAAATGTTGATGTGAAAGTCATATTACAATTTAAAAAGGCACACCTTTATATTGCTAAATAATTGATACAAACATTGAGTACCTTACTGCTAATTGCATAGCAAAATATTTTCACTTAATTATCAAGAACTTGTGAAATTAGAGTTTTTACACACTTAGAATATAGAGTTATTTTAGAAAACACAGGAAAACCAGATAATGGTCTCCTTTCTTTGTTTATTCAGTGTTTTTAAGTATTTGAAAAGCTCTCTGTTGGAATATATTCTTTTAGGAGCACATAATTGACAAGTTTTTTATAATACTCATAATGTATAATACTGTAATGGTCATTTGATTAAATCAAGATGTATTACATTATACCAGAATTTCATCATCTCTCTTGGAAAATATTTTTCACTGACCAAATAGCCAACATTATCACACGTGGTTATTTTTCTAAATCAAGCAAAGCCACCAGGAGGAAATAAACTTCCACTAAAAATGACCACTCTCTATAAGACATACAACAGTCCTCTTTAGCTTTGTTTTGAACCGAAGGACATGACCCTCCATTAACTCTGCCCTCACCATTTCCCCATGAGATAGACTAGACAGCATGACTATCAGATGTTTTAGTGAATAATACTTGACCTTCAACAACTGAACACAAAGTGTTTTTGTTGTGTCTACTGCACTTTATAATTGCAAAATTCTTCACTCATTAGCTAAACCTCTTTTCCTCTGGAATAGGTGAGTGTTCAGCATCAGTACCATTTCTGCTGTGCCAGTTAGGAAAGTGAGAAACAGGGTCAAATGGCCTTTTTTTCATGTCTTATATTTGACAGCCAGAATGCTGATTTTCAAAGAGCACAGTGGGAAAATAAAATAACTGACTAATTTATAATAATTATAGAGGAGACTGGAAAGAATGACAGCATATTTGCAGAGAGATTTAGTGTACTTAATTAATTTGACCTTAACATCAACAGAAAGGTTTGCAAGTAGAGTTCTCCTAGGTATGTAGTATTTAAGCATGTTAATTTCAATGAGCACATTTATTATAAAACGACATTCTCTTTCACTGTGATTTAAACAGGTATTTTAAAAGCTCTCTTTTTCAAACTTATTCCCTTTCAACACAAAGCAAAGAAAAAGCTGTGGCTCTGAATAAATGAGGTTACATTCATTTTATGGAAATCACACAGGAGATCAAGTGTCTTGGAAGCCAATTAATTTATTACTAAGATTAAGTGGCATACACTTAGAAATGTAGTTACAACATCAATTATTTTCAACTATCTATCATAACAAATTTTACTGGCAAATGTATGTTATTCCAATGGATCATATTTTATACATTACTTTTACCAATAATAGGCCATTTGACTTATACTTCTGAAAAAGGAAAGAAAAGCAAAGGAAAGGAAATAAGGAAGAAAAGAAGAGTGGATACAAAGGAAAGAAGAGAGGGAGAGGTAGAAAAAATAGAGAGGAAGGAGAGTAGAGAGGGAGATCAAAAGAGGGAGAGAGAGATAAAAGTAAGTCACTATGGAATATAAGCTTAGCATTTTAGCAAATAAAAACTCATGAAATGTGCTCATAAAATAAAAAGCCGCCTAGTCTTGTAATAAATTTGCATTTCTATTTAGCAAAATACTGCAACGAGAAGGATTTGGAAGATGTCTCCTGCAAGAATTTGTTAGCCTTTTGTTAAAACTTACAACTCTTTTGGAATACTTGCTATGAACCTATTTGTCATACCATGATTATTTCTATATTAATGTCTACACTCTATTCACATGTAACATTTGATTTCTGCTTTTTTACAAACTGCTTTGGCCTATTCTATCTTCTTGTTCTCAATTTGCAAAAATATTCTGGAAACGAAAAACAGTCACATTATTGAAAGATTTGTAAACTATGGAAAACTAGGATATCCTAAAGGAAATATTGCAGATGGGAAACATCTCTGTTATATTGCTATTTCAAATGTGTCCTCCATCACCATTTTCTTGGGCAGTTAATTATCTTTTGGACAGTCTTCCACTTTTAGGGTGAAAAATAGAAGTAAGCATTCATTTTTATTCCTTGAATGGGGGCTAGATCAAGGAGAATAATCTTACTGATAAGAAGATGGGTTTATTTAGTGATTATTCATTAGTCATGATTATCTCTCTGTGAATCTTAGAATTTTTCTATGGTATTATTTTACCAGTAATCTATTTCTGACAAAGGAATTGTATTTTCACTCAGCATTAGAATCCTCCACTAACAAACGATTAATCTCACCTTCCTGTATTCTATATTTCTTTATTTCTCACTCATCCAAAGTCAACTGTGAATCTGGGCAAATCTCCAGAAAGCTGTCCTCAATGTGATGGCTCATCAGTTCCAAAATCATTTCCTGTTTCCACGCTTGGCATGGCCCTGGGAGGAGGACTGGACAATAAAGAGCCAGCAATTAACTTCTCCTTCAGGGAAGTGATTGTCCCATTGTGTCATTTTCACTTAGTAAACTAAGTTAGAGGCCAGCTAACCTCAATGATGTTGGAAACTACAATCTTCCTTTGTACCCAGAAAGAGAGGCTGAGCTATTGTTCATCTGTGTCAATGTCTGCATAGGAAGAGCATGGTATTAATTCCTTTCTTCACAACCAGTTACAGAAGTGATCTGTGGGATATAAAATTTCAAATAGTGCAAGAGGATCTGGATCAGGAATTGATGCCTAGTCTAAAAAGAAATAATTATGCAATTATGCACAGAAAATTCTGGTTCTTTTTTTTTTTTTTGAGACAGTCTCACTCTGTTGTCCAGGCTGAAGTACAGTGATGCAATCTCAGCTCACCATAACCTCTTCCTCCCGGGTTCAAGTGATTCTCCTTCCTCAGCCTCCTGAGTAGCTGGGACTACAGGCACGTGCCACCATGCTCAGCTAATTATTATTATTATTATTTTTTGTATTTTTTGTAGAGAGAGTTTCACTATGTTGGCCAGGCTGGTCTCAAACTCTTGACCTCGTGATCCACCCTCCTTGGTCTCTTAAAGTGCTGCGATTACAGATGTGAGCCACTGTGCCCGGCCAGTCCTGATGCTTATTAAGGGGCTTTTTATGTTTTAAACTCCAATCTCTCTACATAACATGAACAAAATTTTACTCCAATGGCTCTTTTCCATGAGTGGAAGAAAGCTCTGTAAACTAACAATTGTGATGGGGTGTTTTGAATTCAGGTGTTTATTAAAAAAAAAATTAAACAAAGTTGTAAGTTTCCTGTTATAAAAGTGCCCAATTCCATTACAGAAAATTCTGAAAATTAAGGGTAACCATGTAAATAAAGTGATCCCTACGATGCATACTGTAACTATTCCCACCATGTCCTTGGGAAATTCAAGGTTGTGACCAATCCAGAATTCCTGCTTTCATTAATTTTCCTAAATTTCTTATCTGAACTTCTTTAGTGCCAATGTAACTATCATTTAATGACATATATGAATTGGAGCTAAAGAAGAATATCATATAAAATCTTATGTAGACATGAACTTTGTTCTTTTCAATAGTATACACATAATGCTTAGAACAGAGTGTGACAGTAAATATTGATTTAATGACCTAATATATAAGTGAAAGAAAGACACAAAAAATAATATGATCTTGGGACATCAAATTCACTATAAAATAATCCCAAATAGGCAGGTATGGTGGCTCATGTCTGTAATCCCAGCACTTTGGGAGGCTGAGACAGGAGGATCGCTTGAGCTCAGGAGTTTGAGACCAGCCTGGGCAACATATTAGATCCTGTTTCTACAAACAAACAAACAAACAAACAAAAAATTAGCTGGGTGAGGTCCCAGGTCCTCTGAAGGCTGAGGCAGGAGGATTGCTTGAGCCTAGCAGGTTGAAGTTGTAGTGAGCCATGATCTTGCAAGTACACTCCAGTCTGGGCAACAGGGCAAGATGCTGTCTCAAAAAAAATAAATAAATAAAATAAAATAATCCTAAATACATAAAGAAAAAATCGTATAATTAAAAAAATGTTATTAGGCCCTTCAGACTATTGCTATATGTCAGAAAAATGATTTGTATTACACAGAAACATATGTGAAAACACCAGTAGGTTGTTGATATTTTAGCCATGTAAAAATATGTTATTATGAAGAGAGTAAAGGATCACATCATACCTTTCAATACACATTCTGGATACACTGAAGTGTTGAACATTTTATCACATGTTGCTTTATATTATAGCTTGACTTATACTAGACCATGAAATTAAAACAGGCTGATTAAATATAATTAGATACTAAACATTAAATAGAATTTACATGGAAACTACACTTAGCTGTTGAGTCATAGTATGATTCTATGGTAGGTAGAAGCATAGTTTTGCTATTTCTTTGATGTGGAAGTTAAACAGTTCAAAGAAGTGTGTTTGGAAGCCAGTGTGAAAAGGAATAGACCTACTGCTCTGTCCTATATCAACTTGGTGAAATGGGTAGCATACTTCATAGATTGCTCTACCCAATCTATGGTTGACCGATTGAGAGTCAGCCAGAAGTGCAATTTGAGCACAATTTGAAGGCAAAAGTGAAAAAGCAACCATTGTGCTCCAAGGTCATTGTAGAGAGATATTTGATGGAAAGATCCAGTGGGGGACAAGCAGGCCTGCCTTGCCCTTGCTCTGCCATGTTCTTCATTCAGTTCTTAACCCTGATGACAGCCATGCTGACAAACAGCAACTTTAAGCACTCATCTCTATTTCCTTGGCTGTAGACCCATAGAAGCAGTTGTTCAAAGGGGGCAACAGCTTCTTGTAGGCCTCTTCATGAGCAACCTGTTATGGTCCCACCACCCCAGTGACTGAATGTGCTTCGATTCCCAGATTCTCTTGCCAACTTTGACTGGTCCACCTGCACCCGTGCTTCAGGCAGCAAAGAGAGTGGCTTATTCTCTTTGATCCTCAGCCTCCACCTTCCAGACTGTCACTTCCTCAGCTTATGACTCATTTGTGTAAGTCATTCTAAAATTGAATCTCTTGTTTTCATAAAATTTAGAATGGGCTCTATTTCCATGACTGCAGCATAACTAATAAAACTGATTCACTGGTTAATTTTATTAATATTGAAAGAACAATAACAACATCTCCATTAAAGGCAGGCAAAGGGGGATTTACCTAAAGGTAATATACATTTCTTAAAATGGGTGTGTGAGTGTGTGTGTGTGTGTGTGTGTGTGTATTTTGAGATGAGGTCTCACTCTGTTGCCAGGCGCAAGTGCAGTGGCATGATCTCGGCTCACTACAACCTCTACCTTCTGGGCTCAAGGGATCCTCTCTCCCACCTCAGCCTCCTGAGTAGCTAGGACTACAGACACACATCACAATGCCATGCTAATTTTTGTATTTTAATAGAGATGTGATTTCATCATGTTATCCAGGCTGGTCTTGAACTTTTGGCTCAAGCAATTCACCCACCTTGGCCTCCCAAAGTGCTGGGATTACAGGCATGAGCCACTGTGCCCAGCCAGCCTTAAAATGTATAGATTAGCCTTTTAGGCAAGTTTGTTACTTAAGATCAAAGTTTTTGTTATTGGTAGTGTCGGTGTTTTTGTTAACAGGATTATGTCTACTCAATATCATTTGGAAGTTTCTTTATTCTTTCTATTGCTTTCTTGATGTATCATAGATTTTTTTGTAGGACAAGAGTTAGAAAAATTAAGGGGTTAAATATCATGCTAAAACAAAAGGGGTTAAATATAATACTACAATAAAATAGATGAAAATATTTACAATTTATTTAAATGGATATAATTCTTATACTTCATAAACATCATTTAAATGTTTCTTATCTCTGTGCATGTGTATGCACGTGTATCTCTATGCTAGTTTACAGTTGAAATTACTTGTTTTTATTTTTATTTTTTATTTATTTATTTTTTTCAGATGGAGTCTCGCTCTTGTTGCCCAGGCTGACTGGAGTGCAGTGGCACGATCTCGACTCACTGCAACCTCCGCCTCCTGGGTTCAAGCAATTCTTCTGTCTCAGCCTCCCGAGTAGCTGGGAATACAGGAATCCACCATCATGTCTGGCTAATTTTTTGTATTTTTAGTAGAGACAGGGTTTCACCATGTTGACCAGGCTGGTCTTGAACTCCGTACTCATGTGATCCACCCACCTTGGTCTCTCAAAGTGCTGGGATTACAGGCATCAGCCACCATGCCCAGCCAACACTTGAAATTACTTATACCCTTGGCAGTTTATAAACTCTAATTTGCTTTAAGTCAATTTAACTGCAAACCCAGAAACACATAAGTAGACACTCGTTTGTACACGTGCTTCTATATATGCACAACCACAATTTCACTGTAGTTTGTAAATTGCTGAACATTTAAAAGCATAAAGGGTAAAGTATCTAAATATTAGATGCAAAAAGAATGGTAGGCAGAGGTAATTTTACCTCTACCACCATTGAGGAGTCCTTATAAACAATAAGTTAAAACTCTGATTTTAATTTGTCAAGTGCAGTTGAAACCACAAAATTACAGTCACACACAAACCAGAACAAATTAACTACAGCAGATGTTTCATTTTGCAGTTTTAAAATTCAACCACATTTTTCTTGTTATAAACAAATAGATAATATGACTTTAAAAAATCTTTTTCTTTTTTGTTTTTGTTTGTTTGAGAGAGAGTCTCACTCTATCACCCAGGCTGGAGGGCAGTGGTGCCATCTTGGCTCATTGTAACCTCCACCTCCCAGGTTCAAGCGATTCTCCTGCCTCAGCCTCCAAAATAGCTGGGACTACAGGTGCAAGCCACCACGCCCGGCTAATTTTTTTTTTTTTATATATTTTTAGTAGAGACGGGGTTTCACCGTTTCGGTCAGGATGGTCTTGATCTCCTGACCTTCACCTTGGTCTCCCAAAGTGCTGGGATTACAGGCGTGAAGTGAATGCATGCATACTCATGCTAATAAATGCTCAGGTATGCTTATATCACACTAAGTCACATAAATAACTCTGGCATAATACAGTGATTTATATATATTATATAATATATTTATATAAATGCTGTATATATAATATGCTATATTATAATATATATTATACATAATATAATCTGTTTACAGATGTATAGCAAATGCTTACTATACATGAGTCTGTTAGACACCGTTCTCATCTCTTGAAACATATGAGCACACAAGACATAAAGATCCCCGTTCTCCAAGTGTTTATATTCCAGAAAGGAGAGGTGGAAGTAAACAATAAATGTAATATAAGAAAATAAAAACATAGACCAGGATAGGGAAATTGTATTATAGAGTTTTATACAATTTTATACAATTGTATAAATGCTTTTATATAATTTGCATATTAAATAGAGAGGCTAGCCCTCATAGAGAAGGGGGATTTAAACAGAGGCTTGAAGGTAATTAGCCAAGTAGGTGGCTGGCAATTAGCATCCCAGTCAGAGGAAATGGCTAGCAAAGGAGGGAGTAAACCTCCTAAGCTCCAGGAAAAGCAACAAGAGTTGGACACAGCTGCAAAAGAACAAGGAGAAGGACTTGGGGAGAACAGATCAGAAATAGAATGAGGCGACACAGACTACACAGACCCTTGGTACTTCCTCTAAGGTAAATTGGGAACTACCAGACAAGTGACATGATCTGCCATATTTTAAAAGGATAACATTTTCTCTTGAGGCTAATCTTTGGAGAACTAGAAGCAGTAATCTGGATAAGCAGTTACTACTACTGGAGTCATGGTAACAAGAGAGCAACAGATGAAAATTGGTAGAATCCTACACATACTTTGGATGTAGAGACAACAGGATCTCCTGGCAAACTAGATATACAATGTGAGTGAAATAGAGGACATAAAAGGGTTTGATTGAGAGATTTCACCTTGAGTAATTGGAAAGATGGAGTTAATATTGACAGACATCGTGAAATCTGAGCACAGAATATTTGTGAGTGAAGACCTATAATTCATTTTGGACATGTGAATTTGGAATGTCTATTAGATATCCAAGGAGATATGCCGAAAAAGCAGTTGAGTATAGGAGATTAGATTTTGGGAGAGCTGAGCTGGGAAATATATATTTGGGAGTTTTCAGCATATGGTGTTTAAAACTGTGAAGTTGGATGAGATCACTAAGGGCGTGGGTGTAGATAGACAGGAAAAAACTAATGCTGCTCCAACACTGTGGGGAGAACAGAAGAAACTAGCAGCTGGAACTGAGAAGGAATAGCTAATGAGGCAAAAGGTAAAACCAAAGTCATGTGGGCATCTGAAAATCCAACTTTAAGAATTGTGTTGAGGAGGAGGGAATAATTAACTGAGCCAAATAAACATTATGTAAATTGTATACAAAGAGTAGTCTATACTTATGTATTTATGAGTCAGCAGGAAATTTTTGAGAGAATACTTAGGAAACTGCTGGTTTGAGCAATTGTCTCTTGGAAGTGAGATGGCAGGTGAATAGAAAGGGAGATGAAGTGTTCAACACATTCAGCTATAACCACATGATTCTGCATACATCACACGCATAATAAAATATGAAACTATGCTTAAAATAACAATAATCATGTAGGTGGCAAAAAATACTTGCAATGACAACAGAACAGGTGAAAACCACAAACAGATTATATTTGAAAACATTTTTTAAATGAAAAGCAATCCTCATAATAGCATCCATGGAACTAGTACTGTCATGGACCCCAAAATCAAATTCTTTTAGTCATGACTGGGACTAAACTTTACTTTCACATGACTTCTTTTAAAATGCAAATATGTTACCTGAAATGCAGTCTCAAAAGTATTTTAAATGGAATACATCTAAAATTATATGTACATAGACAGCTAAGAAAAAACTGTATGCAACATAAGGAAAAAAAATCAAAGTTCTTAGACTCTGTAAACATGAATGACAGTAGGTTGTAGAGCCTGAGAGGAGGGATTTACAATCCAATACATGGCTGCCCATGAAAGACATGGCCCATTAGAATGTTGTGCAAGAGAGTTTTTTGCAAGAGAGTTACAGAGACAAAAAAAAAAATAGTCAAGGACCAGAGTTTACTAGAGTAAATAATGTGGAATGGGGTAATAACCAAAGATGTATTGGTGTTGTAGGCCAAGAGTACATGGTTAGTCAGGATAAAGACAAGGTATCATTAATGTAGTAAGTTACAAGGTATGTGTTCACTCTAGAATGAAAGATGAAATCCCATAGTAAAATTGAAAATGTTAAATTACTTGGATTTTTCAGTATGAGATGAGAGTTAATAATGAAACTATTTCCAGACACAAAGGAAGGTTGGAAAATAGAGGCTATGAGAGGTTTTAATATTTTTGCAATTAGTCATCAAAAAACAATCAAACTTCATTCTACCATGGTAATACTCCCTAATGCAGTTTTCTCAATCTATTTTAAACAACAAGCAATAAGCCATAGGAAAAGTAAGATAGTGCCTTTATACATATTGTAACTGTGTTTACTCGTGTTTACTTTTCTCAGTTTCTATCAGAGAAAAGGCAGGTATATTTTTTTGATTTGTTTTTGTAAAGTGAATTTGGCTTTACTTTTTCAAGTTGAAATTATCTTATTTTCACGGAGTTTGAAAGGTTTATTGGCATTAAAGAATAGAAGAGTAAATGCATTTACAAAAATTTGTTAAATAACCATTAATGAATATATCTTGGCACTGTGTTAAAGTTATTAATCATAGCTTTGTGACTGGGAAGCAAAATATAATAATTTTTCAGGGTAGCTCTCTATGAATCCTCAATACTGGGGAAGTCTTCTCCAATTCTATCTGTGAAAACACTCATAACTTACCAGTTCTCCATGGTGACATGAACTAATGGACCATCTTTAAATAAATTCACTAAGAGATCCAGAATATAGCACAATGTTCTTTTTCTCTGTAGTACTGTGAAATTAGCATCAAACACAGAAGCACTCACTATTCTTTACCTCCCCCATCGTTGTCATCTCTATACTGTAAATCATAGAGCCAGAAAAAATGAAGTTGTTTCCCTCCTGTCATTCATATTTCATAGCTTCCTCTATCGTGTGAAAGTATTTCATTTTTAGGAAGGATTAATGCCAAAAGAGTTTATTACCTTCTATCAGAAACATTTAGCTAGCTTTAGAGATCTCACTGAAGCAGTTGTTCTTAACATTTGTGGGGTGTGTGTGTGTGTGTGTGTGTGTGTGTGTGTATGCATACACATGGGTAATAAACATGAAATGTGAAGGCACTGCAAAAATGTTTTGAAAGATATTTAAAATATATTTCCAGTGCATTTTCCTTATTTTCATGACTGCTTACCACAGACACATGCTTCTAGAGAGACTACAGAATTAAAAAGAAAACAGACATCTAAAGAAAGCAATTATCATGTTGGCACTGTAAAGCAGGTTTTTTGGCTGCTTGGTAAGACATTTATAAGAAATATGACTTTTAAAAAAGTTATGAGCACATTCAATGCCCACCAGCTTTGTCTCACTGTGTAGGGCTGTGTCTGTGTGCATGTTTTTGTATTAATGCATGAGGAAACGGGGGTAACTGAGAAATGGGAGTATACTTGTAAGGGTGCTTATTTGTATACAATCTGCCCATGGTTTTTCCATCCTTCATCAATAAAAAAAGAGAAAATGCCTGTCATTCTGTTCCAGAAGATGTCCAGATGAACTGTGAATAAGCAGCTGTTATTCTCACAAGAAAATTGACTGAAATTTCATACTCGGTAAAAAATAATTTATCTGCAGTTATCATACACAAAGCTTCATGGAGTTACACATTAAGGTTTCCTATAATAACTTGGAAACCTACAGGAACAAGGGTAGGGGCTGGACTCATTGTTTGGATGTGAATACATGACCCACATGAATGTTAGAGATAATGGGCAACTTAGCACACTCCAAATCAAACGGTTTCATGATCCATCATTAACCTAAGTGAGCCTTCACTTTATTGAAGCAGCCCTCTAAATGAATAGGTCATTGCCTGCTTAAAAACTCAAAGATCTGTTAATATTCCAAGGACTTAGAGTCTATTAGATCAGACAACCTGAGCATGTACAAAATTGTAGACACACTGGATAGCTAACATCCTTTAGTGTATATATAAATATTTTAAAGGATATTCTTTGATACTTGATTTAAACAGGGAACACTGCATTTGTGACATTATTCTGCATGAATGTGCATATGTGTCAAGTTCAAAGAAAAAGAAAAGACTCTGTAGAGAGATACTCCGCAAGAGGAAATAAGTTTCCACTCTAAGCTGACTTTCATAATGCAATTAAATCCATTAGAGAGAATGGAATTTCAAATACTGTTCAAATTAAGGCAGTGCAGTTAGAAGCAGCAGCAATTCAGGAAGAATTAGCAATGCCCTTCTGAAGAGAGCTACTGAATTAAACCTCAGAGGGCTTTAAGATTAAGTCATTTAATTGCTACTTTAGGAGCTCCAGATAGTGCACAGAGTTGAGTCCAGGTGTTAATACTGATTCTTCTCTGTTCTCTTCAGATAACGAAACTGAATCTTAGAGCCAATTAAGGCAAACTTGAAAGGCCTTCTTCTCCCTTTTCAGTATGTTCCGGGTGTTTTATTTTAATTGTAGACAACATGGGAAATTGAGCACATTATACATAGTGAGATATTATTAAATCTTGAGTTGAAAAGATAACCAATACTCATCCATATTATTTTGCCTTAAATTGCAAAAACTTGTTTTTTGTAGAATGACACTCATGTTGTGTTTATTTTATTCCCCTAATCATTTTCACCTGAGAACACAGTTGCTGTACCAAATACTAACACTAATAACATGACCAGTTAATGATTAGTACATTTATAGGCCAAGGTAAATGCATGAATAAATTACAATAGAAAGTTCTATAATTCACAAGTGTGTCTCACACTCCTCCCTCAACATATCCACTTTTAACATTTTATGATGTAAATTGCTCAAACTCCTTTAATATGCATATGTTTAGGTGAATTTATGCACTCTTATCCATGCCTTCATTTATTCATTCACCAAACAAAAGTGATTGAGGGCTGCTATGTGCCCATCACTATTAGAGGACTTTCCTCATGGGACTTGCATTTTACACTGAAAAACAAACAGTGTAATTCAACATCATATAATATGAAGTAGGTCCTATTTTATAAAACGAAGTTGGATAAAGGTAGAGATGATTCTTCTGCAGAAGAAAGTGCTACTTTCAGACAATTGTTACATCACTCTGATGTAATGACAATTAAACCAAGATTTACATGAAATAAAGGGGGATGCTGGGTGTGTGCCAAGGCCTTGTGGCACTGTTGAACTGGATGTAATGAGAAAGGAAATGGAGGGTCTTGACCAGATATTGGTTTTAAGCCATGGGAAGTACTTTGATACTATATCTGAGGGTGTCCATCTGGCTACTGTGTAATGAGTTGGGGTGGGGAGAAGGGAGAGTGTAAAGTGGAAGCAGAAATATCTGTTTAAAGACTAGTGCACAGTCTAAATGTGAGACAATAGTGTCTGGAGTGAAGGTGACTGTGGTGTAGGAAGTGAAGTTACTGAATGGAAGTTACTGGGCTTTTGAAGTTACTGGGTTGCAGACATATTTAGAGAAGGAAGTCAGGAAGCAGTAGAATTGATATTGTGCCACATGTGAGTGGAAGGAAGAGAAGCAAGGTCTCAGAAATGACCCTTAGGTCTTAAGAAATTGGATGGATAATTATGTTATTCACTGAGATAAAGAAGATTAGGAAAATGGGTATATTTAGGTTGTAGTAAAGAGGAGCAGAAATGAAAAGTTTGGTTTTGAACAAGTTGAGTTTCAAGTGACTGTTAGATGCCTAGATAGAAATATTGGGCAGGCATTCTGAATTGAAGTCAGCAGAGGCTTAGAAGTAAAGGCATGGACTTGGAAATAGGCATCCAGATGGCATTTAAACCCATGCTACCTGATGCAATTACTCCTTCAGTGATTCTCTAGATAGATGAGTGGGCCTGTGATGGTGTCCTGGGATGCTCTGATAGATATATTTACAGGTCAAAAGACACAGAGAACTCAGAAAAAGAGAAGAAGAGGAAGCACTCAGTGATGATAGAATAAAACCAGAAACCAATTTTTAAGAAAGCACATGAAAGAATTTATGTGAAAGAAATCATCTAAACATTAGAATTGCTGGATTTTGAATTTTGATGGATACTGTCAAATTTACCTCCCCGAAGATTCTACGTTTTACAATCGAGCCGAATCTCTATGAGATAGGTCTGTGCTTTTGTGATGTTTTGTGTGTTTTAAATAAGTATGACCTTCATTTTTGTTTTTAAAAAGTAACACCTGCTTGACAATATCCCTGTCTGGAGGTGTGTGTAAACCTCTGGGCCAGGGCAGATCACATGCCATATACTTTCATTTATACCTCTTTCCCTCATCACTGGTGTTACATAATTGTAGGCATATAAAAATTAATTGTCAACAAAATGTAAAATGCTGAGATTTGAGTATAATAAAGACAATCTTTTAAATACTGTTGTTAAAATTTATATTGTTAATGTTTAATATAAATAGGAATTTGCCCTATGTGTTAGATTACTTGACATGACTACAATTCCTTCCAATTACATTCTCAACAACAGTTCTTATACTGGGCTTCCTTCTATTAGGATCTTATATTGGTGAACTTCCTCTAGTAGGTGTTAGAGCACAAATACTGGATAGTTATTAATATAACTAGATTTCTCACGATAAGACACTCTTTTACTTCAGAAATTTATTCGAGGTTTTCCATTCTTACCTAAGTAAACATATAACTTTAAGCCTTACCAAGAGCTTGTTTTGCACTTTTCACTCACTATCATTTCCTAGTAATTAGGAAAGAGTAGAGTTTCAGTAAAATCTTGCTTTAAAATCTGCCTGTAATCACTTCTCTTAAAATAATGGCAACCCTTCATGGAAATATTGACTCAGAAAGTTGCAGGAAGACACTTCATTTGGATATATTGTTATCTGCTGTTACTTCAATCATTCCTACATTCTTTACTCAGAAATAGTTTTAAATACATCATTTCATTTAGTGCTGATGATAGCACCCCAAAATATATTTTCACTGGTAGAAAGGAGACTATTAATTTCCTCTAGTTTTCAACATTTACTGAGCATTTGAAGCTCTTTCCATTATATTTAAAAATACTATTTTT
>NW_012113919.1:8135000-8252319 GCF_000951035.1 Colobus angolensis palliatus | reverse complement strand
ATTTCCTCTAGTTTTCAACATTTACTGAGCATTTGAAGCTCTTTCCATTATATTTAAAAATACTATTTTTGATCATTTAATTAGTATCACATTTGGGTTGATTATTTCCTAATAATCCTTTTTTGAATAAACATTGAACTGCCAGATAAAATTATGATTTTTTAAAAATACTATATCACTGGCATTATTAAAATTAATGACATTTTCTAATTGCATCCTTCATCTATTCTCCAGATATTATAAATTTTCATGTTCACTAAAACTTTAATCCATCATTTAATTCCCTTTTACTGTATGTACGATCAGCTTCTTTCTTTCTTTTCTTCTTCTTCTTCTTCTTCTTTTTTTTTTTTTTGAGACGGGGTCTTGCTCTGTCGCCCAGGCTGGGTGCAATGGTGCGATCTCAGCTCACTGCAACCTCCGCCTCCTGCTCCTGAGTAGCGGGGATTATAGGCGTGCGCCACCAAGCCTGGTGATCAGCCTCTTTTTAATGATTTCTATTTTATCTGTTCATGTGCTCAAGTCTCTGTAAAACAAAATGCTACAAACTTCCCTTCATTCTGTACTGACTTTCTGATTACCTCCTGTTGTCCCTTTACTTGACATGTCAACCTTTTCAAATATGATGACAAAAGTTTCATCACAATGTAAACTTACTAATTTTTCAAATTCCAGGAATATCCATGTCTGTCCATTGAAAGTATTCTTTTTTTATCCTTCAAGTGATTGTTTTATCTACTTAATCAATGACTGATACTATCACTGTTTTTTAGTGATTATTCCACATTTCATCTTACCTAATGTGGTGTCAGATTACTAACCTATTCTTTCTTTCAAATAACATAACCATCTTGCAAGACTTTATCACCCAATTTTGTTATTCTTGGCCAGTATTTTGGTTCAATTATGTAGCTCCATAAATTTTTAATATTATTGTTCATACATGATCAAAGTTTGTTAGCCACACCCCCATGGTCACCATTTTCTTTGCTTCCCAGTCCTTCTTGCATCCCAGATCTTCTGTCTGGGATCATTTTCCTTCTTGAAGCACGTTGGTTAGATAGTTTATCTGGGAGGGATGCCGGTGATTTTGTTTGTTTAAAAATGTCTCTACTTTTGAAAGAGAATTTCTTCAGTGTATAACTCTAGCTTGGTTATTATTTTATTTGAGTTAAAATGGAATTATGTGTACACATTTCTGGTCTCTCCTTGTTGTCACTGAGAATTCTGATTCAGTCTAATTGTTATATTTTGTAGATAATCTGTCTTTTTCCCCCATTTTGGAAATCTTTATTTTCTGTATTGTACTTTTTTTGTATGCTGTACATAAGTGTGGATTTTTTTTTCTCACCATATCATATCACGTTTAGGATATACCGTGCTTCTTCAGAGTGAGGACTCACATTTCATCAAAAAATTGTTTTTTTTAGACGACTCACTTGAGAACCCCTTTTACCCCAACTTGACAAAGTTCAGCATGTAACAAATCGCGGACACCACGTATTTTCTTCTAACCCCGTGTGCCAGATCTAGCTGTAGTTACCTTCTACAAATCTAGCTTAGAGATGAGGAAGGTTAAAAAGAAAAAGACCTGACCATGATGAGTGTTATCTGTGGGGTAATATCCAACTAAATTAACAGAATAACTCAATGATCAAAAACTTAAATAACTTTTCCCAAATTGCTCATGGAATAATCCTCAAACTATGGCTTCAAATAATTGTTTGACTCCAGTTTTGAACTTTCCACATCATCATGTAGACGGTGCATCAGGACTCTCATCTTTGTACATGGGGGAATTTTTTTGTATGTTATAATAATTTTACAGGAAATTGGAATTACAGAACCTTTTGATTTTATGGTGCACTGAAGTTATATTCAGCCATACTTATATTTAGCATCCTGCTTTGCCAGTAAGTCTAAACACATAACCTATGTCCTAATGTTTGACTATCTATTTGGACTTGGAACCAAGCATGCATCATTCAGCCATTTGAACACATAGTAAAAACTTAATACATTTTAAGAGGCAAGAGTAACATATATCCATTTGAACACATAGATTTAGGGAATAATATATAAGTTCTCTATTTCCCTAATGGGTATCAGTGTACAGATTAGAGTCTTATTTTTTCTCACTAGAATCTTCACAGATATATGCATGAATGTTTATATTTTAAGAAGAATTTTACATTGTTCAAGAAACACATATCCTATATTCAAAGTAATATAAATCCATTTGTAGAGAAATGGCTTAAGTATTCACGGAGCAAGGGTTATGGAAGAAAACCAGTGTGAAAAAAATATCTGAAGCATAATGAAGATTTAATTTATCCCTTAATACCATCAGCTATAATATGATAGACACAAATCTGAATACAGCTAAATTTATAAGACTGGTAAACATATGCCTTGTTTTCAATAATTTAACAGGTGCTTACTAAATGAAGTGAAAATTAATAATTGAGTCAATGAATGAATTCTTAAAGCATTTATCTATAATCTCATAAAAGAAGATTATGTAGAGTTCATCTGTTATTTAATTTTAGAACAATCATAACTCAGTCTGTTGTAAAATGTTATTTACTCCATTTTATTAATCATCTTCTGATGAGATGCTTAAAAACAACTTTGAGTAACTACTATTGATATTCTATACAGGCAGCATAGTACACATTCATACACACACATTTTCCTTTTGAAGTTTGGTTATGATATACTACCCTTCTAGCACAGTAAGTCAGGAAAAAACTGCAACTGTCTTAAAGCTGAAAGTTAAAATGCTTTTAAAAGCTATGAGTTTAAATTGTTCAATTATTATGCATAAGCAAAACAAAAAACTCCCAGTAAAAATAATACATTTTCAATTATTTAATGATTAAATGTATTTTGGGGTACTATTTAACCCTATTCATAAAAATAAAACACAATATTTGTTAAACAGGAAGGATAAATATTTTCCACCTATAATTTAACATAAATAGGAATATCAATTGGTACTAGATTATAAGCAAAATGTTCTCTATTGATGTTGTAATGATCACATGATAATTTATGACATAATTACTTTTAAAACGGCAATAATTTGCTAGAAGATGAACAGGATAATATCTTACTTTAAATGAGACATCTGTAATCACTCTTTCCCTTTGGAAGTATGAAGAAATTTACAACAGAGTCTGCTAGTAGGTCATTTTATTACCCAAGCCCTTAGATTTTATATTTTTACATGAAAACATGGCTCACTTTTAAAGAGAGCCATCACTCTATGAATCTTCCTATCATGGTAAGACTGATTTGATGTTCATCACAATGCATTTTAAGAGGCAAGAGTGACATATATCCTTATTAATCTCATAATGACAAAGGATTGATTTCAACCTATATTCCAAACTGTTACATGAAATAGGCTCTGCCAAAATACCAGGTTCAGTAGATGCTCAATTTAAGGAGATCAGTTTACGCTCCATCGTCAAAGGATAGAGTCATATGAGGTGTAAGTATGTCACGTGAGGCATTAAGAGACATGTTCTTCCTCATAAACTAAAGGCTGTGCTGTAGTAAGAACTTAAATACATATTGTTCCGCATGTGAAGCAGACAACTCACCCTCCCTCCACCCCCGCCCCGACAATAATGCAGCTTTCTCTTTTTTGTAGGAATTATCTAAAATGGTCACATCACTAAGCAGATCCGTGAGAGGAGTGAGTTTGAGTAGAAAAGAAAAAAGCATTTGTGGTTTAAAAACTTTCCCCTACTGCTTGGAAATGGCACACCGCAGTAGAAGTTAAAAACACAGGAAGCAGAGATTTACTGAACACCACAGAAAATCAAAAATATATTTTTTGAATGGGAAAGGGATTAACAATGACAGGGTTAATCTTAGAAGTTAGTCTCTGAGGTAAGAGTTATTAATTAGGAGAAAAATATGTTATGTTCTAGAATTAGATTTTCAAGTTAATAGGAAACCTCTTTTTTACTTCAGTCGTTTTCGTGGAAGGTGGAGAAACAGTTTCTAAATCTTATTGCTGAATAACTTGATGTATCAGTTAAATTAGTTAAAGGGAAGCCCCTATTTTGCATGTGGCTATCCACTCAATAACTCCAAAACAATGTGTCAATCACCTGTTCATGGTTTAGGCAAAGTAACCATCTGCCTTTCAATTCTGAAGAGACATTCTGCTAGAATCATGGAAATATTTATAATAAAAACTTATTCGGTTGAATTCCCCGCTAGACATAATAAAAATATCTAAGATGATATTTTAAACTGTCTTGGATAATTTAATGATGAAGTGCTGCCACTGAATGATGAGGTTCAGTATTTCTTGACAGCTGTGTGTCTGGATATTATTTTGTAACCTTACAACTGCTCAGGTGTACAGTGAAGACCAAACAAACTAACAGCTCCTTGGCATGGTTGAATTTTTCCTGTTTTTGTCATGTATAGTGTAATTTAAAACTGTAAACACATTTTCAGAATCTACTCTATTTAAATTTTTTCCCCCTCAGTATGTAAGGTAATTTTCTAGCTGAGCAGTTTGTGAATGAGCTTCAAAATACTCGATGAGAAATTGAGAATCATGAAATGGTCGCAGAATCAGCCAAAAGTATGTCAGTTCCCTCTCCAGAGAGTACAGAGAAATGTGACTATAAGAGATATCAAGTACTCTCAAGTACAGAGGTTCTAAATACACTGTAGTCCCGATGTAGCAAAAAACAAACAATGATGTTAAAAACATAAGAAAATACTTATAAAATGCTGAAGGTCTTTTTTGAAAAATGATTTGCCATTATGTCCTATATCACACATATTTCCTCCTTGTTAAATGTATCACTAAATGATTAATAACCTTAAAATAATTTGGAAATGCATATTATATAACCCACAGCAGATCTGGTAATCTATCTCTTTCATTTGTCCCAGATTAGTTTTGTGGTAGGAAACTCAGATGGCTGAACCATGAGAGGCAGGCCATTAAAACATTTAAATGGTTTTACAGTGGCATTTTTTGAATGAAGAATGAAGTATATAAATTTCAGCGTCAGTGGAGAAATGAGTGAGGGGGGTCGGCATTTCCGGAAGCTCTTTGAAAATAAAGCATTCATTATTTTGTTGTAAAAATCAGATATCTATAAAGCCATTTATAAAATAACTAGTTGGACATCTAACGCATCTACTTATTTGCATTTGAAAATTTAGCCATGCCAAGACACATTTGCGATTAAAACATTTCTTTCCCTCCTCTTTTCATGTAACCTCTCATGCTCTGAGGACCAGAGACTTGTTTAGAACTTACCGAAGTTTCCTAAAGCAAAACCACGCACAAGCTCCTAATTCAGCTGCCAGATCTGTGTGCAGCTTCGTTCAGCTTCTCACTACGCTAGGCATCACTTTATTAATCATGTATGAATTTCTGTGCATGCACCCTGAAGCTATCACACACACACGATGCAATCCCAATCAAAAACGGAAGCCTTACCTGATGGCAGAAAAGGCAGTTGCAGGAGCAGCAGCACGGACGGCCGCAGCAGGGTGCCAACAGCCCAGCCTTCCGCGGAAGGTGAGACCCTTCTCTCCTGTTTCCCCTTTCCAAATCACTGTGCCAACACACTGCTTTGCATTTTGTTCCTTTTCATTCACAGAAGGTTCTCCAGGCCGGGCAGCCAGTAGACACCACTTTCTTCCTGGAAGAGGCTGCCTCTCTTCTCAGAAACGCCTGGACCCCTCTCTGTGGCTCCCTCCACATTTACCCTTCAGATCAATAATGCTTTCGGAGCGGCTGGAGCTCAACTGCAGCGGCGAGCGGCGAGCCAATGGGGGCCCAGGATTCCCTCCTGTCATCTCCCCGCCCTCAAAACAAAACACAGCGTGCCTTTGACACATCACTGAGTTGTGAAAAGTAATTGAATCCTATATTTGAAATGTATCTTGTTTGTTCTTTTTCCCCCCTAGCGTTCATTGTAGAATGCTTTGAATGAATCCGAGGACTCCTTAGCTCTCAGAAGGCTCATTAAAGGAGCCTAGCGGAGAGTGAAGATTAGGCGCTGAGAAAGTGGTAGCACCTGGGTTAGCATCCGAAGCTTTGCTTTTTAAATGCTTGAGGTCTATTGCATATCAGAGAACTGTCAACTGGGAGGAAAAAGTCGTGGGTTCTATTGGTCTTTCCTCCACTAAGTCGCTTGAGTCTTTTATTTTGTGAATCAAGACAATTAATTACGTTTACCTGGAAGCTGTTTCATTGTTTAATTGTCTAAACGAGAATCAGATGCTTATTGTGGTAATAACCATGTGCAAGCAATTTCTCCTAATCCGTTTACTTGTTTCTAGGCTGATTTAACTTGGTTCAGATTCTATGAAGAAGTGAAGCTTGTTAAGAATATATATATTAGTCTGGTCTGTTTTAATTTTGTCGTGTTTAGATATTGTAAGATTTTAAAATTAATGTTAACTTCTCTTTATGAGTGAATTTATTAATAATTACATAAAACTTTATAGAATATTATAATGGCAATAAAATATTACAATGAAAAGTATAATTGTTGAAAACCTATTCCTCCAAAAGCCACAAAACAACTTTACATTCTTTAACCATGATTATCTTTCTTGGTGTTTCACTATTAAAATGCTAACTATTGAATAAACATTTGCTTAAATATATTCACCAAGAATTGTGTATTTTCTAAGAATCTCAGTCATTTTATTATTTAGACATCAAGAATGCCACAATATTTCAGGTAATCATTTAATTTTGTTCTATAAAAAATCTCGAGTACAGAGTCTCAATACAGTTTTTAAAATATATCTATGTACAGTAGGATTGGTAGCTCAAACTGCACAAACAATAATGTCTTTTCAATGCTAGTGTGGAAAAAGAATAAAATTATTGTGACTGTCTGAAATCTTTTTGTTTCACTGAATACAAATGGGTTGATGTAGTTGGTGTAGCCAAGCTTTGTGTATTGTGACAAATCGAAATGGCTTGGGGAGACTTTACAAACAAAACAATTTCGTGACCTGTCTATCATGTGAAGGGAGGCATGGAAAAATGTAATATTTATACACTGTATGCTGTGTCGCTATAACAAGGTGAATGCTAACTTTATTGTAACTCATTTATGTAGCCAATAAAATTTCATTCAGGGAAGTCTCTGGCTAAGTTTGGTCACCTGGATTTTGTGAGAAAAGAATATGCTGATGAAAAAATGAACCATAAACATTGCTTTTCCCTCAATTGTATAATATATTTTTCATTTATTTAAATTCATTTTTTGATCACAAATAATAGGTCATTGGCTACAGAACACTGTCTTTGTTGTATAGGTCAAGAGTTCTCAATGTGTGGTCCCTGGACCAGTAGCAAGAACATCACCTGGGAACTTATTGAAAAGACAAGTTCTCAAGCTCTTCCCTAGCCTATCAAATCAGAAACTTTAAGAGAGTAGGACCCTGCAATCTACGCTTTAATATCCCTCTGGATGCTTCTAATGCACACTCAGGTTGGACAGTCATTGCTCTAGCTAAGGGGTCTACAAACTACAAGAGAAGACCAGCCAGCTGCTTTTGTAAATAAAGACTTATTGAAACCCAGTGTTGCCGATTTTTTTTTTTTTTTTTTTTTTTGAGACGGAGTCTTGCTCTGTCGCCCAGGCTGGAGTACAGTGGCCAGATCTCAGCTCACTGCAAGCCCCGCCTCCCGGGTTTACGCCATTCTCCTGCCTCAGCCTCCCGAGTAGCCGGGACTACAGGCGCCCGTCACCTCGCCCGGCTCGTTTTTTGTATTTTTTAGTAGAGACGGGGTTTCACTGTGTTAGCCAGGATGGTCTCGATCTTCTGACTTCGTGATCCGCCCGTCTCGGCCTCCCAAAGTGCTGGGATTACAGGCTTGAGCCAATGCGCCCGGCCTGCCGATTTTTTATGTATTGTCCATGACCGCTTTTGCATTACAATGGTAGAGTCGAGAAGTAGTCACAGAGAATTACAACATGAAGCCTAAAATGTTTGCTATCTGTCGTTTAAAAGATAAACGTTTTGACCCCTCCTGGGGCACTATAAGATGTGCAATATTATTAGTACAAATGGCAAAAGTTGAAGAAAAAGGAGCATCTGAAGGTGGAGTGGAGAAGATCAAATTAACAAAATCAGTGAGATTTGAAAGAGATTGAAAATGACCATGTAATAAATTACATTGGTGTGCATGTTTTGCAGATTTTTGCTGCTCTCCCTGTAGAAGGGATGCACTTCTCTGCAGTCTTGGTATCTGACTTAGTATGAAATATGAATGGAAAACAATATTGCCATTTCCAAACAGAATATTGAAGAACAAATATAAATTTGTGCGCACTTCTATCAGCATGGGTTGTTGAAAGAAGAGAACACTGGAGTCTTATTCGTCCCTAGATGGACATATAGTATGGCAGGATATAATAGCTTTTATTTCTACACCACTGAGATTTGAGTATTTTTTGTTACTATACTACTAGTATCTAATATCTCCTGACTAAAACAAGTTACAATTAATGTAAGCAGAGGTAGAAAAACAAGCATTCAAGCAAATATAATGACTGGGACAAGATATTTGCCTGGAAACTCAAAAATTACTTTTGGGAAAATACAATAAATCAATAGAATTTGTTTAAGAAAATAAAGCCTTCAAAGATAAAAATGGACACTAAAACATTAGTACAAATAATTAAGGCTAAGGACATGAAACTTAATGTATTGGCAATGGAAGCCATAAAAGGCTGTTTAGAAAAGGAATGACATCATCAAAATTATGCTATAGGATTTACTCTGTTGGCGAGGAAGAGATCAAAGGGCAATAAACAAAGGAAAATTCATCACAAGTCTGTGAAAAATTAAAACATGATCAAAGGGCAATAAACAAAGGAAAATTCATCACAAGTCTGTGAAAAATTCATCACAAGTCTGTGAAAAATTAAAAAAAAATTAAAACATGAGCCACTATTCAAGTATTATTACCCCTATACTTACATACAGTGAGTCAAGTTTCGTCAATTTTACTTCCTAAATACTATTTAAAAGCATCATTTTATCATTTGCTTTATCCACCATTATCATTGTCATTGTTGTTGCATTGCATTCATTGAACTTTTACTTCCAAGACATTTGTAGCAGTCTCTTAATGGGTATCTCTGTCTCCTCTACATTTTATTATCGGTTAACTACACACAATTTTATACAACTATATACGAACAATTGTGAAGATTTGTTTCACAACTTTTTTGCTGCCAGACCCAACCAGACTATGGGGCGTTTCCAGTATCCTTGAAGAGTGAGGGAAAGAAGATATAAAAACAAGGGAATTCTCATTCAGACAACAAAAACAAAAACTTTTGCTCTGAAGTGACTAACACCACTTCTGTGTATATATCCTTGACCAAAGAAAATCACAGACACATTGCTAAGCCAGAGGTTAATATGACAGAGATATATAACCTTTCTAGAGAGAACCACACAGAGGTCAGTGATAATTTTGAAGAGTAATACAATCTACCACATTCTCTTCTGACCCCAAAACAACAAAGAGATGAAGTTGCCTACCAGGTGGTCTGCGTGTCTAGGGAAAAGATCATATTTTCTTTATCTGTGTTCTGCCATTTCATATGTTGTACACATTCAATTGAAATGATATGAAAGAGAAAAAAGTAAACAAAAGCAAGAAATTACATCAGAATCGTTGATATGTATTTAATTATAGATACATAATGTGGGGAAAAGAAATATTCAGTGTTTACTGTTTTTAGATCCTGAAAATTGTTGATCTTGCTTGCATTCCCATCGAAGCAAAGGATGAATGAAAGGCCCATGTGCATATAGTTTATGTGTCAGATTATCTTCAGAGCCAATGTAAAGAGGCTTCATTGAGGTGACCACTGTGGGTAACATGGCTCGATTACACTCAGATTTCTGGAGAGATGTACAGAATATCCCTCAGAATTTTCCAAGCAAAAAACAGAAAACTCCTTCCCTCATTGGCCTAAGGTTCCCCTCAGGCATGTAACTGTGCCCTCTTTTGAAATATATATACATATGTAGGCACACTGACTCCTATCATCACCCCCTTTCGTGTAGAAAGAGTCTGAGGGCAGAAGGCAAAGACAAACCATGCTCACTTGAGAAATTCACCGTCAGCAAAATAGTGAATCACAGCCATGCGGATCTAACCCTCCAGCTGCAACTGAAATCAGAGGGTTTATGAAAATGTAAGCTGTCATCTGATCGCATAGGATGATATTTATGTTAATAACAAGGGCCAGGGCCAGGTGCGGTGGCTCTTGCCTGTAATCCCAGCACCTTGGGAGGCCGAAGTGGGTGGGTCACTTGAGGCCAGGAGCTCGTGACCAGCCTAGCCAACATGGCAAAACTCTGTATCTACCAAAAATACAAAAACTAGCTGGGAGTGGTGGCATGTGCCTGTAATCCAGCTATTTGGGAGGCAGAGGCACAAGAATCGCTTGAACCAGGGAGTGGGAGGTTGCAGTGAACCAAGACTGCACTGTTGCACTCCAGCCTGAGTCTGATGAGACTCTGTCTCAAACAAACAAACAAACAAACAAACAAAAAAAAAAACCAAGGGACAGAAGGAAAGAGAAGATAGGTTCACAGAACTGTGATACTGAGTATTTTGGCATTCAGATTCAGATTAAGGAGTAATATCCAGATAGACTGGGAAGAGCAGATGATTCATGAACTATTGAATACAATCTGCTGCCCCAGAGCACAGCAGAAAATAGAGATTGGACTAGTTATCCAGTAGCAGTAATAGTAAAATACTATGATATCCATGACTAATAATAAGTAGATTAGTTTACTGAGCACCGACTAGGCATCAGGCATCCTATTAAATATTTTACTTACAGTTTTACACCACATGTGAAGGTGCTACTATTATTTTATCTAGTTTACAAATGAGAATAACATTTGGTGGTCATATAGTACCAGTGGAGTCAGGACCTGGGTTATGGCAGCTGAACTCTGTTTTTGTCATTATTAACCTCTAATGCTTGCCTTTCATATTTCTTTACTGTCATGTGATACAGCAGAATAGTTATTGATGTCAACGGTGCAAAATATTTTGATTACTAAAAAACACCATTTTGCCCTCACAGATTGACTGGTTTTAAATAGCCACCCAACAAGTTACTGTTGAATCCTATAATATACATTGCTTTGTTAAGGCAAATGGCGAATACAAAATAGTGAACAATATAATCTCTGGAAACCAAAGAAAAAGTCTTTGGTTGTCAGAAGTATACAGCAACTACATATTTTACCACCAACTACATGCCCAACCAAGGGTATATACAATCAGGTATTCTTATAATGAAAAACTTTATCCCTATCATAAATGCATCTCCATTTGGAATAAAAATAAGTATAACATTTAAAAAGGAAGGCTTTGTCATAAAACAATGACCTTCAGACTCAGCAAAGTTGCAGACGGGTAGAGATCAGAACTACTTTACTGACGTTCTCACTGACTTGACTAGAAATGTACATTTGACTCAGCCCTTACATGGAATACACTAATTTTCAAAGTCTGTACATATGCTTATTACCTTATTCAAAAGCCCCAACAGTAATGTAAAAAAAAAAAAAGTCAGTGCCATTTTATAGGTGATGTAACTGATGCTTAGTTAGGAGAGAAATAATATTGGCAGGGCGCGGTGTCTCACGTCTGTAATCCCAGCACTTTGGGAGGCCAAGGTGGGCAGATCACCTGATGTCAGGAGTTCAGCACCAGCCTGGCCAACATGGTGAAACCCCCGTCTCTACTAATAATACAAAAAAAATAGCTGGGTGTGGTGGTGGGTGCCTGTAATCCCAGGTACTCGGGAGGCTGAGGTAGGAGAATCATTTGAACCCAGGGGTTGGAGGTTGCAGTGAGCTGAGATCATGTCATTGCACTGCAGCGTGGGTGACAGAGTGAGACTCCATTTCAAAAAAAAAAAAAAAAGAAGAAGAAGAAGAAAAATAATATTTTGCTCAAGGTCACACACTGAATTCTGACAATCAGTGTCAGGATTCAGAATCATGATTTATACTTGGTGGGTGTAATTGGAATGCCTTTCTCTTCTTTCTCAAAGTGATGCCTGTGAAAACTGAATTATCAGATTTAGTACTAACTGGTAAAGCTTTCTGCTTAGCCTAAGAGTTGCCATCAATGAGTGAAATCCAAACTCTCACCTTACTACCACCCCATTGCTCAAAAAAATAGGACAAAACACATTTTGGGAACAGCTATGGGTATTAGTGAGTATGTAAAAAGGAGAGATACAAGAAATATTAGCAATACTGATATGTTCTGAGGTTATTAGAGAAGACCACAAAATATAACTGGGTTTAAAATGGGTCCTTAAAAAAGAGTATAATTTGGAGAGGTGGGAAGATCCCCATAGGCTCGAAGCTACTATAAACCAGACTGGTTACAGTTAGGACTTATGTTGTGACAAATTAATGACTAAATAAGTTTGATTAACCTATGTTTATTATATATGAATATTAATATATCTATTAATATGTTATGAATATATTTATTAGTATATATACTATATTATAATATAGTATAGAATATAAGTATATATTATATGTAATATATAACATATAGTTGTATAAATTATATATATTTACTATTTATAAAATTAAAGTATTTTATTTGATTGCTTTTTAATCTACTGGATATCAAGAAAAAAATAACACAAGATGTGATTATGATGCCGAGATGGCTAGGGCATGGATCAAGACAAACGAGGAAGGAATAAAATGAAGTATTTTGAAATAATTTTGAAATGAGAAATTAAAAGATACTATGACTTCTTGGACATAGATAATGAGGCACAGGATTATGTTAGACATTGATCTGAATTTTCAAGTTTAAATAAAAAAAAATCATGCCATTAACTAATACAGGAAGTTTGGAGTCAGCATTACTCAGGAAGATGAATTTGGTTTAACATTTATCTGTATGAAAAAAGTTTAAATGATGAAAATATTTTCCAACCCATGATACAACTGTACATCCAGACCTCAACTTTATGTCAATAATAATAACATTAACAAACAAATTAATACTGTATAACATGTTATAAAATAAGTATATGCAATCCATTAGATTTTATTGCTATTGGCGAGTATGCATTCAAGAAATTCAAACATATGTTAATACTTTAGAAGCACCTAATAAATTTAAAAATGTGTTCCCTTTTAGATGTTTTATTGATCTTAAAACAAAATCCACTTATTTTAAAACAAAATCTATCTTCTGATAAGCAGTCATTATATATCTTTGATGTCATGTCTCCTAGATATACATATAGATATAGATAAAATCAAAATTGGATATAGTAAAATTATATTTAATATATAACATAAAATGTATTTTCTGTCAATATCCTGGTTTCCATTTTGTCAGGTTTGAGCTGCTCTTTTCTATATTTTCAGAGTCCATCTATTTTTTTAATTTTGTTAGCAATGTTTAGTTAGCAACATTATTGTTTGTTTTTTGTATTTCTCCCTTTAAAATGATATCAAAATAAAAGCATTTTTTAGTGCTTGTTCAAATGTTGGGGTTTAATTAGTTTAATATCTGACACTGAAATTCTCCAACCAGAAAGGGGGAAATTGTGTTTGTATATAATTAAATATAAGTAGGGAGAGAAAAAAAGAAAAGAAATAAAAATAGATTTTGAAATTTCTAAAGCCATATGTTTTCCCCATATTCTTTTTCCTGGCTATTCCTGTGTGAAATAAAACATACATCCTGCAGAGACCAGAAGCCCTAAGACACCTCTCTCAATTATGTCTTTGGCTATGGTATGTCATTTATTTGATCCTGCAACTCAGACTGACTTGAAATCATATAATTAAACAATTCTTAAATGACCTCATTTTAAAGAATCCCACAAACATCTAATCTTCGAAAAGGATTAATTGAAAAATAATTTTAAAAATGAAGGCAGTGGGCAAATAAAGGTCATTTTCCTTTTTTGTGATATTATCCACTCAGTGTTGTATCAGATCATCTAAGTCAAAGTCCCAAGACTACTCTTGAAAAATAATAAAATCTTGAAGTAGAGAGAGATGGTTAAGTGTGTCTCATCATAATACAATGCAAAATAAAGGCATTTAACATGAGCCAACATAACACAAACCCAATACCAGGGTGTCTGTTGTGGCATCATTCTATTCAATGCTAGAGTAGACGTACTGGATTGTACTTGAATATGACAATACACAGGCCTATGCTCCTTTGAGATCTCTGAGGACTTTACATGATAAATAGCCCATTCAAAGTCAGCATACTTACATCAAGGGCACCCAAGGATAGGCATAGTTTCTGATAAATGGCCAAGCAAATTTAATTCCATTTGCAATAAAAAAGATGATTATAGGAAACTTTTAAGGGATACTGGAAATCACTACATTACAAAATGACAGTTTTTAGAATATCAAATTTCTTTACTGTTGTTTATGTCAAATCTATGAGTCCTGGGTGATGAAGACCTGTCTAAACATAATTATGCATGAGGATAATGAAGAGAGTTTTATTTTGTTATAACATCTTTATGATTAAAGTAATGTATGATTTGAAAAAAAAAGACAATTTGAAGCAAAATGAATAGAAATGCAGTCCAGAAATAAACAGAAATATTAGTTGTACAAAAACATCTAAGATGACAATAAAGAACATTTGGAGAAAATAAGACTTAATTGAGACAATAAGCACATTCTTTTACGTTTTTTCATGTGGAATAAGCATCCAACTAGGTCTGCTTGGATTCACAGTGCAAAATGATGCCCAAGAGGCAGAAGTTATGGATTAAAGCTGACCTTCCAACACCTAAGTGGAATAATCAAAAGATAAAATCATTTGCATGAAGATATAAAAAACATCTCCCCTAGAAGTGCTTTATGTGTAGATACACACACACACACCCCCCTATCTATTTAAAACCGAACAATTTCATACCTGCAGACTGGTAGGATGACAAGGATTGTTTTTCTGCTAATATCAGATCAGTGATGTACACGCCACGTCAATTCTCATTTGCTTGACAGCTCCAATTTGAAAGCAGTTCAAATGATTCCTGATATCCCTTATTTTTATCATCCTTATTATTTGCAGAACATGAAATCTACTCATTCTAAAAGTATAAAGCAATCAGTTTTAATAAGTTCACACGTTTGTACAATTATCACCATAATCCAATTTTAAAACATTCACTTCACCCCAGTGAGATCCTTGGTACCAATTTGCTGCCAGTTTGTCCTCAATTGAACCCCAACCCCAGGTAACCACTTATCTATTTCTATAGGTTTGCCTTTCTAGACATTTAATATAAAAGGAATTGTACAACATGTTAACATTTGTACCTGGATTCCTTAAATCAGCATCATATTTTTGAGTCTCATCTATATTCATTCCATTTGTGTTGTTGTATAGTATTCCATTGCTTTCATGTATGTAGTATTCCATTGTTTGGATATTGCTCCCATGTTCTCTTCATCCATTTACTAGTTAATAAACATTTGGATTGTTTCTACTTTTTGACTCTTATAAATAAGGCTGCTGTGTGATATCCAAGACCCCGTGAGGACAGCTTTTTTATTTTCTTGGGAAGGTTTCTTGGAATGGGATCATTGAGTTTTAAGGTAAGCTGGTAATCATTTTTTTTAAAAAAGAAACTGCCGTTCTGTTCATCAAAGTGCCATTTTACTTTTCCATAAGCAATGTAAGAGGATTCCATTTGCCATATCCCTGTCAACATTTTGTATTGTCTGTCATTTTTATTATAATCATTCTCGTGGGACAAAGTAATATTTTATCATGTTTTAATTGGCATTTCTCTCCTGATTAATAATGTTGAGCATCTTTTTCATGTGATTATTAGCCATTTATATATCTGTTTTCATGAAACATTGAAGCTTTGCTCATTTTTAATTGGAATTTGGCTTATCATTGTAAGAGTTCTGTGCATATTGTGAAAATTAAGAGAAATATGGTTTGCTAATATTTTCTCCCAGTCTTAATTTTCTTAATAATAACTTTTGAAGTGCTAGGGTATTGTCTTTGATTACTTTTAAGAAATATGGTTTGAAATTTTGTTACTATATCTAAGGACTTTTTCCTCAAGTCAAGGTCACAAATATATTCTCCTATATTTTCTTCTAAATGTTTTATTATTTTAGATAGTACATTTAGGGGTATAATCTACTACTAAATAAATTTTGTATTACATGACAAAAGTGCTAAATTCATCTTTTTGCATAAAGATATCTAATTTTCCCAGCACCACTTGCTAAAAAAAAGCTATTTTTTTTTCATTGAATTGCCTTGGCACCTTTATAGAAAATCAATTGAAGTAGAAGATGACAAATTCTGCAGACTATGAATATCTTGGCATCATTTTTTTCCTGAAAATAAGCCATAGATAACAGGGAACAAATGAAGAAAATTAATGAGGCAGGAATATTCTCTTTCTGATATCCATAGCTCCTCTAATGGCATAGCAACCTGAGATTTGTGTAAAAGCCTGCCAAATCAAAATTCAATGTTTAGTTATTTGACATTAACTCTTTGATTGTGAGAACAGAAAAATTACTTGAATTTGTATGTTTTTGCAACAAGCCTTGTTCTTTTTTAATATTCTTTTTAAAAGTACTTAGTTGGGAGCTTTTCTTATATTTATTTATTTGCTATTGTGGTGTTTAGAATACTTTTATTAAAGTATCTGAGTTCTTTCTATACTTCACTATATTTCCATACTGCACTTACCATTTAGTAGGTTAATTATGTGTTGACACAATTTGCGATAAGAGCTGTAGTCCATATGGTAATAGGAGGACAGGATCTATCAGAGAGTGCTTTTTATAATAGTTTTGCTAAGAGCTGTTATGGTTGCCAAGTGAGAGATATTACTCAACTTAAGATATTCTTAAGAATGATATTCTTAAGATATTCTTAAGAATGACAGCTATAATGTTCGCTTATGAGCCACTCTGGCTATAATCAGTTGAGTGTTGTCGAGAGCAGAGAAACCAATAGCACCCTAACTTACAAGTTTCATTAGCTGAAATCCTGGTATTTTAACACCAGGAAAATATAAGTTCGTATGAGAAATCAAATGTGCGAGATAAATCAGTTAATATCCCAAATAATTATATAGAAAAATGAGAACATAAAAGAAAAAAAAAGTGAAAAGAAAAGTGAAAAATGAACATGTATCTGATCTAAGAAATC
Organism: Colobus angolensis palliatus; assembly: GCF_000951035.1. Lineage (NCBI taxonomy): Eukaryota > Metazoa > Chordata > Mammalia > Primates > Cercopithecidae > Colobus > Colobus angolensis. The sequence continues at coordinate 8,235,056 of NW_012113919.1, read as the reverse complement.
ATGAGCTAGATAGATGAATGGTTCTTACTTTAAACCCCTAGAGTCTGAGATTATTTGACATGCACCAAATGCTACCGTGAGTTTCTAATTTTCAGTAAATATAATAGGATATTGTAGGTATTTTTAAAGCAGGTTTTCACCCACTTATACATTGAATTTGAGAAATTATCATTTTTAAAATTATGTCTATACTTGATAACTTGATTCAAGATTTTCATACTGATTGAGTAGTGACAATATACTGACAATATACTAAGAACAAAACTAAGAACTTTGTTTCAGAATACTTTTAGCTACAGTCTACACAGAACCAACAATTATTTCATTTATCCTTATTTCTTTCTTTATTTTTTTGACAATGAGTTTCGCTCTTCTTGCCCAGGCCGGAGTACAATGGCATGATCTCGGCTCACTACAGCCTCCGCCTCCTGGGTTCAAGTGATTCTCCTGCCTCAGTCTGTCAAGTAGCTGGGATTACAGGTGTGCTGCCACCATGTCCAGCTTATTTTTGTATTTTTCGTAGAGGCAGAGTTTCACCATGTTGGTCAGGCTGGTCTCAAACTCCTGACCTCAGGTGATCCTGCCGACTCGGCCTCTCAAAGGGCTGGGATTACAGGAGTGAGCCACTGCGCCTGGCCAATTATTTCACAATAATAACTAAGCAATCCTGAAATTTTGTGTACACTTAAAATTGGTTTGCAGAAAAATTTTCATTGACAGACGTTAAATACGTAATAACTACAGGCCACATTGCTGCTTTTTGTAATTTTCAAATATTAATTAGCTTCAGCCTGAATCTATATTGTCAGCATTTTGCTTAATCATATCTAGGTGCTCATATTAGAAGAGGAAATTATTACTTGAATTTTTTCAGCCACTTAGAAGAATTGTATGCATTGGTGAAAATTGTATTTGCAGTTAGAGGGAAAGGTAAAAAATGACAGTGTGTATTGAGCCCACCAGTTATTTTAGATGTGTAGAATAGCATCAAAACAAATCCTCTCTTTGTGTATTATGAAATAGTGGCTATATTTGTTTCAAGTCTGATCACGTTTGGTTTAGATTTCTACATCAGCAATAAATCACCTTCCTTAGAATGTATCTTTTCCTTTCATTTTCTCACACTATCTGCATTCTCTCAGAAGTGCCTCTTTGAAAATCATTTTCAACCTTTTGAATTTTAAGATAGATTGTACTAATCAGCTATTAGATATCTTAAAATATTTGTGGAATAGAATAACTTTGGGAAAATATGATGAAAGAGAAATAAGGAGAAAGAGAACAAGAAGAGAACAAAAACTAAAAATCAGTCATTTATTTTGGTAGCATTTTAATAAGAAATATAATCGATAACTAGTTAAAATTTCATAATCTATTATCAAAGCAATAAAAGTAAAATGAGCAAGAAGACAGAGATGTGAGGAAAGAGGAGAGTTCCTAGAAGTGTATAAGTCAATATAGTATCTACTGATTTTTGTTTATTTGTATTTATGTTTTGAATAGATAATACAAGTATTTAATGCTCTATTGTAAATGCACAAAATGTTATACAAAGAAATAACATTTTCTTCTATCTCCTAATATGCAGGTTTCTCTCCCAAAAGGCAGCCTGTGCCACTATCTTTGATACTATTTCTTATAGAGATGTCTCAATTCTTGTAGTTCAGATTTTCTCCTTATCTGTTCAGAGGATAGTTTTCTGTGCTGAAGAAGCCAAACTTATGTTTTTTTCAGTAGGATTTTACGGAACGAAAAAATTCATAGGAGTTCTATTTTTGATCTCATAGAGAAAAGAAAATATTCGCTTCTCTAACACCCTCTATGTTTATAAAATCTACATGGCAAGTGTTCCGGAGCCTTACAAAGGAATCTATATCGCTGTGGTCATTCAATTTTTGACCTCAAGAATAAAAGAAACCTGGAAGCTTTCAAAATAAGCTCTCCCATGAAGTGAATTGTAAGACTTTCTGGTTTTGAGTCAATTACCTTGAACAGTTTCTCTTGGTTTTGAAAAACAAACACTGAAAATGAAATATTTTATATATTAAATCTAACAAATGAAGTTATTTTTATTTGACTTTTATAGACATTCATGAAATTCTTCTTTGTAATTTGTAAGCAAATTTTTCCAAGCCATTATTTCCCCAGCTGTCAGGCGATTATACATCCCAGCCCATAACCATGCAACACCCAGGGCTCCTATGGAAGGCGTCTACCCTGCCGTGCCTTTGACATCAGACTTGGCCATGTGACTTTGTGGGCCAATGGTATCTGAGTTGGACTTACATGACCTGACTTCAAGTTGGCACTTTGAGGGCTGTCACAAGTATTTGCCCTTGATCTGATTCCTCATGAAAATCACAATATTTCTCACATAGAGGCTATCTATTCAGTTAGATTTCTTGTTTGTAGACACAGAACAAAGTTGTAGACAACTCAGGGGTGACAATACATTCTAGGTATAAGTCACTGAAATGTTGGTACTTCTTTTAGAACAATAAAAAAATGGAAAAATTTACTGATGAAAAGTACTGAAAAAGCCATGTGGTTTCTAGAAAATTGCTTTTGCATATTTTAAATAATATTGATTTTATGGGTCACTAAGCATCAATTAGGATTTTTTGTCAATATGACACTTTTTTATATAAACAAATAAAAATATGGTGACATCCAGGGGTAAATATGGGTCCATTAAAACCAATATACCAGAAAGATCTATTTTACTGACTTTTTTATGCATTTTGAAGGACATGTAAAAATCATGCTTGATGATTATATTAAGGAATTTGCAAAGTCTTATTCTGTAATTGTAAGTTTTATTAAGAAATATGAGCTGATGCTATTGCATTCAACTATATTTATAGCTAACTAATAATTTCGAAGTAGAGTTCATTAATTAATAAGATGAATCTGAATAAAAATCAATGATAGAAGAACACAAGCATCATCATCCACCTTGTGCTATTTCACATATTTATTAATAAATATTTATTATGTCCCTATATCTGTGTTGTTACAGCTATGATTAGTTTAGCTAAGTATGCTAATGTGTATTTAGATGACCCTAAACTTTGTGTGTATGCATGAGGTATAAGTGTCACAGTTAGTGACATTCAAACTATTTGGAGATGAAATGATCCAATATGTACCAGAGAGACTACAAATTTTGTAGTCTCTTTGCTACAAAACTCTTTGTCAGTTTGCTTATACCTCCAACAAAGCACTAAGTGGTCAATCTGTTAAGTTTTACAGTAGCATCTGGGCAGGTGTTTTTGAGTTCATTCACATTATTCTATAGGACAGAAGGGCAGAACTACAGATAGAACCACAGAACAAGAAATAGCCTAGGGGAAAAGAAGATTCTGACTGTGTAGTTCTTACCTTTAGATGCCAAAGAATGGATCACAGACTAATTCAAAGAGGTGTATACACCCAAATTCCTACTAAGGCCAAAACATTAGTAATGCTAGTTACGATGTTCAAATGCCTGGTGTCACATCCTATCTATCACATGGAAGTCACTGGGAATAGATTGACCATGGATGGTCCATTGTTTCCCTGTTGTTCCTTCTTCCTTCTGCACTCAGAAGCTTGCTTGGGGAGGGGGCGTGTTAAGGAGGGTCCTCGGGGGAGAACAAGGAGGCTTTGGAAGAAGGAAAATAATTATGATACAAAGTTTGAACTTTTCTTGACAGAGTTAAAATTCTGTTTTAAAATTGGTGAGTATAGATAACTTGGGTGTGCAAAATTAAATCACACCCATTGCTCTCTTTTCTAGCTGCATCAACCTGCCCCAGAAAAGAAAAGTTCCTGTGTTAGTCAAGTATACTGCATGAAAACAGATACATTTATACATAATCAAATTTTTACTATAAATGTGAATCTAACACACAATAAATATTTTGATGGTCTACTCTGTGTGAGAAATTATGAACACAGTTTCTTCACATAGATTAAACTGATTTTTTTTCAATCAGTAAATACTTATCAAAGATCTTATATATCTTTTGTGGCATATTAGTTGACCCATTGTAGGCACTGTCTCAGAGGACAGTCTCCCACTCATTTATCTTTCTTCCTTGGTCTATTGCTCACCATTAGGCAGTAGTCTGAACAATATATTAATGCATTTTGTGGAAAAAAGTTTCTATGTCTCCTAGCACTTTCTGCATTAAATTAAATAGCACAGCTACTCAAAATGATAATGGAATCTAATCGGCAAGAATAAGCAGAAGTGGGTTATTATCAGTTAGAGTGCCCCATGCCCATATTTCTTAAAAGTGTCAGTAATCCTCTCTGCAGTGGGTGAGGTAGGGCCTTATTGGGATAATCAAGCCTGGGAAACACCTTCAGAAGTAAACTATCCGCCCAATGGACAGTCCACATGTAGTGACTGGCTGATGCAAAGGTACGAGAGTCTGATTTACTTGACTTCATTGATTGATTCCTGAAGAGTAATTCCAGGTGCTAACTTTTTTGTTCTTTGTGTGCTCTGCTGAGACTTTTGGTGAAACTGCATTGCAATTCAACTTCTCCTCCTGCCCAATCCTACCTTATTTACTTGCCAACAGGGGTTGAACTTGAGACTACTTTCCGATAAACTTCTTGTATGCAAATCTCTGCCTCACTGTCTGCTAAGACTGACCTTCAATTTCCACACACACACACACACACACACACCACACACAATAGGTTATCTTCAGGCACGAAAATTTATTTGCGAGGTGAGGGGGATGTGCAATTGTTATTCTCCAACAGATTTTAGCAGACAGAAGATATTGACCTACTGTTTTCCCTTCTGATTTTAGTATGTACCATTTCTAATCCTTATCATTTAGTAGACAACGATTCACACAAGACAGTCTACCAAGTCCTATGCACAGTTTTATAGACCTCTTGTCAATGATCCATGATAATTAGAGTTGTAAGTTGGGGGAGTTATACTTGAATCCCTTCTGCTCTGTGGGCTTATGTGCTTGCTTATTTCAGCTTTGAATTATTTAAGGTAAACTAAAATGCTACGAAACAGAAACCAAACTATATAGTGCTTCAGACTCAATAAAACATATTTTACTTCCTTGCAATTTTCAAAATGTGGCTTCCAGGATCACAGCAGGACTCATCATCACACTCAGTGGAATTGGGAAAAAGGTATGCCAGAGATTGCTGGGAACTGATCATGCACCAGGCCAGCAGTTGAACTACACACCTCTCCTTCAATGCTGTTGAATAAAGTGATGCTGCATGGGTGTGCCTAATTCCAAAGCAAGTGTCTAGGAGAAAGGAGATAAAAGATATTTGTGAATAACTGCTACTTCTGCCACACAACTATACCTGATAACATTGAGTTGTGTTAAGGAGCAGTTCGTCAATTGAGAAGAATCTTGAATAGTAAACACACAGAAGTTGTCAAATTGGAGCAGGGGCAAATGGCAATCACCAATGTACTTTTAGTGTCTGTTATCATAATGCAGAAATATTATGTGCTAATATATTTTGAAACTTTGCGGCAAAATGAGCACTTAACTTCAAGCCTGTTCCTCTTAAATGAACTAAGACCTTAAATTATTATTGCTCCTTTCCCTCAATTAGCCAATAAAACAAGTATATACTCTTACAATTCTAGATAATTTACAATTATAATTACCATTTCTGTTGAATATAGACTACAAAGAGGCCTGAGGTAGCTTGGAACTACTTTTCTTTGAGCATTATTAAAAGTATGTATTAAAAGGGCACATGCTTTGATCTGCTACTATGTGATGGCTTAAGGCTACAGCAGAGTTGTTAGAAAGTAGAAAAAAAAAAAGATATCATCTTACAGTAAGCCTGAAAAGAAGGTGACTATTTTAAACAATACTGTGAAGAGTTTTGGAAAGCAAAACATATCTTTGTATTGTCGTTAAAAAAACACATAACAGAAAACACGTAACAGAAAAATACATAACATAAAACGGCTAAATTCTTAATCAGTTTTACGTGTATGGTCAAATAGTGTTAAGAAGGTGCACATTGTTTTTGTGCAATCAGTTTTCAGAAATTTTTTGTCTTGCAAAGCTAAAAGTACAACCATTAAACAACAGTTCCCCATTTCCTTATCTCAAAAAGAGTATGACTCCCATGCTCACTACAGAGAATCTCTAAATATTTCTCTGTCTTAAGTCAGTAACTCATACATAAAGCCGTACTTGTCTCTCTATGTGAAAATCTGTGAAGAGTCAGTGACTTTCACATCTCCCCTTTGAGGCTGTTGATTTACACGAGCAGGCTAATTCAATCCAATACTATTGTCCTTGTTTAGATATTCTGCATGCCCACTGGAAGAAAAAACAAAATCTGTGAGTGGCTTTTACTGACTTAATGTTAATTCATTTCAGTTAATTTTGTGAAAAGCTTCCTCAACTTTTAGTCGCCATTTATATTTTCTTTCTCAGAATCACTGTTATGCCCCTATCTTAGACCATCAGGAGATTTTAAAGAGTATTTTAATAATATAGAAATAGATATGTTTATGCGTTTGCTAGGCACTTTGATTTTTTTTTTTACTTTTAATTTTAACTTTTTTTTTTTTTTTTTTGAGACAGTCTGGCTCTGTCACCCAGGCTGGATATTGGCTCACTGCAAACTCCGCCTCCTGGGTTCATGCCATTCTCCTGCTTTAGCCTGCCACCACCACGCCTAGCTAGTTTTTATTTATTTATTTATTTTTAGTAGAGATGGGGTTTCACCAGGTTAGCCAGGATGGTCTCGATCTCCTGACCTCGTGATCCACCTACCTCGGCCTCCCAAAGTGCTGGAATTACAGGCGTGAGCCACCACGCCTAGCCTGACTTATTTTTAAATAGTGAAAGATAGTGAAATCTATAGGACAAATTTAATTTACATCTGAATCTAATGATGACACACATATCTGTGCTTCTCATTTGCTTCTTACTTTTCTCCTCATTTTTCCACTTTCACATATTTTGACACAGATTACTTGAGACAATGAGGTTTATAATAAATAGAAATTTATTAGCTCACAGTTCTGGAGACTGGGAAGTACAAGGTCAAAGCCAGTAACCGGTAAAAACCTTCTTGCTATATTAACACATGGCAGAAAGCAGAAAGGCAGAAAGGGTCGATTCCCGAAAGCCTTTAATTAAGGAATTAAATCTACCTAGGAGCATAAAGCCCTCATGACTCTAATGGCTTGTTAAATGTCCTACCTCCCAATAATTGTACAATAGCAATTAAATTTCAACGTGAATCTTGGAGGGGATATTCAAACCATAGTAGGCCCCAAACTCACAATTCATAAATTTGGATGAAGTTATTCCATTTCTAAATTTCATGAAACGAACAGTTGCAATGGGAAACCAATTTTCCTCACTGGTTCTTTGTATATTATTAAGCATGCATAATATAAATGGGTTTTAGAAATATTGTAAAAAATCTGCTATACTGACTCAACCAGTGCTATGATGAAATAGCAGAGCTAGAAGTCATACATACAAAACCAAAAGCCTGGCTATGCAATGGTTGTCCAATTATTAGTTATAATAATTATAATAGGAGAATTTATTTCTCATAGAGGCTGGATGAAAATAGACACTCTCTTCTCTCAGAAATATGATACATAAAACCCTCAAATATTACAGCTTATGTATAAAACATATTGTTAAATTTGTCCCGATTTTAACACAAATCCTAAGATATCAGTGCCCTTACATAAAGATAGTTCTTAATATAGCTATCCAGCCAGAAAAAATATAATATTTTGATTATTTTAAATACAATTATATTAAAGCATTGTTTTCTGAAGAAGTGATAAGAAATTACTCAGATAAGCATTTAGGGGAAAATATTATTATAGAGTGATATGACAGGTAGATGTTTCATCAGCTTTTAATTTTCCTAGATTTTTTAACTTTAAAAAATTTGTTGAGTTTTTTTCTCATTCTACATAAACATCCACTTACCTTGCCTATTGTTACATCTATAATTTTGTTTTCTTTTCCTTATACAAGTAACCCCAATTTTAAAATATATTTCTCCATAATATCTGGATTTGTACTAATTTAGGAGTATATTGTTTCTTACGTTTTATTCCCTTTTGCTATCAAAATTAGGCCTCTGAGGTGATTTCTCCTTTTATGGCAGACACTGAAACAATTACAAAAAGATAAAGAAGAAATTTGACTTACAGCAGAATGAACTGATTAAGAAGCAAAGCTGAAAAGTGAATTTTTCTATTATCCATACTAAGCAATAGTTAATATGAGTGAGAAAATTGCCTGCCTGGAGAGAAAGGTATGGAAGAAGGGACTTCTGCAAGAGAGAAGATGAAGAAAGTTGAAAATGTCATTGCCAGGTTGTTCTTGAATGTGAACACTCCACTATGCCACCACTGGAAAGCCCTGGACTTGGATGTTTCTCCCAACAGAGAGAGGAGGATTGTATTCAGTGATCATGTGGATGATTCTTTCACAAATATTTATTCTCCTCTACCTCCTATTGTGTTCGATGTTTACTTTCACAGGCTGTTGTGACTTGACCATGTGACTGACTCTGGTTTGTTCAGACCAGTTGAGCCCTTATTTTGTCTGACCCCCCTCTTTGTGTCCATGAGTGACTTAAGGAGCCCAGTTTCAGAAAAGAATCCTGCTAAAGCAGCTGATTAAGAATCTCCCCAACATTGATATCCAGTTAAGCTTCTCTTCCTCCACCATTGATATCTAATCATGTTCTTTACCTCCCTCACTCTTGCTACCTAACCAAGTTTCTCTTAATAATTTTCCCCTCGCTGAGTCCTTATGTGTCTATGGACTATAAATTATCAGTTGTTCCTTTTCTATTAGGACTTGAATTCAGTTTTTCTCCGCTATTGCAATAGTCTAGAGGAAAGACTTGTTTGCCTATCTAACTGGTCAGGTGCCATGCTGCTTTGTAGTTGCCCTCTGATCATAAGTAACGCATACACTAGAGCCATCTCACTGAAGCCACAGAACTCTAGCTTGAAACTGAAAAAAAGAAATGCTATTTCCAGGCCAGGCACGGTGGCTCACGCCTAGTGGTAATCCCAGCACTTTTGGAGGCCAAGACGGGCGGATCACGAGGTCAGCAGATCGAGATCAACCTGGATAAGACGGTGAAACCCCATCTCTACTGAAAAAAAAAAAAATTAGCCGGGCATGGTGGCAGGAGCCTGTAGTCCCAGCTATTCTATTCGGGAGACTGAGACAGGAGAATGGCATGAACCCGGGAGACGGAGCTTGCAGTGAGCGGAGATCACCCCACTGCTCTCCAGCCCGCGCGACAGAGGGAGGCTCTGTCTCAAAAGAAAGAAAAGAAAAAAAAGAAAGAAAAGGAAATGCTATTTCCATGCCACTGAGTTTTAGAGAGTTTGCTGACCAATAGTAGCTTGGCAATTATAAATGTTTTAGACAATATTCAGGATATTAACAAAAATTTGTTTTTCTCCTGATCAAAATTAAATTTAAAGAATAAATAGAATTGTAGATTTTCCAAGGAGAATGTATTGCAAAGAATATTCATTATGGTTACATTAAGATGTCAAAAAATAAATTACGTTTCTGAGTAATAATGTTTGTTTAGTAATAACATATTTGTTAGTAGTAATATATTTATACCTGTTTCAGTAGCTAGTTCATGACATGGGGTTTTATGGGGGCATCATGATTTGGGGTGTTTGGATAGGTATTTGAAAAAGAAGTAGTTATTTTGAAATATCTCGGTAAACCTTTGAGTAAAACGTGCATTTTTTTGCATTTTATTTTGAAAAAAGTATCAATTAAACTAAAAACTGAGGAATCTTGAGTAAATACCTTAAACTTAATTGGTCCCAGGTTTTTCATTGGGAAAATGAGGGAAGTTGGACAGTGTTATTCCATAGCCCTTTCCAGACCAAAAAATCCATGATTCTAAGTATTCATTCTGAGCACTTATAGACTCATGGGTTCTATGTGGATATAATTCCTGACTCTAAAGACTAACAGTATGGTTAGGGCAAAATGAAAGTTCTACATACAAGATAGTGAATAATATCAGTTAAAATATATTAAACAGACTACATATTTCATTGGTGTTCTGAGAAGGGAAAGATTTACATAGGGTAGGATAAAAGAGTGAATCACAAGGACAAAAATTACTTGTACTCATTTTAGGATAAAACTAGAATGTCTAATGGCGGAGCAATGTCCCTTTGGCTGGCAGGAAGGATTCTCTACATTTGCCTTGAGTTGGCATCAGACCTGAAATTTTAAACATCACATTCAAACTGTACTATTGATGTTTCTGCTTAATGAAGTGGCATTTATTGAGAACCCTGCCTCTTGCAGGCAGAAATAACTAAAAAGGTAAATTCAATTTCTGTATTTGAATCAGTTATTATTTTTTCCTTCAGAACTTGTTAGGCTAGCACACTGCTCAATAGGTTTAAAATAATGAGTTTCTCATTTTTTCTCTGATATGTATGTCATTAATTGTGAGCCCATTCTCTATTGCCACTCTTTTCTAAGAACGTAAATAAAGGGATATTGACAATACTGAAAAACTATTGATGGATGCTAATATTTTCACTGTATCATTACTTACACACAATGGAAAAGAAGCTTCTATATTTTCTGTCAGGAAGTAGCATAAAATCTATACTGAGGGATTACTTTAGGGTACTAATAATGTTCACCAAAAAGAAATAAAAGAATATTCCTTATTGCCCGTGACTTTTGCATGTTAATTTAATGGCTAAATTTTCCTTAAATACATAGTTGTAATGTTCACTTCTGTTCATTTCTGCCACATCATACAAAGGATTTTCCCCCCAGGTCACAAGTTTGAAATAAACTTGGTATTATCTTAAATGTTTGCAGTAGCCTTTAGAGGGAAGCCTGCCACTTTATTCATGGTGTGAGGTTGAGTACAAATGATGAGGAACAGACAACTTTTAAACACACGTAAATACTGACATTGTCAATGTTTTCATTGTAGGTAGGAGGCTTTATAACACATAAATCCAAACCTTTTTTATCTACAGATTGATTAGGTGATATCAGCTAGACTGAGGACATGATATAAATTAAATTTCTCTCCATGTATTTAGTGAGACATCTCCACATTCAGATATCTGACAACCAAGTACTCTTTCCTGGATCCCATGCCTTAAAGCAATTTATGTCCTATTAACACAATTTCTTGCCCCTCTCTAAGCATAAATCAATTTGGTATATCCTATTTTTTAAGTTAATTATTTCTTACCTCAGCTTTTATTGCTCTCATTTTTAATTTAATAAATTTATTTTAAATAATGGATACATAATAGTTGCTCATATTTCTGAGGTACATGTGATGTTTTGATGTAAGCACACAATGAGTAATAATAAAATCAGGATGACCAGGGTTTCCATTACCTCAGGCATTATTTCTTTGTGTTAGAAACATTCCAATTTTATACACAACAAGTTATTGTTGAGTATAATAGCCCTATTGGGCTACTGAATATTAAATCTTCTCTCTCTATCTAACTATTTCTGTCCCCATTAATCATCTCTTCCTTATCCCTCTTTCCTCTACCCTTCTTCAGTCTTTGATAACCATCATTCTACTCTCTAGCTCGTTGAGTTCAATTATTTTTTTAACCCCCACATATGCATAAGGACATGTGACATTGATCTTTCTGTGTTTGGCTTATTTCACTTAACATAATGTTCTCCAGTTCCATCCATGCTGTTGCAAATGACAGGATTTTATTCCTTTTTATGGCTGAATAATATTTCATTGCGTACATTTATTTCATTGTTTTTAATCTCTTCATCTGGCGATGGACACTTAGGTTGATTCTATAGCTTGGCTATTACGAATAGTGCCACAAAAACATGTGGGAGTGTAGGTATCTCTTTAATATACTCGTGTATTCTCCTTCGCACATACCCAGAGGTGGGATTGCTGGATCACATGATAGTTCAATTTTTAGTGTTTTGAGAAATCTCTATACTGTTCCCCATAGAGGCCGTATTAATTTACACTCCCACCAATAGTGTACAAGGGGTTCCCTTACTCCACATCTTCATCAGCATCTGTACTTGCCTGCCTTTTTCATAAAAGTTATTTTGAATGGGGTGAGATAATGTTTCATTACAATTTTGCTTTGCATTTCTCTAATGATGAATAATATTGAGCATTTTTCGTATACCTGTTGGCCATTTGTATGTCTTCTTTTAAGAAATGTTTATTCAGATCTTTTGCTCATGTTGATCCAATTATTATTTTTTTCTATTGAGTTGTCTGAGCTCCTTATCTATTCTGGTTATTAATGTTTTGTCAGGTGGGTAATCTGCAAACATTTTCTCCCGTCTGCTGTCTCTTCCACAGAATGGGAGAAAATACACTCTCTCATGATTTATTCTAAACTTTACCTCTCTTCCAAATCCCAGGTGTTCTATTTTACTATTCTTTTTCTATGTTTTTAGGGACATTGTCTCATTTCTTTTAATTACATAAATGAAACATGAATCCATAGCCTTAAAAAATGTAGAGCTAATTCCATTTATTCTAACTCCCGACCCCTATCCACCCCATTCTCCAGAAACTATCAATTTGCTGAACATTTTATTGCTGATCATTTTTCAATATGGTCTTATAAAATATGTAATGCTGACTTCTTCCTTAGTCTTCAGTAAATGGTGTAATAATGTACATACTTTTCTGCAACTCATGTTCTTACTTGCAATATATTTTGGAATCTAAACTTGGCAGTACATGTAGATTATCTGCGTAGATATTTGTCTATTGTATGAACTAAAAAGTAGTCTTTTGATCAAGTGTATTTTACTTATGAATATAAATGCAGCCAAGACCCCCTCCAATGAGGCTCGTGAAGATACACTGCCACCAGTTTTCCTTAGAGTTCTCACTTTCCCACCACATTGCTCACACTTCATATTATCAAACATTTTCATTGTTCTTATCTGATATTGAAATAATGTTATTTGTAATATTTTAATTTGCATTTTTCTATTTTTCATGTGACTGACAAGATTTCCTTTTTTCCGTTTTTTTCTTTGTGAATTATTTGCTCCTACCTTTGTTCACTTTTCTTACTAGATTTTGATTTTGATTTCTTTTACTTACATGCATCTATATATTCTAGATATTCATCCTCAGACTTCTTTTCATAATGCATTTTTTTCTGATTTGTAATGTTTACCTTTTTTGCTTTTTGTGCATTCTGATGTAAAACTTATTTATCCATTATTTAAGGGTATTGTTCACATAAAATATTTAAATGGACTATATAAATGTTTATGTATGTGTGTGTGTGTGTTTGTACATGTGTATATTTTCTCATTGTCTTAATTTCTATGCATACTAGGGAAGGCTTTTAATTTTTAATTACACACAAATAAAATGATATACAAATAATTGGGCACCTATAGTCCCAGGTACTTGGAAGTCTGAGGTGGGAGAATTGCTTGAGCCCAAGAGTTGGAGACTAGCCGTGGCATCAAAGGGAGACCTGGTCTCTAAATATATATTTATATATATTAAAATAATTGCTTTTAAATTAATAATATAAAAAGTAATTTTAATCTGTGACACAGTTATCTCCTTTTTCAGGGAATATCTTAAATTTCTTAAAAATATTTTATCCTTAAAGATTTTAATATAGGCCAGGTGCAATGGCTTACGCCTGTAATCTCAGCACTTTGAGAGGTCAAGGAGGGGGCAGATCACCTGAGGTCAGGAGTTCTAGACCACCCTGGCCAACATGGCTAAACCCCATCTCTACTAAAAATACAAAAATTAGCTGGGTATGGTGGTGGGCACCTGTAATCTCAACTACTTGGTAGGTTGAGGCAGGAGAATCGCTTGAACTCAGTAGGGGGAGGTTGCTGTGAGCTGACATCATGCCACTGCACTCTAGCCTGGGCAAAAGAACGAGACTCTATCAAAAAAAAAAAAAAAAAAGATTTCGAAGCTTGCGTCTAAAATATAAATGTCATATTTTAATTAAATGCCAAATATTTAATACATCATTATTCTATTGTGAATAAAATCTATTTTTTTGTTTATATTTCTATTTGGTTAATGTAGTAATAAGAATACTTTAAATTAGTTTAAATAATTTGTTAGTTGGTTATCTTACAAGTTCTATGTAGACATTTGCATCATCTACCCATATTAAAATTTTGACATTATAATTTAGTTTTTATTTATTTTTTACATTCTTATTGCATTGTCTTGGCCACACATATAAATTAAATACTGCTGAAAATATAATGTGAGAACTTGTAATATCTTACAAATAGACATATATGTACTGTAGTTTTCTCATGAATGTACAAATAATCAAGTTTGAAAAATATTTTATATTTTTATTTTTTAATTATTGTGTGTTTGATGCTTGTTAAAATACAGAAGAAGTATTATGTATCACATGTTATTTTGACATCATTGAGATATTCTTATTATTTTTCTCTGTTACTCAAAATGGTGAATTAGCTCATATATTTTCTGATGGTGGACCATCTTGACTTACTCAGTGAAATATGCTATGAAATAGAGATTTGCAGGATCTATGTGTTGTTTTTAGTACTTATTATTTGGAATGTCAAATTTCTGACTGCAGTAGCTAAGCACATGTGTGATGGTGGTGGATATGGATATCAACAACCTAAACCCAATCCTTTTAACCTGATGCTGGAAGTCTTCAGTCAGTTCCTTTATGAACCACCTCAACTTCAGAATCACTTCACCCAATAATGCAGTTCTTCTCGGGGTGAAGGCTGACCCCATCCCATGTCTAATAGTGGCAGAAGGCTAGGCCATGTGGGGTCACTATGAAACAATTCAGGTGAGCCATTTAACTCCAGTATCCTCTGGGTATTAGTTGAACCTATTGTTAGGCATTCTTCACAACTGAACCTTTTCCTCTGCAAATCTATTTCTTTCCCATTGTTTTTACAGGTGTTGATTCTAAGGGCACTCCCTAAGCAACATTCTATACAGCAATCTCCAACTCAAGGTCTGCTTCCCAGAAAGTTTGACCTGTAAGAGATGGTTTCAGTTGTCTGAGAAAAAGGTGATGAGATAATATTTAGGATTTGGGTCACTCAATATCACATTGAAATTGAGGAGCCCATTACTGGTAGCAACTGGAATGTAGATGGTGGTGGGCTACCACTGGTGGGGAATTGGATGGTATACCAATGTAAAGGAAATACATTAGTTGAGAGATGTGCCAGAGACTTGAAAAATTATGAGGGATATATTAACTATACAGATAATGGAATTGGATAGACATGATACACTAAGCTGATGTGAGTCAAAAAATAATGAAAGACAAAAGTAATTAAGAAGCAATTTTAGGTCAAGTGTGAAAGTGAAGAACTCTTCTGAGTCCAAGTCGGTTATGATCTCCCACAGTAGCAAGGGAGGCAGATTGAGGACTAGGTTCAAGACTTATTTTCATCTTAAGCTGCAGGTCAACACAATTTGGTTATGCCAAAGACAGCAACCTTTGGGTAAGAGTGGTACTTTCATATATGAGGTAAATATATACTAGAGTTGAAGCCCTGTAAATCTTGTATTCCAGCCACCGAGGCAAATATTGCACCCCGAAATACCAACATTCCTTGAGGAAATCAGTGAAGCAGTTTGGAGAGTCGACTTCATTTGTGCTTCAGTGGCTTATTCAAACAGGGATTGACAGCTTTACCAGGTATGGATTTTTTTTTTTTTTTTTTTTTTTTTGCCTGCATGATCCTAGCCAGCATGATTATCTGAGGTTTGCAAAATGTTTATTTATTGGCCTAAGATCCCACATTACACAGCATAAGGGGACCCATTTTTCACAAAAGAGTTGAAGTAGACCCCAGACTATGAGACTCATTAACTCTATCCCATATCAACTGCCAAGAAGCTTGCAGTCTAATAGATCATTGAAACAATTTACTGAAAGCACATTTGAGACAGTAGCTCAGAAGTGATGTTCTGCAATAATGGGAAGCCATCCTCCAGGATTCAGCATACACATTGAATAAAAAAACCTTTTAAAGTATGATGTTTTCCATAGGAAGAAAATGTATGGTTCCATGAACCACAAGATGAAAGGAGAAGGGTCCCGGTTTAAGATCGCTCTCAATGGTTCACTTGGAGAATGTGTACTTTCTGTCCTTCAACTTTGGTTCTGTAGGTTTAGAGGTTGTGGGCCATAAAAGGGGAAAAACTTCCACCAGAAAACAAAAAGACCCATTGAACTTTATAGCTTTCTGGAAGATGCTGTGGGTACATTATGTTCAGGTACAAGTAGGCAATAAGAAAATGCTCTCATATGTAAAAGTGATTCTTATCATAATAAAGAGAAGAAACTCGAGGCGGGCGGATCACAAGGTCAGGAGATGAGACCACAGTGAAACCCCATCTCTACTAAAAATACAAAAAATTAGCCGGGCGCAGTGGCGGGTGCCTGTAGTACCAGCTACTCAGGAGGCTGAGGCAGGAGAATGGCGTGATCCCGGGTGGCGGAGCTTGCAGTGAGCTGAGATCCGGCCACTGCACTCCAGCCAGGGGGACAGAGCGAGACTCCATCTTAAAAAAAAAAAAAAAAAAAAGCATTGGTAATATAATGAAACATAGATAGTGCAACTTGTAGTCCTTTTATACTTCCCTGACCAACTGTGTTGTTAAACAGATTTGTTCAGGAATTCTACTCTGAAAATGATATGATAATCAGTGTCTCCTATACCTCGAGACTGACGGTTTGATTCACGGTCTTAATTGAAGCCAAGAAGTTGTTAGTTGAGGGTGAGAGGCATCTGATTAGATAGCAGAAGAAAGAGATAATATATAGTATTTATTGCAGTGCCAATGTCAGCTGAAACAATGGACATGTCTTTCTTCCTATTACCTTTACCTGAGAAAGGGAGGTCCACCTGAATACTGGAGGAGCTACTTCTCCAAAGAATATAGAATTGTGTACATTTAGGTTGAACCATATCTTAGTAGTCATAAATAATGCTACAATAAACACAGAAGTACAGGTCTCTCTTTGACATGCTGATTTTACTTCCTTAGATACATATCCCGCACTGGGATTGGATTGCTGGATCATATGGAAGTTCTACTTTAGTCTTTTGAGGAACTTTCATGCGATTTTCTATAATAAAGAAAAGGTGGCATATATAATAGTAGAATACTATTCAGTCTTGAAAAAAAAGGAAATTCTGTCATTTATGACAATGTGGGTAAATCTGGAGGACATTATACGAGGACATTATACTAAGTAAAATAAGCCAGGCGTAGACAGACAAATACCATAGCATTACACTAATATGTGAAATTTAAAACCATCAAGCTCATAGCAGTAGAGAGCGGAATGGTGGCTGCCAGAGGCTGGGCAGTGGGGAAAATGAGAAGATATTGGCCAAATGGTACAAAGTTTTAGTTAGAGAAAAATAATATATTTTTTGAGATTTACACAGTATTGATACTATAAATAATTATGTATTTTATATTTCAAAATCGCTAAGTTTCAAATGTTCTCTCCACAAAAAAAAAAAAAAAAAAAAACATTTGAAGTAATAGTGTATTAGTCCATTCTCGTGCTGCTAATATAGACATATTCGAGACTGGTGAATTTATAAAGGAGAGAGGTTTAATTGGCTCACAGTTCAGCAGGGTTGGGGAGGCCTCAGGAAACTTAGAATCATGGAGGAAGGGAGAGCAAACATGTCCTTCTTCTCATGGCAGCGGAAAGGAGAAGTGCCAAGCAAAAGGGGAATAGCCCCTTATACCATCAGATCTCGTGACAGCTCACTCACTGTCACAAGAACAGCAACATTGGAATAATTGCCCCCATGATTAAATTATCTCCGACCAGGGGTCTCCCATGACACGTGAGGATTATGAGAACTACAATTCAAGATGAGATTTGGGTGGGGGCAGAGCCAAACCATATCAGATAGATAGGTTAATCAGCTAGATTTAATCATTTTACATTGTAAACATGTATCATAACCATATTTTACTTCATAAAATATATAATTACAATTTGTCAATTAATAATTTTAAAGTACATATAAAAATGGGTTCAGCGGTCACAAAAGGAGGACTAGGTAATGGGCATGCAGATGTGCCACCCACTGTTCCTTCAAAGGTAAGTGTGTTGCTCAGATTCTGGCAGTGATGTTAGCAAATAGCCTTCAGCTGTCAGCCCTTTCAGGGATTATCTGAACTTCCGAGTCACTCACCCAAGATCACACTCCTCTCAAGCAGCTCACATGCAATAACTAACAGAGGGAAGCATATAAAGGGCAGGAGGTTTTAGTCCACTACAGCAGTGGTCCCCAGCCTTTTCATAACCAGGGAGACAAGTTTGTGGAAGACAATTTTTCCGTGGACGAGGGGGTTGCGGATGGAGGAAATGGTTTCAGGATGATTCAAGCACATTAAATGTATTGTGTGCTTTATTTATATTATTATTACATTATAATAGAACCTCATCAATTTACCTGAAATTGTGTTCAGGTGTATATCACAGCTCATTCTCTCTCTTTCTGTCTCTCAAAACCCTGTTTTTCCCATCTTTTTCCATAGGTATTCCTCTCAAGTTCATTCTCTAATCAACTTCACAAACTCTACCCTAGAATCTACTTCCTGGGGAAACCAATCTGAAAAAAAATGATAATGATCTATAATTTGTTTTCTTTTTTATCTCTAGTTTTCGTGTTTACTATTTTTATTTCAGAAAAAACTGAAACATGTAAAAATCAACTAAAAAATGTAAATAAACTTTATGTGGTTACTACTCAGTGCCAACATTTTCAATATCTGGAATCCCTTTAAAATATAAACTTCCACCCTACTTCTCTAATTTTGTTATTATAGGCACTCTATCCTTATAGAATATTTGGGTAACCTTCCTTTCTTTTTCAAAACATTTCTAAATTATATATTGAAGCCCTAACCACTGATTCGACTATTGTAGGGCCTATATGGAGATAATTAAGGTTCAATGAGGCCATAAGAATGGAACCTTCTTTCAATAAAATTAATGTTCTTATAAGAAGAGACAGCAGGGAGCTCACTTTCTTTTTCTCTCTGTAAGCAGACACTGAGAAAAAGAGAGACCTCACCAGAAACTGGCCATGATGGCACTCTCATCTCAGAATTCCAGGCTCCAGAACTTTGATAAAACAAATTTCTGTTACTTAGGCTACCTAGTCTGTGATATTATGTTGGGTAGCCCAAGTTAACTCATAGAGATTTTGTACTGAGAAGTGGGATGCCACTGTAATAAACACCTCAAAACATGGCAGAATCTTCAGAACTGGAAAATGGCCAGAGGCTAGAGGGGCTTGAGGTGCATAGTAGAAGCAGCTTGGATTGCTCTGAAGAGGTTTTTGCTAAAAATGTAGATATTAAAGGCAATTCTAGTGAGGACCCAGGGAAAAAAAAATAAAGGAGAACTATAGAAAAAGTCTCCATCTTCTTAAAGAAACATAAATACTAATGGATACTAGGCTTAATACCTGGGTGATAAAATAATCCCTACAACAAATCCCCATGATACACATTTACCTATGTAATAAACATGCACATCCTGCACAAGCACCCTGAACTTAAAAGTTGAAAAAGAAATACCAAGACTCACGAACAGAATGTTGGTAAAAATTTAGACATTAAAGGTCTTTCTGGTGAGGTCATGGATACAAATGAGGATGAGGTCATTGGGAAATTGGGAAAAGGCAATCCCTGTTAGAAAGAGGCAAAGAATTTGGCTGAATTGTGTTCTAGTGTTTCATGGAAGATAAAACTTATGAACTATGAATTCAGATATTTACCTGAGGAGATTTCAAAATAAAATGTTGAAGACAAAGCCTCAGTCCTCTTTACTGCTTATATTAAAATGTGAAAGGATTGAAATGAATAGAAAAGGAAACCATTAAGCAAAAATATCCAGCGCTTGAAGATTTAAAAAATGTTCAGTCTGTTCATATTGTTAAAAGTGAAACAGTTTGTTCTTAAGAGAATACAAAGGGTGTGGCTGAACAACCATTTGATGACAAGATTATTATATGTATGTCATAAATTTAAAAAGCAACCTCATCAGAAGATAGGAATGGAATTGGAATTATATCAGCAGAAAGACTGTCATTTTAGACCAAGGTAGCAGCAATACCTAGTTTGGACTATAGGTAACAGGGAAGGATGAAAGAGCTATTCATCTGTAAAAATACTTTATTTTCCAAGAAAGCGAAGACTGACTCAAGAAGGGATTGATTCAGAGATCACCAGGGCTGCCACTCACACCACAAGCCCAGAAGCAAGTCTGCTCCCTCCTCTATTTTGGAAGACCAAGAAGACCTCACAGAGAACTTTGTAGGTAGGGCCAACTTGCAGACACATGGGGGTGCTGAGGTCACCTCACTGGGCTTAAAAGGCAGAACATTGAATCAAAGAGGATTATTCTCAAGCCTAGAGAGCTAATGGAATTTGCCTTATTGGGTGTCAGAGCTGTTTTGATTCATCACTTTCCTCCTTTCAATTTCTGTCTTTTGGAATGGGGCTATCTTATGCCTTCCCACACTGTATTTTGGAAGCACATAACTTGTCTGTTTTCACAGGTTCACAGCTGGAGACGAATTTTTGTCTCAGGATGAATCTGCATCTTGAGTCTCACTCATATCTGATTTAGATGGTATTTAGATGAGACATTGGACTTTAGACTTTAGAGTTGACGCTGAAACAATTTAAGACTTTGGAGCTGTTGGGACAGAATGAATGCATTTTGAATACAAAAAGTAACTCAATATTGCAGGGCCACGGTAGGAATGCTATGGACTGAATTCAGTTATCTCCCCTACCCCAAAGTTGTATGGTGAAGCCCTAATCTAATATGACTATATTTGGACATATGTTCTATAAGGAGGTAATAAGGTTAAGTGAAGTAATAGGACTGAGACCCTGATCCAATAAGATCGGTGTCCTTTTAAGAAGAGACACTAGAAAACTGGCTCTCTCTCTGCATGCATGAGCAAGGAAAAGAGGCTGTGAAGACACAGTAAAAAGGCCACCATCTACAAGGTGGGAAAAGATCCGTCACTAGAAACTAACCATGTTGAAATCCTCAGCTCAGAATTCCAGGCTCCATACCTGTGAAAAATGCATTTCTGTTGTTTAAACCACCATCTGTAGTATTGTCTGCTAGTCCAAGTTGACTAATACAGATTTTGGTACCAAGAAGTGGTATGACAAAGAGCTGAATAACCAAATACTGCTGTGACAGATACCCCAAAATGTGGAAGAGGCTTTGGAACTGGCTGATGGATAATAGCAACCTGAGCTGATTAACACAGATGGGAAATATCCTTCAAACCCTAAAGAATCTTCCCATAATTCTGGTGACAGGTACCTTTTGGGAAGCTAGGACATTTACTCCTATTTCAAGTTTTCAATTTGTAGGTATTATTCCACTTACTCAATTTGAAATAAATACATTAAAAAATCAGAGTGGAAATCACGCAAAATTTTGTTATTTTTCAAACACCCTTAGCAGCATTATTTTGCCTCATACTTTTCTCTGTGCTATTATTATCATTGCTAATATTCTTAATTTGCATATTTTTGCCCTTTCTCATTTTTCTCTCTTCTTTTCTTTCTTTTATTTTCACGTGCGTGCACACGCACAGGCGTGTGTGTGTGTGTGTGTGTGTGTGTGTTTGTGATGGAGTCTTGCTTTGTCACCCAGGCCTGGAGTGCATTGACGCGATCCCAGCTCACTGCAACCTCTGCCTCCCGGGTTCAAGCGATTCTCCTGCCTCAGCCTCCCAAGCAGAGGGGATTACAGACATGCACCACAATGACCGGCTAATTTTTGTATTTTTAGTAGGGACGGGGTTTCACCAGGTTGGCCAGGCTGGTCTCAAACTCCCAAACTCAGGTGATCCACCTGACTCGACCTCCCAAAGTACTGGGATTACGTGCCTGAGCCACAGCACCTGGCCAGACCTGCCACATCTTAAGTTATTCGTTAATATTTTCAAAGAACTGCAATTCATTGTATTCATCAACAATTCTAGGGTTCTTTTCTTGTTTGCTTTTTATTAATTCATCTCTTCCTGCTATTGATTTTAAAAAGATTTTTAATCTTTTTCTACTTACACCTAAAGCTTATTTTATTAATACAGTCCATTTTGCTATTTCATTCATATATTTGGATGTATGCTTTCTTTGTAAGTATGATTTTGACTTTTTTCCCTTTGGATTGTGACAGGTAGAAGCTTATTATATTTTCATCCCAAATAGATTCTACTTTGATTTCTTTTTTAAGATAACAATTTCTTAGCAGACTTTTCAGATAAACAGATTTTTTTTTAAAATAGCTTTTTTCTTGATATCTTATTTCATTATGCTTTGAGCAGTTACTGCTAACTACATGGGAATACTTATTTAATTTTTTTAAAGATTTATTGTCAGCTTTGTGCATGATCAAACTACATGAATATTCTTGATGTGTCTGTAAGTTACTATTTCATAGCCTGTTTAGTGTCAAAATACTCATATACTAGTTCAAGCTCATTAAATAAATTTTTCAAATACTCTGTGTTCTTAATTCCTTTTTCTGTTACTTTTACAAGGGGATTGTTAAAATCCAGAATGTTACAACTGTTATGGATTTAGCATATCAAAAACATTTAAAACTGACTCTTTGTTTATCAGTCCTTTAGCCCTACTGCTAGCTGTGACTCCTTGTCAATACCAAACTGTAGACCGGAGTCTGCTTTAGATAACTGTTGAATTGATAAATTTTGGAAGTACAGAAGCCGCACAGTTTGTTCTTACAGTGAGTTATTGCAATGTAAGATAATAACTAGGAAAAGAAATTATAATGCACATTATATCCATAGGGAAAAGATATAGTGATCTCCAGGAAATATCCAGAAGTGTGAGGCAGGGACCAATGGTGAAGCTAGCAAGAGGGAATTCAAAGGCGGAAATAACTCAGCCAAGAAATAATTAAGTGAACGTAACAGATGGAGCCAGCTCAAGGGATAAATATTTTCAAAATGAACAATATATCAATAAATGGTTAGTAGAAGTAATTCTGAGGGAATGGTTAGAGCATAGAGTAGAGGTTGGATAAAAGATGAAGGAACAAAGGTGGCATGAAGCATTCTTTCATTGTGTTTGTTAGCATTAGAGTTCACATTTACATGGTTTGTTCCATAGGTACATTACTTGCACTTCTCAAATTTTAATTTGAGCAGGAATCACCTGGAGACCATATTAAAAAGCAGATTCTGATTCAGTAGGTCTGGATTGGAGTCTGAGATTCTACATTGCTAAAACCCTCCTGGGGGCACCTGCACTGTTTCTCTGTGAGGACTCTGTGAGCAAATTAAATGCCAGGACATTTAATTTATTCCCATAACTTAGAAGCACTTTACAGAGGTGTACACATTCAGGAAGGGGTAGATAAGAGCAACGTGTACCCTGGGGACATCTGGGGACTGAAAGATTAATTTGTAGATCCTGTATTTTGACTTTTTGACGTTGGGGAAGAAAAGATGCTGAGAGGCATGCTGGCAGGACATGGATTTCTTGGAGAAGTGTGCTGTTTCTCATGTTAAGAAGAAACTGTGGAATCAGAGGCAACTCTCCATTCCACCCACGGAACATGTGTTCCTCTGAATGATGGGAGACTCAAGCTCTGTGTTCCTTAGTTCTAGTGTTAAAAACCTCATGGTCTAAAATATCTTTGTAGGGTTGATTGGAATATGCTACAATGTACAGAAAGAACAATACGACAGTGCTCATTTACGAATTGAGTAATACCAGCCACTAGTATTACTAAAAGAATACCAGGAATTCAAAGAAATTACTAAAATAACAAACAGTCATTAAATTTTTTTTTCCGACCAGGTGCAGTGGCTCACGCCTGTAATCTCAGCACTTTGGGAGGCTGAGGCGGGTAGATCGCAAGGTCAGGAGTTCGAGACCAGCCTGGCCAACATGGTGAAATCCGTCTCTACTAAATATACAAAAATCAGTCAGACGTGGTGGCATGCGCTTGTAATCCCAGCTACTTGGTAGGCTGAGGCAGGAGAATTGCTTTAGCACAGGAGGTAGAGGCTGTAGTGAGCTGACATCATGCGACTGCACTCCAGCCTGGGCGACAGAGCAAGACTCTGTCTAAAAAAAAATTCCACTGAGTACTATCTTTAAAATCATAATCTGCTACATCAAACTTAATTTCCTTAACAGAGAATTGGAAGGACATGTTTATGGATAAATAAATAATACAATATAAAGAAGCTTCCACAGCTATATATCTGAAATGCTTCCCAATGGTACTGACTTCTAAAAGCCACATATGCTTTGCTCTACAGGAACCATAGATACTTTGACAGTAGAATAGTGAAACACATTATTGAGCACCTCAGCATGCTTAGACAATCACCTAGAGATATGCATCCTGAAATCTATTGTCTTTCTATTTCAGCATGAAAAATAACCATACTTCAAGTATCTAGACTTCACTTTCCCAAACTGGACATTTATTAAATAGTCCCAGTACGCCATCCCTCTAATTCACATAATAAATAATTTTATCTGTTCTCTACCAGCCATCATTAAAAGTTCCCGCCAAATACGTTTCATCCTGTGTATCAGAGAGAAAGTTGATGGAGATGCAAGATCGAAAGTTGCCTTTGATGAGCCATTTTCTTTCTCAAAATTGTTCAAGTTTACCCGTGGATAACTTTTGTTTTTTCTATCCCTATCTTATTCGTAGTATCTGGCCTTTCGAAAAATTGTCATTTTAAGTCAATCTTTCATAACATTAATATTGAAAATTGTATTTATTACACACAATTATACAATTGTCTTCTATTAAAAGCAAAAAAAAAACAAAAAAATCTGTATTGATTGTTATCTGGTTCTAAGCAACTGCGATTTTAGTCTGTAATTTCAATATAGTAGTCAGTCAGGGTGGAAACTGAATTTCAATTCTTTGAGTTATTAGTAATATAGTAATGCAAGCCCTTCAATTATTCTATGCCTTGGTTTCCTTATCAGTATAATGGAAATAATAAGATTTGCCTAATAGGGATTTTGTGAAAGCAAAATAAAGTGGAAAGATGTTAGTATAGATTAGGCAACTTATCAACATAATGCCTCTTGTCTTTGTTTCTTTCGTTTTTCTGAAGCAGTATTGCAGATTTTACATATATGTAGTCAGAGAACTTGGGTTGGTTAAGCTATCCAAAGTTAGGAATCTAGGGACTTCATAATATATTTCTAAATATCAACTACAAATATGTGTTTAATAAGAATCCACTACTGGATGAATCCAATTCATTATATTTCTGACCAAAAAAAAAAAAAAGTCAAATCATTCTGTCACTTACATAACTCACCTAAGCACTTGGTTCTAAGTCAGTATCAAAGATTAAAATTTTCAAATTGTAAGGTTTTATGAATACAATGATGACTTCTATACTTGTCACATCGCTGTATGTGTGTAAGAGTAGACAGGTTTACAGACTATTTCCTATAAAAATTTAATAGGATAAATAAATGCATGGAAATTGACCAACGGGCAAGTGACAGATAATGCTAATTTATCTGTCATCTTTATTCAGTTAAAAGTTGAAATTATTTTTCCTGTTAAAATGAAACAAAATTCAAATGTAATAAAAAACAAAACGGAAATACTAGGTTTACACATTTTCTGGAGATTAGTTAATGCATGAAGTTTACCAAGGCACAATTTACAAATGTACATTTATTACAAGACACCTAGAAAATGATCACAAGAGGGCACTCTTAATTAGAACTGAATCCAATGAGGACATCTTAGAGAAAGATTTAACCACTCCAGTAGAAATGACCGTAAGGATCAGTTATTGACTATTCCAAATTATGTTATGAAACACAACGATCTATAACTAGTAGGTTGCCATGAATATGCTCATTGAAAATACAACTCAATTTCCTCTTTGTCAAGGCCCTCTTTAACAGGATCTCCAACACAAATTCTTCCAACTGTATTGTTTTGTTCTCCTACTCTTATTGTTAGTTTGTCCGGAGTAGTCTCCCTTATCACTCTCATTATTTTTCCACGTCCACATTTCACACGACTGAAGCCACAGTTCATATCAAGGTATTGCCTGTAAAC
Organism: Colobus angolensis palliatus; assembly: GCF_000951035.1. Classification (NCBI taxonomy): domain Eukaryota; kingdom Metazoa; phylum Chordata; class Mammalia; order Primates; family Cercopithecidae; genus Colobus; species Colobus angolensis. The sequence continues at coordinate 8,208,877 of NW_012113919.1, read as the reverse complement.
TCAATTTTCTAAAATTTTTTCAGAAGAATAAAACAAAGTGACTCATTTTGCATCAGAAAAGCTTTGCACCTTAGAACCTCACCATTTTTACCTCAAGTGAGGTGGCTTAGAATGAGCAATTTGAAGAGTAGCGATTTCTCTATGCTAAACAATTTAAACTGAAAGTATCACATCAAGTGTCTTAGATCATTTGAATTGAGATATATGCAGATAAAGTCAGAATGATAGGGACAGAGAGGCTCACAAAACATAGTAATTAGTCAAGTTCTTAAGGTAGTAAGTAATAATTAAATAACAGGTAAAATAATAAATTATGCTATAAAGTGAATCAGATGAGAGGAAGCCCATTAATAATGTGAAGGGTAGATCAGAGTGTAGCTGAATCACTAAAACAATGAAGCACTGGATTTGGAAACAACCAAATAGGCTATTGGAATGAACTGGACAGTGTTCAGAAAACAATAACACATAACTGCCGTAAATGCTGTGCCCAAGAAGGTCTAAGGCAACCAGAAAAACTCTCTGAGGAAGGTAGCTTGTTATTGTTTCTTGTAGGATTCTATGGCTCCATACTTGCCTAAGTTTTCTTCCTACTTTATTGATCATTTGTTCTTAATTTAATTTGCTGGTATATTCTAGCATATCTAGTATATTTACCTTTCTAGTATCTTTCTGTTCTATCAGGCTCCAAAAGGTAAGGTTTTTCAGGACTTAAATTAAGGGCTAGACTCTCTTCAGGCTGGACTCCATTCCCTGAAGATCCCATTCACCTGAAGTATTTTCAGAGTCAAGGATGTCATGATGAAACCGCTTTACATCCCTGGAGTTGATCTTTCCTCTGAGAATGAGATGTACATCCGACTGCTTTCTTGACATCTATATTTGGAAGTACCATGTGAATGTCCAAATTAACATGTGGCAAGAAAAATTTTTTATTCCTGAATCAATCTCTGCTCTTTCTCCTCCCAAACCAAACCCAAGGTCCTATGTGCTAATGCTATTAGAGGACAGCATTTGCTTCCCTCTATTCTCTCTATTCCCCATAGTCAATTAATCCCAAAGTTCATGGTTTATATCATAAACTTCCCTCAAATTAGTCCACTTGTCTTCATCTCTCCTGCAGCCCACTTGAGCCGATGCCCTAATCTAAATAGCACCTTAATTTTTATACTCTCTCTTTTACTCCAACTCATCAACAAATAGTTGTTGGAGTCATACTTAGTGAATATACCCCTCATTATGTCAGTCTGCATAATGAATACATATTTCAGTGGCTTCTTTTTGCATATAAAACAAAACTAAATGATCATGTGTGGCCTATATGATCCTGCATGACTTTTTCCTCAGCACACAATCCTAACCTCATTTTGTTCTACATAGAATTTTCTCGAATACTTGAAGATTATACACTTGCACACTTATACTCTGCAGAGCACTTGCACAAGGTGTTCCTCAACCTGTAGAATTATTGTCCTAGAATTTCGCATGTCTGGCTTATTTTCATCCTTTGACCCCCAGTTAAAACAGTTCTTCAGAGATGCAGTATACCTAAAGTTCATCCACTGCTTCTGAAGTACTTTCAATTAACCGTAATAACAAAATCCTATTTATTGTCTTCAAAGCACTTACCTAAATTTTAATTTAGTTATTTGTTTAATTGCTTCTTTCCTACCCACTCAAGATCCTTTTGACTCTGACCTGCAGGGAACAGTGTCTTATTTATCATGGATTTAGCCAAACCCAAAAGAATGCTGAGAACATAGTATTGAGAATATAGTCCCTATAAAATAATATCAAATGACAGTAGATAATTAATAAGGTTTCTGAGATTCCAGATTTTGGAATCTGGAAAGTCTTCTTTGACAATCTCAACGTTTTAACTCTCTAGAACATCTTTTCTTGAAATTATCTCTGAGAGAAATTTCCTCTTAGCATGTTTATTTAAAAAATAGAACCATGCTATGTGATATTACGGACATATTGTTCAATGATTTCCTTCCTCATAACATTGGTCTAACAATACTATTCACCCGATTGGCTTAGTGGGAGAATAAAATGAAATTGTTTGCTTTAAGAGTTCAGTACAATAGGAACTGCACAAACTAAGCACTGAATTAATATTTTTCTTGACGATGATGACAACAGTTGTAAGATTAACATGACCTATCCTGGTGACTTTCTCAGAATAAATTGTATCAGAGTCAGCTTCATGCATGTGCTACTTGTTACTCGAACGCAACCTCACACCTAGTAGGGTCATTCTTAGTGTAATGCTCTGCTGTTGCAATCTTGAAAATCTTAATAATTTTAAGCAATAGACATGGCATTTCGTTTTGCATTGTGCTACACAAATTATGTAGCCAGTCCTAGCTGGCATAACATCAAGTTCTGCTTCAAAAACATTCTATTTGCTAAAGCAATGTGGGACAGGCATGTCACAACAAGACAATGTTCATCATATAAATAATTATTGTTTTTCTTTTCTTTGGTAGCTGTGAAGCTTACATTTAAATTTATCACTTAGTTTGTACAGTTTTGCAGGAGGCTTTGATAATACATTTGTGTGCACTAACTTCACCGTAAGAGTTATTTTACTCTTCTGTATAATTTTCTGATTTATTTGATACTTTTCCTATTTTATGTCTTCATAAAATCTTTAGTGCCTCCTGGAATCAAACAATTGATTTAAAAAGTATGTTTTTAAAAATTCTTACTTTTTCATTTTGTTTTTATTTATATATGTGTATATATGTATAATATATATGTGCATATGTATGTATGTATATTTCAGATTTCCCCTGAGCTTGAGTTGAATATACATCTGTGCTCTAATGCTGATAAGCCCTCCTCAACGGTACATGGCTTGAATAAGAGAAAATAAGGAATAAATTAGCTGTTAATCAGACCACCAGTTTTACCACAATAAATAGTCATGACAGAAAGAACCTCAGAGTTTTTGTTAGCTAATTGGTTGGTTTTCCATAGCAAAGACATGTAATTTTTGTCACCTGAGTGACTAAGGGCACAGGGGAACAGCCTTGTGTAGAGTTCCCAGTCATCCAGATCACCAGAGAAGCCTAAGAATCTTAATCTATTATGACCATAAGGTACCATTATTATGTAACTAATCACTGTTTGATACACCACTCTTAAAGACGTTATCATCAATCTAGTACTTATTAAAACAGGGATTAGGAAATTTTTTTCATAAAGAGATAGATGGTAAATAATTATTAGACATACTACCTTTCTTGCAACTACTCAACTCTGTTGTGGTAGCCCAAGAGCAACCCTGAACAATATGTAAATGAAAGGGAATGATTGTGTTCCAATAAAACTTTATTTACAAATACAGATGACTGAGAGTGAGTTATGGTGTGCACTGAAGGACTTATTAAATTAATTGGTCTCTGTATTAAAGTGTTTACATCAGTATACAAGGCAAGGGTATAAAATAATAAATATGTTAAAGACAGCCAAAACTTAAAAATCATCAGTGTTCTTAACACTAGACATTTGGGTAGGAAACAGCATACATGTATATTCTCTCAATAGCCATAAATAAGAACGTGTTTGAGACTGATAATCTGGAACTGGAAAATAAGATTAATTTGTGAACCACTCAAGAGAATTCATTTCACTATCTTATAGTAAAGCTACGTGTGGTTCGGAAAACACTATTATCCTGCTTAATGGCACATCTCTTTATCCAAAATTGACTAGCATGAATTTGTCCAATTTGAAAAATCAACTCTTCCATGAAAGTAAAAGACTGAATACAATTGAATCTCCAAAGATATGTTTTATTTTAAAATCAATTCAATGTAATTTAGAACCAAATCTTGTTTATTCCTCATTTGCATCTATTCAAATAAAAGCAATGAGAATACATTTATAGCTATTTTTCTGGCAAAGGTGAGAAAAAAGTTATATCCACATTGATAATATAAGGTTAATGTGGGAAGAGTCAGGAAGAGTTACCATAATTGCATAGGTCATGAGAAATAAAGGCAAGAAATGTAGAATAGGGGCAATTTCACCACTGTTTTTCCAAGAAGAAAGTTTTTGGTAAGTTTGCTGTAACTTCAGGTCTGAACTGGAAAATAAAAAAATTAAAAATTCTCTAGAAATGTCTTAAAGAACAGAAATGAAAGAGCACTATGTTTGGAGTAGAAGAAGGATGATTGGCAGTGAAGCACGTAAGGAGGAGTTGGTTGGATTGTGTCAAAACCAAACTTTTGTAAATGTCTTTATTTAATGAGAAAACATCGTACTTATGATACACCTATTTCCTAAAATTATTTTCTGAGTTATTCGAGTTTCAATTATTCAGTGGCAAGGCCCAATTCTTGGCAAGCCTTGCCAAGAATGTGAAAATCTGAAAATTAAGAATTAAGAATTAATCTTTGCCAAAGAAACCAGTAAATTGGTATTATTTGAGTCTTCCAGGCTTGTAAGATATTTGAATTGGTGGTCTTTCTTCAAGAAGTGTTTCAACGCATATCATTGCTTTCAAAAGATGTGTGTGTGTGTGTTTGAGAGAGAGAGATTTGGGATAAAGAGGAAAGTAAAAATGAAATGTTAAAGATAATGAGTAAAATAAATTATGTTTTAGATTCTAATAGTGTAATCCTAGAGATTATATTTGTCACTTCAGCATTGTTTTGTGGATATTCTATCAGTGATTTCCAGACTGACAAAATCTTCTTTCAGCGCCTGAAACTCATACAAGATACTTAATGTAAAACATATATTTGAAAATATATTTATTGACTCTATGAAAAAGCACACCTGGTAAGTTTCTTTGATGGAGAAGTTAATGCTTAAAAGCAAAGCTCTGGTTGGACACGGTGGCTCACACCTGTAATCCCAGCACTTTGGGAGGCCAAGGCTGGCGGATCACCTGAGGTCAGGAGTTTGAGATCATCCTGGCCAACATGGCGAAACCCCATGTCTACTAAAAATACAAAAATTAGTCAGACGAGGTGGTGGGCACCTGTAATCCCAGCTACTCAGGAGGCTGAGGCAAGAGAATAGCTTGAACCTGGGAGGCAGAGGTTGCAGTGAGCCAAGATCGTGCCATTGCACTCCAGACTCCGGTCTGGGGGACAGAGCAAGACTACATTTCAAAAAAAAAAGCAAACCTCCAAATACTGTTCCTCATTCATGAGATCCCAAAATAAGTCTCACATTTTTTCTCCGCCTGTGCTCCATGTCAGTTGATTTTTACTCAGCCAGCAAATGTCTGTAATGCTTTGTAACTTCTCTCCCAGTCTTACTCTCCCTTAGTGAGATCTCTACTCAAAGATATTTCACTCACAATAACATGTGAATTTCTATGCGGATTCCAAACACTATTTTTACTAAGTGGCTGAAATGTGAGGTCCCAGTGGACCCCAGGATCATAACCCCACATCTATGACTAAGTGATTAGGTCTTCAACTCAGCAGACTATAGCTGAAGGCTGTTATCTGTTTTACTCATAAATATCGGTGCTCTACTCTGACCTCATGCTTTTTTAATATTTTCAGATTTCTCCTATATATTTTGAGACTCCTGCATTATTATTTATAAACTGTTACATAAAAGAGTATACAGAAGGGAAGGATTTAGACAAATATTTTATATCATTGAAAATTTATGATAAGAGACAATCACATTGCACCATTATTCAATTAAATAGGATATATATTTCTCCATGTTTCAAACAGAGATCAGTCAAACATCTTGATTTTTGACTCACCTGATGTTTAGTCCTTTGATATGTTCCTGACAAATTCTATATTCTAAGATCAAGCAAGGCGGTTTTGCTTGCTAAATAACAAAATGATAAAATAAAATTGTGTGTGTGTGTGTGTGTGTGTGTGTGTATTTCCACAAAGTGATCTAGGAGAGGAAGTAGCAACTTATTTCCTGATGAGGCAAGCATTAATGTTTGTCACTTAAATCTGACCTTCCTTATTTGTGATTGAGCGTTTAAATAATTTTTGCAAGATAGGACAGCAATATCATCTTACTACGTTAAAGACACCTATTAGTCGTGTCCCAGGCAAATTGGGATTTATGACTCAGACATAATTCTTCCAAATATGCCTGCTGTTCATAAAAAGGCAGAGATATATGACTCAAAAATAACACAAGTCAGAAATAATTTTGCACTTCACTTTGCCACATTGACTTTTCTCTGGAATAGATGGCAAAATCTCCACGTTTTATGAATAGGCTTTTGTCAATACTACAGATGTATGTTTCCAACTTCTAAATAAAGCAAATTTCTGAGTCAAATAAAACAAATGATCAGCTCCAGTAGAGGCAAGGGAAGATGTATATATAAGAACTATGCATTAAAGATTGATGGAGATCCATAAACACTTAAATGTTTCACTGTTGATGTTGACTGTGCCTCGAGGAGAAGGTTAAGAATGTCACATATCACTTGCAATGATTAAGCTTCTCTGCTCGTGAGACAGTGTCTCATTACATATGAAGAACTGTGGAAGAACAGCATACAATTTTTTGAGAGGGAGTTGGAGGAGACATGGACAGATTGAAGCACAGATAAAATATGTATTTTTCCCCAAATCTGTACAAATACTGCTAAGACCATGGCAAAGCTCCATTTCTTGTGAATATTGCTTGAGGTATCAGAAGTAAAAATGCCATATTTCATTTAGGATGACAGCAATAGTATTCTCTTTACTCTGTGGACTATCAAGTCTTTCAACTTAAATATTTTGGAATCTTATCAGACATCAAAGATGTAAAATGATATAGTGCCTCCAAGATACACCTTTGTCCTTGAAGAATGATCAAAGTTCCACTTATGTTTATAAATTAGAACCAAACACATTTCCCAAAAATTTAGTGATGGTAATTCTCTCCTCTCCCAGTCCCATTTTAAAAAGTCATCTATAAAAATCAGAAACACCATTATTTCTTCTACTAAAACATAAGCATTATGTTTGGTGAATGTTAAAATACGAATCTTAAAAAGGACAAGATTTAGTCATAATTAAGTGATTTGCACAATATCCTATGTCTGGAATTGTCCAACGGAATGATCATGTTAGAAATAAAAATAATATTCACTTATCAGGTTGCTGAAAATGATCACCTATTTCTACTTAGTATTGTTGATATTACACTCTCACCATGTTTCTGAATGAAAGAGATTCTTATTCCAAGAGCAATAGGAAATAATCAACATTTTTAAAAGAGAGTGGTATTTGTTTTCTAAACACTTTTCTGTCCTCAGTGATGATAGCTAACAATTATATTTTTATTATTAATTTTCCTGATAAGTTTTTCCAGAGTTTAAAAATTGGGTCTGGTGGACATTCAGGCATAGGGGAGAGGAGGCTTTGTCTCTGTGAGAGGTGAGCTGCCAAAACACAGGTTCAGTTCCATGTGACTCTGTGGAATTTCCCTCTGCCAGAGTCAACGTGTGAGGTGCAATTTAATTTGATTGCAATATTGAATATTCCATACTAGATATATATATGTCTCCTGAGAATTATTCTTCTACCCTTCTTGCTTACAATTCCCTTATTTTGGCTGGGCTGACTGTGTGCCCAAGCCACATATGATAAATAGTTTATCATGTTTTTTTTCTATATTAATAACAGCAGTACTGTTACTTGTCGTGTTATTAATGTATCTAACTCCTTTGCAGCGTGATGGGGAGGATGACCCAGAAATGGCCAAGGAAATATCGGAAGAATTTTGCTGTGTGGATTTTAGAATAAACAACAACAACTAAAACAAAAGCAAACAAAAAACTTTTCCAATGAAAAGAGACAGATAATAGTTGATGATATTCTTTCCCCATTTCCTTCTCTCTTGAATCTGAACATTATACTTGAAGCTGCAAGGCCCATGTTTTTTTTTTTTGACCATGAGGTCACATGAATTAAATTAAGACACAACATGAGACAGCAGGCAGCCAGAAAAAGTATTTGTATCCTGAGGACACTGTTAGCAGATACACTGTTGATAGCAACCATGATATCTGGATTTCTTTTCAAATGACCAAAATAACTACCTACTCATTTACTTCCACTAAATAAATTTTCAGTAGCTTGCTGTCATAGACATTTCCATTTTGTATATTCTTTAGTTAAAGGCTAAAACAAAAGGAGCTTTGTATAACAATAGTTATTTGATAATTAAAAACAGAGGAGAATTAGGTGTCACTTATTTTTTATGTAAATAGAGAGTAATTAATGTTTAGCTAGTTTTGCCTCTGTCAAAATATTAAATCATGATATGCAACATCACAACTCCTATTTATAAAAATAAGTTGTATTGTTAGTGCCTCAAGAATACACTTGTTATAGTAAATACAAATGAAACAGGACTTAATGTTAGGAACAGTGGATGACTTTAAATCCTTGCTGTATAAAATTAATTGTATTAAGGCTTAATTTTACATTCATTATATTAATTTTGTGTTTACTAAATTAATTTATATTCTTTAAATACAGAATGATATGTACGTTATTTTCACAAATTATTGAGTGTAATACAGAAGCATACAGATAATTTAAATTTACTAAGGAAGGCTCCAGAATCCTGCAACATTTTTTTAAGCTTGTATTAGAGCAGGATGTAAGGTTTGTTGACCTGTTACCTCTGTATTGACTGTTATGATTGTGTGTCTACATTAGAAGATTCATGACTAAATTATTAATGAATTGGAGACAGGTGGTAGATACAAGTTTTATATCAGAATACTTTTCTCCATCCCAAGAAAACATAATTGATTTCTAAATCATTCTTAATTTCCATTTCTAGGATTCTTGTTCTTAAGAAATAAACATGAAGGATAGAGAAATGAATAGAGAATGGAAGGCAGTTGAGAACATATAACCAACATATAACCAATATTAAAGTATCACCATGGAATTTCTAGGAGACTGAAGATACTAAGAAGAGCAGGTGTTAACTTCATCCTCTTCATTTTCCACAGGATCATAGGGTATAAAAAAGGAGACAGGCAGAGGACTCTCCTGTGGAGTCCAGTGGGCAAAGACACCGTCCACATTTAATTTGTACTTTTTCACTTAGTCTTGGTTATCTTTTTCCAGTGCTTATTCACAGAGCATTACCTAGTAATAAAGAGAGATCACTCTGGGAGACGAAAATACTCATGCTATTTTTCGAGCTTATTATCACTAACAGGCAATCTTGATAATGTTTCCTGGATGAATTTTCACCCATACCTTCTGCTAAGATAAATAGCATCTGTTAACTCAGTTTGGGTCTGGCTGAGTAATTTTCTTTCTGGCCGTACTGTGTGGTGAGACACAGAGACACTGTGGCACTTAGTGTATCCTGTCCTCAGATGAGAGAGGAGGCACGCCTAGCATCGCCTTGCTTCCAAGGTTTAATAATAAATCTGAAGCTGTTTAAGATCTTCCTCTATGTAAATATCAAGGAGGGAAAAAAGAAGAATGAACTATTGTGCCATATGTATAAGATAAGCAAGTTTGCTCTGCTGTTTGTCTAGATTTCGAAGATATTTTTGAAGGAAAGGTGAATACAATTTAGTTTAGTTTTTTTTTTTTTTCCTGAGGGAAACTTATTTAGGTAAATATAATATATCATAGACCAGGCTCAACTATGTAATTATGAGTTCTGAATGTATGGCCATAATGTACTATCCCTGCAACCATATAAAGTTTAACCAACAAAAATGAATATCACATCAGTAAGTGTTGGCATATAGTCAGCAATAAATACAACACATGTGCTAGTAAAGAAGTTCTGAACCATATTTGTGGTATAAGAAAATACAAGAATTGTACATCAGTAAATACTGAATCATGCAATATAGGATTTTTTAATATATAACTTCTTTTTTTTTGTTTGTTTTTGAGACGGAGTCTCGCTCTGTCGCCCAGGCTGGAAAGCAGTGGCACATCTCGGCTCACTGCAAGCTCCACCTCCCGGGTTCATGCCATTCTCCTGCCTCAGCCTCCCGAATAGCTGGGACTACAGGGGCCCGCCACCATGCCTGGCTAATTTTTTTGTATTTTTAGTATAGACGGAGTTTCACCACCTTAGCCAGGATGGTCTCGAGCTCCTGATCTCTTAACCCTCCCATCTCGGCCTCCCAAAGTGCTGGGATTACAGGAGTGAGCCACTGCGCCCAGCCTATAACTTTTTTCATGTAGCATAATGTTTCTAATACTCAGCTGTGTTGTATATTTACATGTATATGAACTCACAACATGTATAAGTATTTCATTCCCTTTTATTGGTAAATAATATTCCATTGTAAGGATATACTACATTTTATTTATCCATTCATTAGGCGATAAAAATGTGGGTTATTTCCAATTGGGGTCATTGTGTATAATGCTACTGTGAACACTTGTATTCACATTTTTATTTTCACAATGTATATTTTCATTTCTCTTGAGTATATACCTGGAATTGGAATTGCTAAGTCATATGGTTACTTTCTTCTGAACATTTTGAGGAACCACCAAACTGTGTTATAAAGAAATGTCAAGAGACCCTTGGGATGTTGCTGCACCAGGCAGAAACTTCTGTGACTGGCAGCGCCTTCTGCCTGAGTATTGCTCCTGCCTGCCAGACGCGTTCTGCTCACTCGTCCCAGTAGGCCGTGCTCAGCTCATGCAACAGCCCAGATCCCACATCTACGGAGGGTGAGCCAGGGCGGAGCAGCGAGGGGTGTATGGGTGAGTGAGTGTGGGTCCGGCTACTGCTCACAGCCAGGAACACTGGCTGCTGCAGTGGGGTGGTCCGCTCCAGGTGCTGACTCTGTGTGAGGCTGTGGCTGGACAAGAGGTACCACATGCGGCTTCCACCGCGAGCACCAGGCACCACGTAGGGACGAGAGGAACACTGTGGCGCCTGGAAGCTTGGAGACGCCAGGAATCCCAGAGCCCCAGAGAAGGTATCATAGCACTGGCTCGGAGAGCCCCTAGGTCTAGGCTCCCTTAAGGACTGGAGCTCCTCTCTCCTAGTCACCCACAAGCAGGGGGTGGCGTGTTTCAGCCCTGTTTGTGTTACAGTTCTTTTAGTCCCACCATTTGGTAGGTCCTGAGTTCTTGTCCTACGTCCAGGAAGAATGAGGTATGTGGACGACTGGAGAGTGAGCAAAGCAGAGAGAAGCTTTCTTGAGTAGCAGAAGGGCTCTCAGGAGACCCAGAGTGGGCAGCTCCCTTCTGCAGACAGATCATTGAGATGACTGTCCAGCTCTCAGTGGGGAGGAGACCTGCAGTGGGTAGCTCCTTCCTGCTTTCAGCGGCTCGTGATCCTGACATCTGTTCAAGTCTGGCTAAATCCAGGTTTTTTTATGGGATCAGAATGGAGGAAATGCGTGCTGATTGCTCTATGGGAGGCCATTCGTGGGTTGAAAAAAGCATCATAAGTTCTCACTCCAGCCACAGACTCCACCCAGAACTGACAGCCTGGCCCCCAGTCTTCGGGTTGTTCCTGGTTTGAAGGTGGGGTTTCACTGGGGTCCCGTCTATTTCTGTTCAGGAACCTGCCTGCCCCCGTCAACATGCTATCAAAGGCACCCGGCTACTAGCGGAGTAGTCCTTCACCAAGCCACCTTCAGCACCCCTGGCCTCCCTCCCTGAGCTCGTGGGTGGCCAAAGCTTCAGAGGGAGGCTGAGGCAGCAGGGGCCTGGCATATCAGTGCCACCGTGAGGGCACACACACCCAGCTAGGTTGTGACAGCACCCAAGCTTGGGGACAACTTTGCTCTGCACCTGAGTAGGCACTGGGAGCGGGAGCAGGCACTTCCCAGCCTGCAGGGACAAGGAGGCTTCCCAGATCCCGGAGTGCCCAGGAATGTCTGGCTCCCTAGCTGCAGCTGGGAGCCACCCAGCTGCAGCTGCGCCCAGGAGAAGAGGGGTCCTGTCCCTTTAACTTGTTAGGGAGTGGGGCTCCCGCCTGTTCCCAGCCCTTGCCTGCTCCGCTCTGTGGAGCACACAGCCTCCCCTGCTACAGTTGGCCTCCCTGCAGTGGCTGCTCCAGACGGGCCACCACCACCATCAGAAGGTGTACTATTTTATATTCCCACTAGCAGTGTATGAAAGTTGTGATTTCTTTGTATCCGCATCTTTATTTGTTTTATGTCTTTTGATTATAGCTTAGTGGGTCTGAAGTGATATTTCATTGAAGTTTAATTTCTCTGATGGCTAATGATGTTGAACAACTTTTCATGTACTTATCATTGGCCATTTATATACTTTAGAAAAATGTTTTCTTCCCCATTCTGTGGATTATCCTTTGACATTCTCTATGGTGCCAAGTACAAAAATTTTAATTTCTTAAAATTTTTGAAATTAGGTTTAACAAAACCTAATTTTTTTTTATTTTGCAGATAATTTTGATGCCGTATCTAATAAAGCTGTAGCTAACACAATATTACAAAACTTATAACACTTCTATGAATTTTTATAGTTGTGACACTTACAATGAGGTCTATCTCCAATTTGACTTAATTTTTGTGTATGGTATGAGATAGGGTCTAACAATTTTTACATGTGACACGGAGATGACCCGACATCATTTGGTAAGAAGACTATTATTCCATTGAATTGTGTGTGGCACCTTTATCAAAAATAGATGGACAATGAATATCAAGGTTTATTTCTGGAAGGTCAAATCTGATCCCATTGTTTACAGTTTACGTTGTTTACAATTCTATTTGTTCCATCCATTGTTTCTATTCTATTCTATCCAATCTATTCTATTGTTTACATTTACATTGTTTACAATTATATCCATTGTTTACAGTTTACATTAATTACAATTCTATGTTACAAGTATATCCTCATATCCACAGCAGACTTTCTTGAACACTATAGTTTTGACATCAGTTTTGAAATCAGCCAGTGTAAGTCTTCCAACTGTTTTCTTTTTCAATCTTGTTTGGGTTACTTTGGGAATTGTGTATTCTTGTCTGCCCAGAGACAAGAGATCCACTTGTCAAAATTTACAAATAAACAAAACACACACACACACACAAAAAACAAAAACTAAACCTTAGCTAGTAGGAATTTCAATGAAGAGTACTTTAATCTGTAGATTAGATTGAGGAATATTATTATCTGAACAATATTATCTTCCAATCAGTGAATAGGAATGCCCTCATCTAAACTTAGAAATACTTTAATTTACTTTAACAATGTTTTATAGTTTTTAGAGTAGAAGTTTTGCACTTCTTTGATTACATTTATTCGTTTCATTCTTTATGACACTGTTTTAAATCAAATTGTTTTCTTGATTTTATTTTTGGATTGTTTATTGCTAGTGTATAAAAATGCAATTGATTATTTTATACTGTGTTTGTACCTTCCAATCTGAATAAAATCACTTATTAGTTATAATAGTTTTATGGTGGATTCCCTAGAACTTTTGATATACAAGTTTATGTCATCTAAAGGTAGAAACAGTTTTACATTCTCCATTCCAACTCAGATGTTCCTGATTTCATTTGTTTGCCTCGTTGTCCTGGCTAGAACCTCCAGTAAAATGTTGAATAGCAATGGTGAATGTCCATATTTGTCTTATTACTGATCTTACTACAAAGTAAGTTAGGCTTTCACAATTAAGTACAATGTTAGTTGGGGTTGTCGTAGATGTCCTTTATCATGATGTGGGATTTTCCTCTATTCCTAGTCCTGTTTTAATCAAGAAGAAGTGTTAGGTTTTGTTAAATGCTTTTCTTGTATGTATTGGAATCTTCATAGATTTTCCTTTTGATTTTATTAATATTGCATATTATATTATTAATTTTCAGATATTAAAACAACTTTGTAATTTTTAGATTAACTCCATTTCTTATATAATCTTTTTTATATGTTGCTGGATTTGAATTGATAGTTGTCAAGCATTTTACTGTCCTTTTTATTATAGATATTAATCTGCTGTGGTTTTTTTTTGTCATGCATTTATATGTCTGGTTTTGGTATGTGGGTAATATTGGACATACACTATGAGTTGGAAATTGCTTCTTCTATTTTTGAAAGATTTTATGAAATACTTTTATTAATTCTTGCTTAAGTATTTGATAGAATTCACCAAAGGAACCACCTGGGCTTGGAATTACTTATGTGGTAAGTTTTTGTTTGTTTTATTTTTTGTTCTAAATTGACAGACTGATAAAGAAAATGTGGTACATATACAAGATGGAATACTATGCAGCCACAAAAAGACAAGATCATCAAGGGACTGGGATGGAGCTGGAGGCTATTATCCTTAGCAAACCAATTCAGGAACATAAAACTAAACACCACACGTTCTCACTTAGAAGTGGAAGTTAAATGATGAGAACACATGGACACGTAGAGGGGAGTGACACACACTGGGGGTTTTTTGGATCGTGTAGGGTAGGAGAAGGAAGAGGATCAGGAAAAATAACTGAAGAATACTAGGCTTAATTCCTGGGTGATGAAACAATCTGTAATGAACCCCCATGACACAAGTTTACCTGTGTAACAAACCTGCATGTATACCCCTGAACTTGAAATAAAAGTTAAAAATTTACTAAGTCAATTATTTTACTTATTAGAAGTCTGTCCAGATTTTCTATTTTTCTGCTCATGTTGTCTAATTCTTCTTGAGTGAGTTTCAGTAGCTTGTACATCTAATTTGTTGGCATACAGTTGTTCTTAGTATTTTTTTACCATTATTTTTATTTGAGTATAATACTGTTGTGTTCTCCATTTCATTATATCTAAAGGTTGATCAATTTTGTTGACTCAAAACAAATGTGAAGTTTCATTGATTTTTCTCATGTGTTTTTCTATTATCTACTTCACTAATTTCTGGCCTAATCTTTATTATTTCACTGCTTCTGCATCCTTTATGTTGCATGTTTAAATAACATCCAAGCCAATTACCTTAAAAGATCTCACTCTTCTTTCTAGTTGATTAAGGTGAAAGGTTAAGGTAGTGACTTAAACATTTTTCTTCTTTAACATAAAGTTACAACTAAAAAATTCCCTTTAAAGATTCTTTTACTTATATTCCATATGTTTTGGTATTTTGTGTTTTTATTTTAATTTATCTCAGACTATTTTCTAATTTCCCTTGTGATTTCATTTCCTGAGTCAGTGGTTATTTAGGAGTCTATTTTTTTAATTTCAATATATTTGTGAATGTTCTAAACTTCTGTTTGTTACTGATTTCTAATTTCTTTGCACTGTACTCAGAGAACTTTCTTTGTATAAATTTATTAGGACTCGCTTTAAGACAGGTCATTAACAAAATACCACAGTATGTAATTTAAAAAAGAGCAGAAATATATTTTCTCACAGTCCCAGAGGCTTGGAAATTGAAGATCTAGGAGCCAGCAGATTCTGTTGTATGGCAAGGATTATTCTCTACTTTTAGGATAGTGCTTTGAATGCTGTTTCCTCTGGAGTTGGAGGAATACTATGTCCTCACATGGCAGTAGGCAAAAGGGCAAAAGTGACAAACTCTCCATTAAGCCCTCTTCTAAGGACACTTAGTCCCACTCATGAGGGAGGAGCCCTCATAGTTTAATCACCTCTTAAAAACCCACCTCTTAATATTATTACATTGGTAACATCTACATTTAGGAGGGGTCACATTCAAACCATAGAGTAACTTGTCCTGGAGAATTTTTCATAAGTGCTTGAGAAGAATATGTATTCTGCTGTTGTTGGGGAGTTACATGTGCATCAACAAAGATCAAAACCAAGAGTTTTATTTTTTAAACAAAGGAGGAACAGATCCAGAAAAATAATTAGATTGAATTTCAGAGAAAGGTACTTTGAAAAAAATTTGAAAAAAGAAAAAAAGAAAACATTATTAAAGGTTTGAAAGATTTTCAGGAATGAATGTTATGAATCTTGAATGTAATCATGGCTTTTAATGATACTATCTGTGGTGCTCAGCAGGATAATATGATGTCATTAATGGAGATCATAGTTAGTCTTCATACAAAAAATGTAGGTCATCCTAATGGTTATTCTGAAGGCTTCACTAGACTTTGAAACACTTTTAACAGTTTAATGATAAAGTCACTGGAATTTCTTAATGACTGGCTTGACTATGATGGGATTTCTCAGTCAATAATTCCTGGCAATACAGGGACCTACTCTGACCAGAAACTCCCTATCTGTTCCTATATAGGATGTCTCATAGCCACATAGCAGAGAATCAAAGGGTGTTTCCAAATCTAGCAGGAAGAAGCATACGTTCTTGACTACCAGGAAGCAGACTTATTGGCCTTCAGCATAAAATAAATTTTAATTATTCCTACAGGTAGCAGGCTTGTTTCAACATTGATTTCCTTGAGCCTTCTGGTGAAACCATTTGGTGTATTCAACTCAGTTAGAGATCACATTGATTCTCCTGGTCCCTGGGTATTCAAATATCTACAATTCCTAGAGATATAGGGGTTATGTATTAAAAAAAAATCTTTGTTTTTTTGTTTGTTTGTCACTGTTTTAAAACTTCATTGTAAGCATAAGATATTCCCTATCAAAATAACAAATGTAAATAGGCACCTTGTTATGGTAGCCTACCATCCAGAACAATTTAATCTGGAATCACTAATTTTTGTGTAAATCTATGGCCTTCTTGGTCTGCACATATACTCTACTTGGTCCAGGCCCCTGGACTCCCTGAAGCAGTACAGTCATTTCCTTACGATGTGACTCTACGCTAAGTATATCTGAAGTAAATGAAGGTGTTGATGTGTAAGGTGGGAGGTGCAAGAATCATTGGAGGAAGCTGCAAATGGAACATCTGAGCAACATAAGAAGCACTATCTCACAGCGAGGCCCTTTTAAGATGTCTACTTGAAGTGCCAGTGAAATGTGATTGGCTTGCTAAAGTTAGAATAATTATTGGATGTACTTATGAACACGTGCTTATTTTTAAGAGCATGAAATATTTCCCCCAAATTTGTGTTTGTTCATCTGGGTTTTTATAGCACCCTGTAAGGTAACCCATACAGGTATATTTTGTAATACATATTGTGTGTCATAGGTGTATTAGTCTGTTCTGGCTGCTATAACAGAATGCCACAGACCGAGTGGCTTAAATGACAAAAATTAATGTTCTTACAGTTCTGGAGGAAGTTCAAGATCAAGATAATAGCAGGGTTGGTTCTTGGTGAGGCCTCTCTTCTTGGCTTAAAGACAGCTGCCTTCTCTCTGTGTCCTCATAAGGCCCTTCCTCTGTATGTTTGATGACAGAGGGAGAGAGCTCTGATATCCCTTCCTCTTCTTGGAAGGATACCAGTTTTATCAGATTAAGGTTCCACCCTTCTGATACCATTTAATCTTAATTACCTCCTAAAATTCCCTATCTCTAAGTACAATCCCACTGGGGGTTAGGGCTTCAACACAGGAATTTGGGAGACACATTTTACTCCATATAAGTGTGTATAGATAGGAGGTTGTTTAATCACATGCCACAGTGTTTCTCAGTGCCAACAAAATATTCAGATTTGAATACAATTCGGAGGAAGGAATAAAACAGATATAGAAAAAGAGTAAAACTTCACCAATTGATACCAAGTGAGACACTAGCTTAAATTGGTAAATTTCTGAATTAAAATCATAAATATTATAAAAGCACTTAACATTATATTATATAATTGCAGTGATATTAATATTATACATGTAAAGCGAGAGTGTTGCAAACTTGAGAGTTCTTTTGTGGTGAAAAGCTCAATTTGAGTAGAATAATAAGCAGAAAACTAGTCAATGCACAATTGGTATGAAAAAAATGATTTTCAGATTACAGGAAACTGATCCTTTATTTCTGACTACATTTGAAATACTTGTTCAAGTCTAGAGGAATAGGAGAACCGAAGACAGCCAGTTTTAGTCCCCTGAATGACCCTTGTGGTTGGATGGCTCTTGGTATTAAGCTGGTTTATAAGACTAAGATGTGAAGCTGTTAAATTAATTTTTAACCAAAAACAGTAATCCTTTTAATCAGCAAACATCCATTTTTGAAGTTGGCTGGTGGATTCTCTGGACCCATCTCAATTTTCATGTAAAAATGTGTTCTGATGAAGTAGTTTGCATTATGTGCTTGGCCCAGCCTCTCCTTTCTGTGAGTTACTGAAAGCTTGCATCATTGTGTGCTTTGAACCCACTCTCAGCTTCTAGGATGTTCACAGCAAACCTATAGCTACTAGTGTTTAATATGGCATTTGTATGTCAAGCATCAACAAACTAGACTGTATTCAGACTAGGAATTATTTTTTAAAATAACGTATAGAAAGTCTAACCTGAATTGCAGAAAGCAAAGTAGGCAGACAATAACTTTAAATAAAAAAGGTCTAGTATTTGGAAGAAAGAACTGCTTCATAAGGCAGAACTAGGAACATGGAAATAAAGAGGAGGCAGTTTTCAGCTCAATTAAAGAAGATCTTTCCAATGTTAGAGGAGCTGTTCATTAATTTAATGATCTGCTTCATAAAGTGAAGAGTTCCTTGTGTGGGAGGTTCTCAAGCATTGGCAAGATGACAATTTGTTAGGGATATTTAGAAGAGACTCATAGAGGATTGGAGTTTAAGGTAATGGCTTTCAAGATTCATTTCTATTTATTCTGAGTACTCACAGTGACTCAAAAAAAGCTAACATGTTACATGAAAATGGCCATAGGGAACTAATTAATCTAAACTGATACTGAACACTATGTGTTAAGAGATAGGAGTGAATGGTAGAGCATGAAGGACTATTTTTATGGTTTAATTAATAGGTTAAATATAAAGGAATATTCGCAACTAACTTGAAGCTTCCAAAGAGTGATTCATCTTTACGTATTTTAACATTCACTGCTCAAATTGATTCATAAAAGATTTACAATTTTTCTGAAGAAATATATAGTAAACAAAGATGAAAATCA
The DNA here is from genome assembly GCF_000951035.1 of Colobus angolensis palliatus. Lineage (NCBI taxonomy): Eukaryota > Metazoa > Chordata > Mammalia > Primates > Cercopithecidae > Colobus > Colobus angolensis. The sequence continues at coordinate 8,189,995 of NW_012113919.1, read as the reverse complement.
GTGCATACATTGTCTAAAACTTCTCAAATTCTGAAAAGTGGACCCTGGATTAATGTATTTCAGTTGTCTCCTTTATCTAGGAATTTTAAAAATCAGGAACATCACCTTATTTCTTTTTATATTTTTAGCACATAATAAAATGTCAGGTTTTTAATCAGTGCTCAATAAATATTATATGAGTTGAACTAAATTCATACAAAATCTATGTTATTATTCGTGATATAATTTCTCTCACCTTACAATCCACGTGATTAGCAAAAACAATAAAATAGGATAGTACATATAAACATTGCACACTTAAACAGCAAAAATATGATCATACAACTGCTAAAATTGAGGCTGACCTTTGTCAATACCATTATTAATTCTTCAGGCACTGAAAATAGCTGCAGGCTACAGAAAATAATTTACTTTGAAGCACAATGGGGGACATTTAAAAAAAATAAGCAAAGGAGTGATTTTAGCTCAAAACAAGCAAATAATGGTTCCTAGGAATTAAAAAGCAGATATCTGCAAGTGAAATTTTGTTTATTACTCATTTTCTGTTACTTTATATTTGGCTGAATTGTGTTTCTTAAAATGGGTATGTGTGTTAAAATCCGTTGACGTGGGATTTAGTGGTAATATTTCTTGCTTTCATGAACTATCAAATAATTTAACTGTCCTTCCTTCAGAGCTCCTGCTGCATAAAATGTGTTTTTCTTCAGTTACCTTCACAAAGGATTTTAAGCTTGGGCATTTGCTGAATCCTTAGCACCCTTAGGATGAGTTATTTGGTCGGAACATCAAAGTATATTTTCAGAAAAATTACTTTTAAAAAATCAGTGATTGTGAATATTCTTCTATTTTTCATTGTATGTATTTTAATTAAAAAACAGGCTATTATTGAAACAAGATGCTATATTAGGAAAAAGGAAAACAAATCTCTCATAAAATGTGGCTTAAAATAAATATCTGATCCTTAATGTTTTAAATGAAGTTCTGATGAGGTGGGAGAACCTTATATAGAATCAATTAAAAAATGCATGTAAGCCTTCTGTTCAAGAAACAAAGGTAAAGGCACATAAGTGTGGTCATTTTGTTTTACGAACACCCTTTCTTATACACAGGATGAAGATCACTTTGGCATTGCCCTGGTTTCCTTTCAAGTGCACTCATTTTTTAGGGCTAAGTGGATCTGTAATAGTCATGCACCTATATGTTGGCCAGAGTGGCCTGCATTTATGTGCATACCATTAAATAAATAGGTGGATTTCTCATTGATGAGTATATTAGTTTGATTGGGCCACTGTCTTAGTTCATTTTGTGTTACGATAAAGGAATATTTGCAGCTGGATCATTTATGAAGAAACAAAGTTTACTTGGCTCCTGATTCTGCTGATTGGAAAGTTCATGATTGGGCTTTAGAATGCTCACTATTTCTTTATATATATTATACTTGAAGTTCTGGGGTACATGTGCAGAATGTGAAGGGTTGTGACATAGGTATACAGGTGCCATGGTGGTTTGCTGCACCCATCCACCTGTCATCTACATTAGGTATTTCTCCTAATGCTATCCCTCCCCCCACTCCCCATGCCCCGACAGGCCCCGGGATGTGATGTTCCCCTCTCTGGGTCCCTGTGTTCTCATAGTCCAACTCCCACTTATGAGTGAGAACATGCAATGTTTGGTTTGCTGTTCTTGTGATAGTTTGCTGAGAATGATGGTTTCCAGCTTCATCTATGTCCCTGCAAAGGACATGAGCTCATCCCTTTTTATGGCTGCATAGTATTCCATGGTGTATATGGGCCACATTTTCTTTATCACCTGTTTTCTTCATATTATTGTTTTCTATCATATTATTGTTTCTTTTATCTTTCTCTCTATTCTATATTGTTTTCTTTACTTTTTGCTAGCTTTGTATTACTTTCTTTCATCAATTAATTAATTCGTGTTGTTCTTATGTTTTTGGTACCTACTATATTATGAAAGCAATATAGACTATTTGAAAATAATAAATCATTTCCCATTTTCTCCATATTATTTATTTGTGTACCTTGTTACTTTGCTTAGTATTGCATAATCATAACTTTGTTGAACATATGTTGACTAAGATAGGCTGTTAATATAGATTCTCTCTGACTTTACCAGTGCTTAATTTCTGTTCAGGATGTGTCAAGAAGACTTCACATTAAGACATGTAAAAAGATATAACTGAGACAGCCAACCAGTCTTTCCTTGTCAAAATAATGAGTTTTATTCTCAGGATGTAATGCACGCTTTGGGGGTACACAGAACTGGACAAGTCAAATATACATGGTGTTTTATATGAGAATAAGTACTCCACTGCTCATTAAAAAGTGAGGAAATTGGGCAGAGATAGCCAATCTATTCAACTACTGCAGTGCTAATCCTCTAATCTCTGACCCTGCTTAGTACACTTTCCTCACACTTGCTCTTGCTTTGTGCTGAGTAGGTTACTGTGAAGAAGGAGGTGTTGAGTGAGTACATAATGAAAAAAATGCTGCAGTATGAAAAATGAACAGCTCACATATCCAATGCAGCATCCTCTTCTGTAAGCTCCGCACTGCAGTGTCTGTCTGTATGCTTACATCTGGTGTTCATCACTCGGTAATCCATCTAACTCCTTGTCTTGTCTGCTGATATCCAGCCTCTTTCCTCTAGCCAGTGCCTTCTGTAAAGTTTTGCTTATTTTTCAATTGTTTTGAAAGTAGAAGACAGAAAATGTGAATGTTCATTTTCCTCAGAGTAATACTTACTACTTAACCCTTGGTCATCTGGACTCCATCTACAGCCTCATTTTACACTTTCTACTGAATCTAAGACTCTCATTCTACTTGATTTTTTACTAAAGCAGTAAATAAGAAACAACTCTTATGTTTTCAAAATATTCCCTACTACAGTCTCCATCACCCTGGAACATATGGATGTCAGAATCCGATTAATTTTCCTGCACTTCTTCATTTACTAGAAAATGCATTGCACTCCAGCTTGGACTTGATCAATGAGTACCCTCTTCAATTAAAGAAGTAACTTTCAGGCAAGAATCTGTATTCCTTTGCTGAAACCTCCAAAAACATACTGCTACCATTGTTATGCCACTTCTCTAAGGCAAAAGGCTGACACAGGGTGAGACGCGGAGATATTTAGTGGTGAAAATATATCCTGAATTGTGACCACCTCTGACCTAATATCCAAAACACACACAAAACAGTTTGACAATTTAACACTTGACTGCAAAGGAAGATCCTGATAGTTTACTTTGAAGGAAATTGCAACAATCTTCTGTGAAAGAGGAAACAACTAATGTGGGATTACCTGGAGAGGACCAGTGTGTCATTCTGGGTGCCTAGGCATGATGACAGATTCTGGCACTCTCTTCCTAAAGGAAAGCCTGAGAGTTGGCAAAATCTGATAACACACATTAACACCCGTAGTGAGCTCTCTTCTCAACTCATTCTTCAAAATAAAAATTCACAAGAATCACCTACTTGAGATACATATATATATATATATTTTTTTTTGTTTGTCTGTTTGTTTGTTTGTTTTTTGTTTTGTTTTGTTTTGTTTGAGACAGAGTCTCGCTCTGTTGCCCAGGCTGGAGTGCAGTGGCCGGATCTCAGCTCACTGCAAGCTCCGCCTCCCGGGTTTAGCCATTCTCCTGCCTCAGCCTCCCGAGTAGCTGGGACTACAGGCGCCCGCCACCTCGCCCGGCTAGTTTTTGTGTGTGTGTGTGTTTTTTTTTAGTAGAGATGGGGTTTCACTGTGTTAGCCAGTATGGTCTCGATCTCCTGACCTCGTGATCCACCCCTCTCGGCCTCCCAAAGTGCTGGGATTACAGGCTTGAGCCACCGCGCCGGGCCTTTTTTTTGTTTTTAATTTATTTTTTGTGATGGAGCCTCGCTCTGTTGCCCAGGCTAGAGTGCAGTGGCGCCATCTGCCATCTCGGCTCACTGCAAACTCTGCCTCCCAGGTTCATGTCATTCTCCTGCCTCAGCCTCCCAAGTAGCTGGGACTACGGGTGCCCGCCACAATGCCCAGCTAATTTTTTGTATTTTTTGTTGAGACGGGGTTTTACTGTGCTAGCCAGGGTGGTCTCGATCTGCTGACATCCTGATTCATCCACCTTGGACTCCCAAAGTGCTGGGATTACAGGCGTGAGCCACCGCACCCAGCTCTACTTGAGTAATATTTTAAGTAAAATAAATAATCCAAGGTAAATGGGAAAGCAATCTGCAAAAAAAAGTATACATTTAAAAAACAAACAAAAACCAAAGCTCTTAGTAACCTCTTTAAAGAGGTATTTTAAAGTTTACAACTATAAATCAAAATATGATGCCATGAAAAAGGTTTAAAATAATCTGAATTAAAAAAATAATTAAAGTAATTAGGAATAATGGAACATCTCCCCAGATTTCCCCAAATTCAGCTCCCTTCCCCTCCCCAAGAAGAGACTAGAGATTTTGCATGTGTACATTTTAAGAAGGGAAATAGCATAAGGGAATAATCTATGAGATAGCATCTATGTATAATAGAGTTATAAAGAGAAAAATCTTAAAACAATAGTGAGGATGTTACATATCAGTGTAAGAAAAACTTTCTGAGCTGAAGAAAAATGTGAGGCTTCAAACTGACAGAACCTGCTATAGAAATAAGGAAATAGAGAATAGCACAGCAAGCTAAAATCCCAGGTGGAATTTTAGAAAATAAGATAAATAAAATCTTAAAAATCTTCTGGAAGGTAAAGAGTTTTCCCACAAATCAGTATGAATCAGACTGACATCAGAATCATTCAAATGTTTGATAGGTTAAAACAATGAAGCAATATCTTCAAACTTAAGAAGGAATATAATTTACATTTAGTCAAAATATTAGCAAAATATGGGACAGAACAAGGCATTTTTGTTCTTGACAAATTCAGAAAATGTATTCCCACTCAACTTTCCTGGAAAATATTTGAGAGTACATCTATAAAAATAAGAGAATAAACCAAGAAAATGACAGTATTCAGAAACAGTGTCAACAACCCAATAAACCAGTAAAAAAAAAAAAAAGTCCCAGAATAACAACTCCACTGAGGCCTTGAACTGGAGAAAATACATTTCAGGAGGCAAGTTGCCAGGAATAAAGAAAAATCTTAACATAGTGTTCCTGGGAGTTTGTCTTATTGGAAAATATGGAATAATATAGACAGAACATAGGAATAATACATTGGCTATTGGTGAATTCCAAGACAAAAAAGTTACAGTCCAAATATGAAAAACTTGGCCCAGCTTAGGACATGAAATAAACAAACAGGAAAGAAATGTAATACCCTGGTGTTAGTCAATACATGGGAAAAATAAGAGGCTGAAAGACATTAGAAGATGGCAAATAAGGCAAGATTCCTCCCTGAAGATTAAAACAAAAATTTAAAAAACTGCATAAGGTGATACAAGCTGTGCTTTCACGAGAGTATTTAAATGTACATAAGTAACCTAAAATAAAAAGTAAAATTCAGCTCAGCAGTCTCAGTAGCCACATTTTAAAGTTCTCAATAGGCACATATACTAGTGGCTACCAAAGTGAAAGGTTCAAATAGAAAACATTTTCATTATCGTAAAAATGTCTGTTGAACAGTATTGATATAGAGTACTAAACCAATTAAGTAAAAATTTAAATATACAAATTAATGCTGTACATTTTAGATAGATTTCTTAGTCAGCTTGGGCTGCCATAACAAAATACAATTGACTGGGCGGCTGAAGCAATAGTTTATTTCTCAGGGTTCTGAAGACTGGGAAGTCCAAGGTCAAGCTGCTCACAGATTCAGCATCTGGTGAGGGCTGTCTTCCTGGTTTGCTCTCAAATGCCTTCTGGTAATGTCCTCACAGGATTTTTCCTTGATGCATGTATGAGAAGAGAGTAGAAGAAGCTCTGATCTTCTTCTTCTTGTAAGGGCATTAATCTCATTACGGGGGCTCCCTCCTCAGGACTTCATCTAAACCTTCCAAAGGTCTCACCTTCAAATACCTTGAGGATTTGGGGTCCAACATATGAATTTTGGAATGACACACCCATCAATCCATAGGGGTGTGTCTATATTTAAATCTGTAAAGCATACAGAAATGCATGGTGACGCCATTCACAAATTCCATTGATTGATTTATGACCTATAATATGCTGTCATTCAGATACCTTTTTAGATCCACATCCACATTTTTTGGTTCAACTGAGCTTTTCCAATAAGAAGCTTCACTTTATCTTTGAGTTTTATTAAGCTAAATCAAAATGTATAATTTTCATCTCCTAAAGAGTTCTTAATTTTGAATGTTTTTATGATTATCTTGGAGTTTTCTTCCTTCCTGTCTGATGTTTAAACTGAGTCATTTTTGCTTGAGTCATAACTTCGGTCTCTTGTTAGTTCCCTTCCTATCTGACTCTGTCCATTCTACCTATTTATTCATTTCATCTTCCCTGAGCTCCTAGTTGGGATGTTGCTGGGGTCCCAGAAGTCTTGGGTGAAGAATCCTCAGCATTTCCTAGGATAGATGTGAGGAACAACTCCTGTCTTTCATCAAAATTAAAGCAGTTATCCCAGGTCACTCTTAAATAAGCCCTGCCTTCTATATCTCCTGTATTTACTCAGCTTTTACCTTTTTCAGGTAAACTTTTCTATAAAAACAAACTGGTTAGGATTATTTTCATGATAAAAATGGTTGTATATTCATCACTGCTTGGGTAAAATCTGTACAAAACATTTTGCAATTCATTCCAAATTGAGCTTGCCAAGATCTTTGTTTTAGTTCATGTTCCTTCAATCTGCTGCTTATTTTACCCTCTATTTAATACAATTTATCTTTCAATATCTGAATCCAATGTTATTTTCTAAAGCCTTATCCAGAATATAAAATTAATTTATCTTTCCCCAGTAATAACTTATACGTAGCTTATTATGTCATAGAACAGATTTCAACAATAACTTTCACTTTTTTCTCCAGCTAGAACGTACATTTTTATAAAACTCACAGCGTCTAGCAAAATAAATAAAAATACTATGGGTTTTTAGTAAATACCTACTGATAGAGCAAATAAATCCTTGTGACAACAGCAAGAAGATAAAATAATATAATTTTCCCTACTAGGTCCTTATATTACTCTATGCTTGTTGTGTAAAATTTGTGACACACATTGTAGGTATCTCCCAATAGACTTTCAGCACATTGAATGAAGAGACAAGGTCTTTTTGTACATGTGATTATAATTGCATAATAAGAAAATAAATATCATAACAGAAAATCGAGACCAAAATAGGAAAAAAAATTAAAATACACTAAATGTAGAAAATTTTCTGACTCAAATATTGTAAGACATTATTTACTAGACAGTTTTATCTTTCCATTCATTGTTTAACATCCAATAATATGTCAGCAAACTTTCCATTAATTATCATAAGGTAATGCATAAGTTGTTTATGTAATTTCATGGCAAGAATAATTCTTAACTCTGTCAAATATTTGTTAAAATATTTACACACTGAAATGTAAAGGGATGGAATAAATAGTGGATGGGTGTCTTATGATTCAGGTACAATACCAGTAAATTAAAATCCAACATGCGATAAGCACTCAGTATGGGCAGTGCACTCTGCCGGCCCTTAAGGGACAACATAAGATCAAGAAAATACTCTCTTGCTTACCCACCTGTAACTCCACCCTAGTCTAAGGTAATCTATTCATTCCATTTGATGATGCTATGCAGGACATCTCTAATGAATAATATCAAATAAATGTTTTCCTCTGTTCAGGTATTCTTTATTTCTAGACAAAAATCAAACAAATATTAGAAGGTAAGTTAGACTGTGTCTGTGTGTGTTTATTTGTATGTTTTAGGCACATCTTTACTCTTTCCATGTGTCAGATTGTTTAAATTCAAATCATTTTTTAATTTTTAAAAGGATATGTCGTACTTCATTTGATAAATTTCAGCTGCTGTCTTAATCGCAGATCCTGCAATTTGTTATTTATTTTGTCTCAAGTACTATCGTGGCATAAATGTTGAATTGTCAGCTGGGCATGGTGGCTCATGCCTGTAATCCCAGCACTTTGGGAGGCCAAGGTGGGCAGATCACCTGAGGTCAGGAGTTCGATACTAGCCTGGCCAACATGGTGAGACCCCATCTCTACTAAAAACACAAAAATTAGCCAGACATAGTTGTGGGTGCCTGTAATCTCAGCTACTTGGGAGGCTGAGGCAGGGGAATCGCTTGAACCTGGGAGGTGGAGGTTGCAGTGAGCTGAGATCATGCCACTGCACTCTAGGCTGGTTAACAAAGTGAGACTCCACCTCAAAAAAAAAAAAAAAAAAAAAGGAAAGTTGAATTGTGACCAAATCTTGTAAACTACTTTAGGTGCTAACCTGGATAAGGGAATCATGATAGAGAAAGATGAAAAAAGAAATAATGAATCTATTATATAAATAGAACAAATTTAATGATAAAGACTGTCAACCTATAGGAAGCAGAAAATAATCAGCAATATACAATCTTAGAATTTACCCAGAAATAGAAAAAACAGATATCCTCTTTTCTGTTTTCTCTTTCCCCTCAACTTAGCAATCATGACACAAAGAGAAAATTGAATGAAACTTTGAAACTTTTAAAAAAGAGCGCTTTTAGAGCTGAATAGGCTATTTGATTTTCGCTTTTCTTTTAATCAATGAGTATTTTGATGATGGTGAAAGATATTCTTTTTTTATTATTTTCCTTTATTTTTTTACTCTGGCCTCTCCATTTCTCTCATTTAATCTTGAGTATGTGTTGAGGAATGAAAAGAAAATTAACCTTAGAGTCAGAGTCTTTTACCCTCAGAAAAAGAGAAGAGCCTGAATGTTAGAACCTTGTCAGGAGATTTGTACTGGTTCTAACTCCAAAGCACAAAATAAGAATTTGATGCTTCTTTCTGTGTTAACCATCCTAATTTCAAGGTTTTACTAGATCAGCTCACTTGTAATAAAGCTTCCATTATTAATATAATTCTTACCTGATTTCAGTATTTATGATTTGTAATTTTATGAGAACTATATTTTATAGTAACCAGCTTTATATAAATACATTGAATACATGGAGGAATTAGAAGCTCGGCATTTAATGATGCAGTTATCAGGGCATATGAATGTGAACTATTTTTGTCAACCTAAGCAAACTACACTTAACCTGTAAATGTTTCATTAACCCACATGCTGGAGATCTGACTTGCAATGGAGAAGTCAAAATACACTGTTAAGTAAAGTCAATCTTATCAGTTATCTCAGTGTGGCTTGTGGTTTAGTTTCAGATTTCAAACAAACTGACAGCAGGTACCCTTCCCAGAGGAAATAATAATTACCAGACCTAACTTAGAAAATTCTGGAAGCCAGAAAATACATAGCTTTGTTAGTCCATTTTCATGCTGCTGACAAAGACATACCCGAGACTGGGCAATTGACATAAGAAGGAAGTTTAATTGGACTTACAGTTCCACATGGCAAGGGAAGCCTCATAATCATGGTGGAAGGCAAAGAGGAGCAAGTCAGGTCTTATGTGGAAAGCAGCAGGCAAAGAGAGCTTGTGTAGGGAAACTCTGTCTTACAAAACCATCGGATCTCATGAGACTTATTCCCTATCATGAGAACAGCATGAGAAAGACCTGCACCCCATGATTCAATTACCTCCCACTTGGTCCCTCCCACAGCATGTGGAAATTCAAGATGAGAATTGGGTAAGGACACAGCCAAACCATATCAGTAGCCACGATCATAGTTAATATTTATCGATATATACCCCATTTAGTTTAAAGTGATTACCTACATAGTCTTTAGACTAGAAGTCAGTGTCATCTTGATTCTATTGCTATTTTGATCCCTCTTTATCTACATTACACACTAAAACAAAGTAAAAAAAGAAAAACAGTATAGTATTACAGCTAGGAACACTGACCTTAGAAATTGAAACCACGGTCTGAATCCTTGCTGTGCTATCTTCTAGCCCTGTAACCTTCTGAAAGTTACTAAGCCTTCCATAAATAGAGTTCCCGCATCTCTTATATATCATCATCATTATCAATCATCATCATTATCATCACTGTCCTCATCTTCCATAATACGTTGGTGTAGCACACAGTATCTTTGTCCTATGCCACAGGCCTTTGACCTATCACATATTTCAGCCCCATCTGTGGCAGAGAGTGCACATGATTCCTGTTAATGTCTCACCTATTGTGGTGGCTGAGACTCTATCTTTCTGCCTCTGTTTTTTGTCTTATGTAAGGAAGCTTGCTCCGATGCACCATACTCAAAGAAGACCCGAGGTAGTGGAGTGGGGTGGGGATGGGCATAGAGGTCAGCTCCTAGATGCAGCCATACTCTTTGTATTTCAGTGATACAATTCTGTAAAATGGTCAATATGATTCCCCAGAGGGCCCACAGAGGGATAGAATCCTAGTCGCCTACAGGTCAGTGGTCCTATTGCAATCACTTTTTCCCCTTCCTTGTCTCACTAGCACTCCCCTCAACCCATCCTGACTTCCTTACTCTTGCTTTGTCTCAAATGATCCACCTGTACCCAAGTGATTGTCCTAGCTTATGCTTCTAAATGATTCAGTTAAAGAGTTGTATTTTCTCATCATCGTCGTCATATTCATTGCCATGATCATTGGCATCATGATAATTATCATTAACATCATCATTATTTGATGTTTATGTCATGTTTTCTAGATTCCTAGAGGAAAAGCAGAACTGCTTAGAATAGGTACATACTTCAGGGACTGATGTATTTATTTGACATAATGAAATGCAAAACAAGAAACTGAAAACTATTGTAAGCGATGCATGGGTCCTTTGTGGTTGCTTATGGTACCATTTAGTTAAATGGCATTAATCAGAATTGGAATAATACAGGCTTTATCATGACTAGGTGAATTATTATGATACTATTTTTCTTTACTTAATTTATTCTTACTATAATAATGAAGCAAATCAAATAGTTTCTTTCAAAAGTACTTTTAAAAATGCAGAATTGTAAACAGGACTTCATGATTTGGCTCTCTGCTTGTCTATTAACGGTGTAAAGGAATGCTTGTAATTTTTGCACATCAATTTTGTATCCTGCGACTTTGCTAAAGTTGCTTATCAGCTTTAGGAGTAGGGGCTGAGATGATGGGGTGTTCTAAATATAGAATCATATTGCCTGCAAACAAGAGACAACTTAATTTTCTCTCTTCCTATATCAATACCCTTTATTTATTTCTGTTGCCTGATTGCCCTGGCCAGAACTTCCAATACTATGTTGAATAGGAGTGGTGAGAGAAAGCATCCTTGTCTAGTACCGGTTTTCAAAGGGAAGGTTTCCAGCTTTTGCCCGTTCAATATGATATTTGTTGTTGGTTTGTCATAAATAGTTCTTATTATTTTGAGAAATGTTCCACCATCGACACTTAGTTTATTGAGAGTTTTTAATATGAAGGGATGCTGAATTTTATCAAAAACCTTGTCTACATCTGTTGACATAAGCCTGTGGTTTCTGTCTTCAGTTCTATTTATGTGATGGATTATGTTTATTGATTTCTGTAAGTTGAACCAGCCTTGCATCCCAGGGATGAAGCTGACTTGATTGTGGTGGATAAGTTTTTTGATGTGCTGCTGGATTTGATTTGCCAGTATTTTATTGAGGATTTTTGCAAGGATGTTCATCAGAGATATTGGCCTGAAGTTTTGCTGTTGTTGTTGTTGTTGAGTCTCTGCCAGGTTTTGGTCATACTTCCCAGGTAATTTATAGATTCAATGTTAGTCCCATCAAACCAACACTGACATTCTTCACAGTATTAGAAAAAAACTACCCTAAATTTCATATAGAATCAAAGAAAATGCTGTGTAGCCAAGACTATACTATAAGCAAAAAGAACAAAGCTGAAGGCATCATGCTACCTGACTTCAAACTATACTTCAAGGCTATGGTAACCAAAACAGCATGGTACTGGTACCAGAACAGACATATAGACTGATGGAACAGAACAGAGACTGAGAAGTAACACCACACATCTACCACCATCTGGTCTTTGAAAAGCCTGACAAAACAAGCAATGGGGAAAAGATTTCCTATTCAATAAATGGTGGTGGGAAAACTGGCTAGACTTATGCAGAAAACTGAAACTAGACTCCTTACTTACACCTTATACAAAAAGTAACTCAAGATGGATTAAAAGCATAAATGTAAAAGCCAAAACCATAAAAACCCTAGAAGAAAACCTAGGCAATACCTTTCAGGACATAAGCATGGGCAAATACTTCATAACTAAAACACTAAAAGCAATGGCAACAAAAGCCAAAATTGACAAATTGGGTCTAATTTAACTAAAGAGCTTCTGCACAGCAAAATAAACTATCATTAGAGTGAACAAGCAACCTACAGAATGGGAGAAATTTTTTGTAATCTACCCATGTGACAAAGGTCTCATATCCAGAAATTGCAAGGAACTTAAACAAATTTACAAGAAAAAAACAAACAACCCCATCAAAAAGTGGGCAAAGGATATGAAAAGACTCTTCTCAAAGGAATACATTTATGTGGCCAACAGACATATGAAAAAAAGCATCAACTGATCATTACAGAAATGCAAATCAAAATCATGATGAGATACCATCTCATGCCAGTCAGAATGGTGATTTTTAAAAAGTCAAGAAACAATAGATGCTGGCAAGGCTGTGGAGAAATAGGAATGCTTTTACACTGCTGGTGGGAATGTAAATTAGTTCAACCATTGTGGAAGACAGTATAGTGATTTCTCAAGGATCTAGAACCAGAAATACCATCTGACATGGCAATCCCATTACTGGGTATAAATCCAAAGGAATATAAATAGAAATACCATCAGATGCAGCAATCTCATTACTGGGTATATATTCAAAGGAATATAAAACATGTACACATATGTTTATTGCAGCACTATTTACAATAGCAAAGACATGGAACCAACCCAAATGCCCATCAATGATAGACTGGATAAAGCAAATGTGTTACATGTATACAGTGGAATATTATATAACTGAAAAAAGAATGAGATCATGTCCTTTGCAGGGACATGGATGGAGCTGGAAGCCGCCATCCTCTGCAAACTAACATAGGAACAGCAAATTTAACACCTCATATTCTCACTCAGAAGTGGGAGTTGAATAATAAGAACACATGGACACAGGGAGGGGAACAACACACACCAAGTTCTGTTGGCGGTGATAATTGAGAGGAGGGAACTTAGAGGACAGGTCAACAGATGCAGCAAACCACCATGGTAGACATATACCTATGTAGCACACCTGCACGTTCTGCACATGTATCCCAGAACTTAAAATAAAAATTAAAAATAATGTGGAAATAGGCATAGACATTTTCAAGTTACTAAAGCACTTTGTGAACTTCCATTCTTATAAACAAATTGGGCTCATAATTTTTATCTACTCATCAAATATCCACAAATGGTTAAGATCAATGATTATTATTTGTATACTGGAAAATAAAGTTATATACTAAATTATTATGTAACTTAAAATATTTATTAACTCAGATCAGTCTTCCCCAGAATCATGGTATTTAATCTGCTTAGTATATAGTGAACTTCATTTTGATCTTATCACTTTAAAACATGTTATCAACCTAATATATATGCAAAGTTTATTCTGTTTAATAAAGGGAATTAAAGAGCTGTAATAAAATTTTTAAAATTATTAAAGTTAATACTTTTAATCTAGTCATATTGTATATGTGATGCAATATAATGTGAGCAGAGCCACATTATAGTAACAGCTTTGAGATATTTCAAGGTTTTAAATATAATGAAAGTTTTTGATGTAACATAAGAACATACTGTATGTTCTTACTACATAAATCATTATATGTCACATACTAAAGATTAAACATGAAGCCTATGAACCTCTTACAGTGTTATTGCTATCTGTTCAGTAGTTACTCATACAAGATACCTGCACTATGCCAATTAGTAATCTGAGTTCTGTGAATCAAAGATTAATAAGAAAGAGTCACTTCAGTTGAGTAGGCCATTATCTATTTGGGAAATAAATACAAATAAATAGTTACAAGCACATTTTAATATTCTTTATTATAATATCCATTAGAAACAAAAGTATAAAAAGTATAGCAACTGGTATGATCCTGAAAATTTCATGAAGAGGTTGCATTTTAACTGGATTTTGATAAATAAAAATGGCGGTTCCAAATGGAGGATTTAGAGGGGAGAATATCAAGTAATACAGTGTAATGGAGATAAGATGTGCCCAGGTAAGACATAATACCATTACTAAGGGATTGCAGAGCTTGGTAGAATGTGGTCTAAAATCTAGAAAGATCTATTATAACAGATAATGTATTTCAAACTTACGTATTTGAAATTCACCCTGTATTCAATGAAAAAGCTATCCAGAGATTTTAAGTCGGCATCTCTTCCTTCATTTAGAATTATACTTTTGGATTTCTGAAAAAGTCCTCAAGTAGTAATTTCTTTTTTTCTTTTCATTTAAATTACCTCCTAAAGTGATAATCGCTTCAAGTCTCACATTGATGATCTCTCAGTTTGTTTGTACTGCTCTAACAAAATACCTGAGACTGGGTAGTTTTACAGAAGACAAATTTGTTTTCTTACATTTCTTGAGGCTGAGAAGTGCAAGTTCAAGTCACTGGCAGCTTTGGTTGTCAGATGAAAGCTGCTCTCTGCTTCTAAGATGGTGCCTTATGGCTGCATCCTCTGGAGGGGAAAAACTCTATGTCCTTACATGATAGAAGGGATGGAAGGCATGAAAAGATATGAACTCCATATGTCAAGTTCTTTTATATAAGTGTCTCATATAATTCATTAGGGCAAAGTCCTCATGACTCAGTTACCAACTAAAGGCCAACTCTAATATTGCTGCATAGAGGATTAAGTTCCAACATGAATTTTGGAGGGGAAACTATCTTTCTAACCATAGCACCATCTATGTGTGGATAACTATAAATTTAAACATCTACTGCACTAATTTTCCGTGAAAGACAGATAATGTATATGTCTGCATACTTAATATCTTCCCACAAAAGTCTAAGAAGCTCCAATAGTTTCGTTCAAAAGTGACTGTATTCGTTTGTTCTCATACTGCTACGAAGAAATACCTGAGGCTGGGTGATTTATAAGGAAAAGGAGGTTTAATGGACTCACAGTTTCACCTGGCTGGAGAGGCCTCACAATTATGGTGGAAGGCAAAGGGGGAGCGAATTCATGTCTTACATGGTGGCAGGCTAGAGAACATGTGCAGGGGAACTGCCCTTTATAAAACCATTAGGTTTTGTGAGACTTATTTACTATCACGAGAATAGCACAAGAAAAATCCAACCCCAAGATTCAATTACCTCCCACCAGGTCCCTCCCACGACATGTGGGGATTATGGGAGTTGCAATGCAAGATGAGATTTAGGTGGGGACATAGCCAAACTGCATCAGTGACCCATTGACTTTACTCCTAAATTAGTTTATTACTGATTTTTCCCATTTTAAGAAGCTTTCACAACCAGCATGCAAACACACACACACACATACACACACACACACACACACACAGTTGCTTCACATAAAAATAAAAGAAGCTATCTTGAATTGCTGTTCCTCTGACATCTTGAACACTGTCCTTTTCAAAATCAATGTGACCTCATCTCTGTTTCCAGTCTTCTTATACTTGTCTCGGTGACCAACATTCTTCCTGGGCTAGTAGAAAAATCCTCTTAACTAGCCTCCCTACTTTCACTCTCAGATCCCTCTAGTCCATTTTTCACACTGTAGTTGAAGGGACCTTATTAAATTGTGCAGAAATTTTTCTTATGCTACTTTCTGTCTTGTTTAGTATACTCAAGCCACTCTGGCTGGCTGGCTGTTTCTCAGGCTCAAATTTTCTGTCCCTGATATTTTTGTAATTATTTTTTATTATGAATAAATTTCTTGCCTAAAAATTACTTCCTAAGGCCACTTCATAAAATACCCTGAAATTTTTACTTACATTGTCATTCTCTATTTTACATAGTCACTGTTTTATCTTCAATATATTGTTATAATTTGTAAAAATTATTTTTTGCTATGTTTATTTGCTCATTGCCTGCCACCCTTCAAAAGAAAGCTAGAATATTCCTTCAACAGCAAAAATAATATGTGTTATTTCACCCTTTTATCTCCAGCACCAAAGAATTACAACATTATTTGCAGAACAAAACAATTCTATTTCATAGAGATAACCTTGGCATCAGTGTAAGTCCAGGCAAAAATGGAGGTGGGCTTTGGAAAAAGAGAGTTTTCATTGATATTGGCCAAATGCCTAGAATGATTGCCTAGCCCATAAAAGGTATTTTATAAATACTTGTTGAAGAATTGAATGACCTATGTAAGAAAAGGAGGAGATTCACAGATAATGGATATTTCACAGCCACTATATGGTGGGGTAAAATTCAAAATATTCCTAAGGGTTCTCAAAGGGCCAATGTAGATGGCAGCAGAGTCATTGCGTATTGCCACATGGCTTTATAAGTGCCAAAGTGATCCATATCAGAGGTTATAAACAACAGCAGCTATGGCTTCAGGCAAAACAAGGGCTATCAACAAAGAAGCCAGGGAGCTCTTCAAGGACAGCACATAGACCAATGCTCTAACTTCAGGAATTTTTGGCCACTTTCCATGAAGAAACATAATATTTTTCTTGAACATGTATTTTAGTTAGATAGAGATGAACATTTGGCATGATGAAAAGGAAGTTAAAATTCTGCATCTGACTAAGTAGATATGTGACTTTCTGGGTAAAAAACTTCTAATGGGATACCGGGATGACGATGATGATGAAGGTCTCACTGAGTTGTCATGGAAAATAAATGCTTCATATAAAATGACAAATATGTGTCTCATCTTTGTATCTAAAAACTGTTTTATCTTATTGACAACAACATTTCGTCTGTTGTCTTTGTGTCAAATATTCAAGCTTTTCCACAAATTTTACCAGAAGAGCATACAATATAATCTTTCTGTAAAAAGTCACCCAGGAGTATATACCACTGTAATAATTCTGCCCTGGCTTCAGTTAGAAATAAAACCAGTCATTAAGCATTAAAACCACTCACTTGGCTTAATTGCTGTACTTACATGATTTCTCATTATGTTTGACTGTCTAGAGACAGTTGCTGATGGAGAAGGATTTCCTCTTTATGTATATTCATCACCTGCTCTGAAACTAATTTGGAAAAAAAGGCTGATTTTACAACCTGATTCCTATCAAGCATGGTTACAAGATCAAAAAAAAAAAAAAAAAAAACCATTTCTAACCAACTTGCATAATTGAACAGTCACTTAATTTTAGGCTAGTCCAAAGAATAGAGGGCAAGATTTTGGTCTACTTACTCAAAGATGTTGCCATAAACATAGTTCACAATTTTCTTAGTCTGCAGCTTTGAAATTGTGCAATTATTTATTGCCTATTTTGAAAATATTCATGTTATAGCTTGCTCATATGTTGAAACTTTATAGCTTCATACTTCACAAGTTCTAGTTTTTTATAATTCAAATTCCCGTAATATGCTATTGCAGTGTAATTTTAAAACTGAACATATGTGAATCGCAGTTTTTGTTTCACATTATATGTATCTGCTTTTTGATATCTTAGGTATCTCTAAAAAATTGTGTCTATTTCATGTTTTGCTAAGAAACATTAAGATTTACATGATTATAATAGTACTTAAAGATATCCAAAAACTTGTGGGATGAAAACTTATATTGAAAATACCCATAGAGGGGCTGTGCATGCATCCTAAGAGAGAAAATTGTTTTATTCATAGGCAATTTAGTGACTCTACTTGAGCCTTTAGGTTAATGTCAAGCTTTTGACAATATTAAAAAAGAAATTCCCTAAGAGAAAATAACACGTATCTGCTCCCTTCAGGGATCAGAATTGTTGGAGTAGGGATAATTGTCAAATAGGACAGTGATTGTTAAAGTAATCATGAACATTTATAGCAGTCATTTTTTAGAACATAGAAAAAGTCTCTGGAGATATTATAACACTTGAGATTTCTCAGAACATTCTTCTGTCTCATATCCTGTATTAACTGTATCTGTTAATTTTAATGTCGCCTTTTTTGCTTTTTTAGAAATCTTGATCAAATGTTTCATTTTATTAAGCTTTCCTTAATTGCCAACTTGCCAATTATACTTACCTGACAACTCAGTTATGAAGATGCATCCATTTAGTGAGAGTAAGGTTATGAAGTCTCAGAAAAATAGTGGACACTGGAAAAACTATAAACCAACAACTAGACAATATAAAATTATTTTATTTAGGGAATATGGAGTAATATAAGTTATAGGAGAATAAAGACAACTATGATAAGAGGAAAAAAAAGTATTGTGTCCTATATATGTGCTGCATTGCTTCTGTGAACCTGGAAAACTGCTATTTATATTTGAAATAAACCATACATTTTAGAAAATTCAAAATATTATATAAATTAACTGTTTTTTTTAAGTATATATTTTAGTGGAGCTAGAATTTTTTATTATAGATTTATCTGCCTCTAATTGTCATTCTCTTTCCAATACACAACACTAATTATATCACTAAGAGCAATCACATGTTCAAGAAACAAAACATATATCTGGACTACGATAATGTTAATTAGCTATGTAAGAATGTGGAATGATAAAAATAACAAAGACTTTTCTGGAATCAAAGGATATTTTTCAACACATTTTATTCAAGAGGATGAAAAGATTATTGATTACATTTATTTAGAAAACATTTTGAGCATAAATATGTGAAAAAGTACCTATTACTTTCCTCCCAAAACAATTTTTTAGGAAGATGTTCTTAGCAAATTCTTGTGAATGTTCAAGAAAATCTCAAATTTTTGGATTCTTTTAAAATTTGTATATATTATGTGTCAGGGGCAGTAATAAGTGGAATTAACATACTACTGTTAGAAATCCAGAACATCCAACGTTTATCAGAATGTTTTATTTAAAGTAAGTTGAAACCACAAACTTTACACAGAAAATTCTATAGAATCAGTGGGATTATCTCAAACATTCTGTACAAATTTACCCACATCTTTTTCACTGCAAGGTCTGCTTTATAGTCAAGCAAACAATTTTCTTGAACAAACTTTAATCCAAACTGACTAATGCACACATTTACAAATGTAGCAAATCTGACCTAAATGCCAGTGGGTCTAAAATAACTGTGCAGAGTGAGATGTTAACAAACAGTTACTGAAAGAAAAAATCTTGACTGCATGGCCTGAGGTTCTATTGCAATGATGTATACAGACTAGGTCATGAAATTAAAAACCGATCAGCTCAGCAATTTTAGAAATGCCTGAAGGATAGCTCATTTTTAGTTGCCAGTGGAATATTATCAACTCTAGCTGGCTTCATTATCTATGTCAAATATTTTGGATCATTCCATGAAATCAAAAACATCACATCTAGATAAAATATATTTAAATATTATTGCATGATTGTATAAAACTAAAAGTATGCACTTTTCAAGACTAAAATCATCATACTTCTTTATAAAAGAATATAGTACTTGATATATATATATAAAAACAAACAAACAAACAAACAAAAAACAAAAAACTACTGGAATATCATTGAGTAGCATTTCCAGTCAGCTCTTCACTGGTTATACAATTTACATCAGTGTTTCATAGGATTTTTCTTTTTTGTTTTGTTTTTTGTTTGTTTGTTTGTTGTTGCTGTTGTTGTTTTTGAGATGAAGTCTCACTCTGTTGCCCTTGCTTGAGTGCGGTGGTGTGATCTCGGCTCACTGAAAACTCTGCCTCCCAGATTCAAGTGATTCTCCTGCCTCAGCCTCCTGATTAGCTGGGATACAGGCACCTGCCACTAGGCCTGGCTAATTTTTGTATTTTTAGTAGAGACAGGGTTTCACCACGTTGGCCAGGCTGGTCTTCAACTCCTGGCCTCAGGCAGTCTGCCTTCCTCAGCCTCCCAGAGTGCTGGGATTACAGGTGTTAACCACCACACCCAGCCCTTGTAGGGTTTTTCATGTGAACTTTCAACAAAACAAAACAAAATCACTGCAATATGTGAATCTTATCATATAAAAAGTCACTTGAAATGAAATATAATCAACAACTAAAAGGAAATGGCATTTATGACGCTACTTTATGGAATATAGCAAATTTAAAATACAAGTAATGCCTTTCCTTTTGTAACACATTCTGTATACACACTAACAGTAGAAGCATGTGAAAAACCACCTTGAAAAATACGTAGACATAAAGTCAGAAAATTTCTAAATTATTAACTAATAGTTATTAAATGCAATATAAAGAGAGTAAGGTGTGAACTGAGAAACATATATGAGAGAAGTTCTAAAAGAATTTAATATATAAAGATTCAGGAAGTATATTTATATTTTTTATGAGTTCTCAGCACAAAATAAGGAAAACAATTGTAATAGTTATGAGATTGCTGATATTACAATCACTTATATTGATGGGTTTGTGGGAAATCTCCTCTTCCATTTTTTTTATGAATATCAGACCCTTTGTCATGTGATGTCCACAGTCATAATCTCTCAACATTACAGAAATTAAAACCTAGGAGATGGAACACATTCATTTTTTAAAGTAAAATGTTTGTTTTTCTCCTCTTGACCTTCCCTATAGTCTTGTCACTAAAACACCAAGGGTTTGGTCTAGGTCCTGCTGCTCACCACACAGATAGCCCATCACTGAGGTGATAAGTATTGCCAAGGAAGAAGGCTTTAGTTATGGTGCTGCAGCCAAGGAGTCGGAAGCTAGGTCTCAGATCCATTACCCTAAACAACTCAAACTAGAGGTTTATATAGCAGAGGAGAAATGTAACAATGTGTAAGAAAACAAGACTAGGTAGAGGCATGAGGGCACTGGTGGAGTGATCTGGTGAGTTTTAATTCATTGGTACTTTTTTTTTGAGAGGCCTGAAGGTCCTTTCCTGAGGAAGGAACTCAGATAAAACAAACAAAAGGTTCAAGCTTTGACAAAAGAAGGGTTAATTTCTATGTTTATCCAAAAACAACTGCCTGAGGAAGGAACTCAGATAAAACAAACAAAAGGTTCAAGCTTTGACAAAAGAAGGGTTAATTTCTATGTGTATCCAAAAACAACTGCCTATGGGACTGTTGGTCCAGTTTCAGTCTTCTGATGTCTGTGTGTACACCTGAGCTGCTTCAGAAAAAAAAAAAAAAATAGCTGATTGTTTTTCACAAACAAATTAAATGTGCTAGTAATTCTCACTTCCTTACTCTACAGGTGTCAATTTATTTATTTTTTTTTGTAAATTATAATTTTAAAAATTTACAATTTTTAAAATAAAATACACAAAAACGAGTCTATGAGTGTATCCCAGCAAACTAGTTTATTATGTCTGGGTGGTGTGAGTGGTGGGAGTAGAAACTCTTGCTCTACAACCTGTTCAAATAATGGGTCCATTTTACTTAAAGCAGCTTGTGACGGTAAAAGAAATAATGATTGTGGGATATGACAAGTTTTCTCTTCAAATGGCCTGATCAATTATTTATTCTTTAATCCACAGTACCCCTCCTCTTCCCTTCTCTTCTCTTTTTCCTTCTTTCTGCCTTTATTACATGCCCAGGCATGCCACAGTACCAGTGGCTTATCAGTACTAGCTCACATTTGGGAAGAAAACTAGCTCTCTAGCTCATCGCAGACAACCTCTTCCCCTTCTACCCTCTCTCCCTTACGTGCCCCCACCTTATCTAAGAAAAGGTTCAAATATTTAACCAATCGAATTGAGCTTATATTATGCGGTCTGACCTGAGCCAATGGGGAAAGGCACAGGGACAGATATTTGTGTCAGGAATAAAAACTTTCACTCTCCTTTGTTCTATGTGTTCTAATGATGACTGGCCAAAGAGAAGCACCCGTCTGCACAGAAGCAAATTTGCTTTGCTGAGAAATCCTTTGTCTCAGTGCTCGTTTTCCTTACGACTCTAAGCTTTATTTTCAACAATGATTGAGTCTGAGAGACCAGGATTTGATCCTGGCTCTGCCTCTTTTAAACATTAGGACTTGGGCAAATTAATCACTTTAACTCGCATTGCTTACCATAAAATTAGGATAACAATAGCTACCTCTTAGTTTTTGTCATCCTGAAAGAAGTAACAGTTTGGTTCTCAATATTTAATAATGCTAAATTAAATTAATTTGCCTTAAAGCCACCTCTGTACATATTGAACTGCAACCTAACTTGTGTAAACAAACTACAACCTAACAAGAGTATATTCTTGTACCAAGTAGCTTAAACTCAGTCAATTACAGTAGCTAAACTTCAGCCAATCACAGACTTCCAACTGATTGGATTATGTCCATGTAAAGCAAATGCTGAGCTGTAACCAATCCATCTGTTTCTGTGTATCATGTCATTTTTTTGTCTGTAAATACTGCCTGCCCATATTGATGGATGGAGTTCTCTGAATCTCCCCTGATTCTGAGGGCTGCTGGATTCACAGATTGCTTTTTGCTCCAATAAACTTTATTAAATTGAATTTATCTAAAATTTTTCTTTTAACAATAATCTGTAAATAACAGGAAGTTGGAGAAAAAAAATCAATATCTCAATGTTTGGGGACTGTTTATACACTGTAATCTAAAATGGTGACATATTGACCACCAGAGTTGTAAAATCATTTTCTCATGAGTGGTAAGCGTTTAGTCACTCATTTAATATTAGTTGAAGACATTTTTATTATATGTAAACAGTTTTCTAGGTGTTAGAAATAAAGTAGTGTAAAATAGAGACAAAAATTACTGTTCTCATAAAATTTACATCCAGCAGCAGGAGTCAGAAAGTAACAAAATAAATAGTATATTAAAGCATGATGAATCCTATGGAAAAAATAATGTAGGTGAGGGAAATAAGGTGTTCCAGGATGGGACAAATTCTAAATAGGTTTTTTTGGGAAGGACTCACTAATATGATGATATTTTAACAAAACCATGAAGAAGATGAGAAAGTAAGCAATGAGGAAAATTGGAGAAAGAACATTTCAGGCAGAGGGAATAACAAAGATTTAAATGCAGAAAAATACCTCATGTTTTCAAGCCATCAAGAAGACTTGGATAGCTAGCGCAGGTAAACAAGGAGAATGAAAGAATAGGATAAAGAGATAACTGTGTAATAAGGAGAGGCACTGAAAATATTTTGAGGAATGAAGTGAATAAGATGTGATTCACCTTTGACCAGAAGTGATATAATCCAACTTACTTTGTAACAAAATTATTTTATTATTATGGATACTGTATGGAGAGCCTAATGATTGAGGGGCAGGGGTGGGGTAGGTAGATCAGCTTACAAAGACATTACACTAATTCAGATGGGAGATATTAACAGATTTGACGAGGTAGTAGTATTGTGATGGAGGGAGGAATGGTAGGATTCTGAGTATGTTGAGAGTAAAAGAAAAGGATCATTAGTGGGATAGATGTGAGCTGAAGTTTTCTATACAGAGTTGGAAGGGTGGAATGACATTTTTTCATATGGAGAAAACTATAGGTGAAACAGCTTTGTGTGTAACTAGATCAAAGAATAAGAGGAAGAACTGAGTCTGATGCATTTTGTTGAGAGGTCTCATTGCAATTACATACACAAATCACCTGTAATTGATTTTTGTGCTTTGTATTAGTAGAAGTCAAATTAACTTTTTTTTTTTTTTCTTTTGAGATGGAGTCTTGCTCTGTTGCCAGGCTGGAGTGCAGTGGTGCAGTCTCGGCTCACTGTAACCTCCGCTTCCTAAGTTCAAGTGATTCTCCTGCCCCAGCCTCCTGAGTAGCTGGGACTACAGGCTCACATGACCACGCCGAGCTAATTTTTGTATTTTTAGTGGAGATGGGGTTTCACCATGTTGGCCAGGATTGTCTTGATCTCTTGACCTCCTGATCTGCCCACCTCAGCCTCTCAAAGTGCTGGGATTACAGGTGTGAGCCACCACACCCGGCCCAAACTAACAGTGTTTAAAAATATATAAACCTCCAATCCACAAACTCACATTTATTAACATCTATTCTTTCCATACTGTACTGCAACATCATTTTTGTCATGAGACAGGTTACTGTATATGTGGGATGCTATTTCTGGATTCTTTTCATGTATCTTTGGTGAAATTGTTTATTCTTGTATCTATATCATTCTGTGTTAATTACTGGAGGTTTAAACTAAGTTTAAAATGTAGTTTCCAGATTTCTTCTTCTTTTTTCTAATATTGACTATTCTTGACTCCATGTTTCTCTTTGATCTTTAGAATTTATCTGTTAATTTTCACAACAAAACTTACCTAAAATTATATTAAAATGCCAATAAATATAGAGATCAACTTGAAAATAATTGTCAAATTTAAATAATTGAGGCTTATAATCCATAAAAGATAACATACATCCGTTTATACATAGAGTGTATACATAAATATATATAAACACACAGGTTCAATGTTGTATAGTTTCAATGTAGAAAACATGAAAATTTTTATTAAGATTTTTTAATGTGGCCGGGCGCGGTGGCTCAAGCCTGTAATCCCAGCACTTTGGGAGGCCGAGACGGGCGGATCACGAGGTCAGGAGATCGAGACCTTCCTGGCTAACAGAGTGAAACCCCGTCTCTACTAAAAAAATACAAAAAAACTAGCCGGGCGAGGTGGCGGGCGCCTGTAGTCCCAGCTACTCGTGAGGCTGAGGCAGGAGAATGGCGTGAACCCGGGAGGCGGAGCTTGCAGTGAGCTGAGATCCGGTCACTGCACTCCAGCCTGGGCGACAGAGTGAGACTCCGTCTCAAAAAAAAAAAAAAAAAAAAAGATTTTTTAATGTTAGATGATAGTCAACTCTATCCTAAGTCTTAAAATCTTTAAAATTTTAACTTATATTGGTTTATTGCTGGGACACTATGGTGTAATTACAAATATTTTTTCATTCATGATTCCTGGCTTATAACTCATAGCTCCATTACAGTCTTTTGTTATGATGTTGGGTGTGTTAGGCCTCAGGGTCTTTGACTTTCTCCTGCCCTCCTTTCACCTGCTTCTAGACAGGTCTCTAACCTTCCCTTACCTTTCAGATTGTATATCTTAAGACCCTCCCCAGAGAAGGTCCCACCTTATGCCCCGGGGGAAGGAATGGTGACATCATGGAGCCTTCATAAAAACCCGAGACAACTGGGTTGAGAGAGCTTCATGATGGCTGAACACATGGACATTCCTGGAGGGTGGCATGTCCAGGAAGGACACGGAAGCTCTGTGGCCCTTCACCTCTAACTCTCCCTGCTCATCTCTTCATTTGAATCATTTGCAGTATTGTTTATTATAGACTAGTGTATGTAAGTAAGAGTTTGTGAGCCGATTCAGCAAATTAATCGAACTCAAAGAGGATATCCTGGGATACCAACTTGAAGCTGGTGGGTCAGAGGTTTCAGAGGTCGAGACTTACAACTAGTGTCTGGGGATGTGGGAGGTAGACTTGGTGACTGAGCCCCTAGCCTGTGGGATCAGGCACTATCTCCTGGTAGATACTGTGGGAACTGAATTAGAAGACATACAGCTCGTGTCTGCTGCTTAGTGCCTGAGGAAATATCCTCACACATTTTGTCCCAGAAGTCTTCCGTGTTGACGATTGTTGCTGTGGTGAGAGTAGAGGACAAACACAGTGAGAGAGACTGTTTCCTACACAGATACAGACACAAATTAATCTTATACATTGATCTTGTACTCAGTAATAGTCCTATAGTTTGTAGCTTCTATTGGATTTCTTTATTTACACAATAATTTTATTCACTTCTAGTATTTTACTTCTTTATCTTGCCTTATGGTATAGGATAGCTCTTTCAGGAGAATGTTGAGTGCTAGTGAGAACAAACAGGCACCTCTGTCTTACTTCCAAACTCAAGGAGGTCTGGAAGAAAATTATTTTCTGTATATTTAAAAAATACATATATTCTTTATCAACCTAAGAATGCTCACTTTTTTTTTTCACAGTTTGCTATGTTTTTGTCGTTTCTGAGCTAAAAATTTGTTCTCAAATACATTTTTATGTAACCATGGAGATCAGCATATATGTTTCTTTTCTTCTTAATGTGGTAAATTGCCCACTTTGTTTTAATTAGTTCCTTCATTAAAAGTTTTATTTTGGACTGCAGCAAAAAATGGAGGAGTAGAAAACTCCAAGGACTAACCCATCACAGAAGCACGGAAAAGCAACCAGAAAAAACTGTGAGAATCAATTGTATTGGAATGCTGGAAAACAGTCCAGACTTACAGCTTTTTGCAGTCATTTATTTAACAGAAAGGTGACCGGAAGACAATAGGAAGACTTTCTGGCACTTTAACTTACGCTTGCCCTACTTACATCTTCCTGTTGAGTGACAACTTAGAAAATGGCAGCCAAGGCCCAAGAGTGGTGGTTCACACCTGAGGCGGGCAGATCACCTGAGATCAGGAGTTCGAGACCAGCCTGACCAACATGGTGAAACCCCATCTCTACTGAGAATACAAAAATTAGCCAGGCACAGTGGTGTGTGCCTGTAATCCCAGCTACTCGGGAGGCTGAGGCAGGAGAATCTCTTGAACCCAGGAGGCGGAGGTTGCAGTGAGCTGAGATCATGCCACTACACTCCAGCCTGGGCGACAGAGCAAGATTCTGTCACGAAAAAAAAAAAAAAAAGAAGAAGAAGAAAAGAAAAGAAAACCACAGTCAATGTTTCTGAAGTGGATCGGGTTCCAGAGAGAGCACAGCAAAGCTTGTTTCCATAGAGCTTTTACCTGGCTGGGGAATCTCTAACCAGCTAACACAAAGTGCCTCCTTTTTTTTTTTTTTTCTAACTCAGCATTCCAACAGGATATAGAATGGGCAGGCAAGAAACGTTTCGCACAAACATGAAAAGCTAATGAAGTAGTCACTGCCACCTTGTGCAAAGAATATCAGTTAAGGCAAACAATGGAAATATGGAAAAGCATAGGCAGAAAAGCTGGAGAGTGAGAGATTTTGGGTGATAAGCCTGTATATGAAAACAGTTGTGAAGCCTGTATATGAAAACATATGCCTAGAATTGTGAAGAATACTAGGCATGTGACACTCAAGCATTTCAGGAGAGGTCCATGAAATAATATATATATTTTTTTCTTTCTTTTTTTTTTTTTTTGAGATGGAGTCTCGCTCTATCACCAAAGCTGGAGTGCAGTGGTGCCATCTCGGTTCAGTGCAACCTCCCCCTCCCAGGTTCATGCCATTCTCCTGCCTCCCTAGTAGCTGGGACTACAGGCGCCAATAATATGTATCTTATCATTACTTTTTAGTTGTCATTAAGAAATGACGTAGAATTTTTGTTGCACAAAATGTGTTAATAGAAATCTCCCAGTTTTACCTGTGTGCCACTACTTGCCACTGCTCACTCTTAGGATGCTCAGTAAAGGACCATACGAATGCATGAATTGATAAATGTGAGGACTTTATCACTCCAGCACTTTCACTTGACTAGACCAGTTGGTTTGGCATGGTGGAGGCATATCCTGAGTGCTGTTTTAAATCTTGATTTTTTTCAAGTATAGAGAAAGTACAACCACACTTCCTAAACTTTAAACTGTTGAACAACTTCACTTTTTCTGTAGAATACAAAGTTTGTGAATTGCTGGACTAAGCATCATCTCCATTGTCATTATTGTATCAGAACTCTAGAGGACTTGCATAGAATTCCAATAGTGCCAATAATGGATCTCATTTTCATCACTCAGTGGGGCTTTCAGTTGATCATTTGAAATTATTTTCACTCATTTGACTGACAATCACAAATGAATAGAAATGTGGGAATGTTTGCTCTGTTTTTTTAACTTTAAGCATATATTTTATGCCACTATTTCTAATTGGGTATTGACAGTCAGTATCCTAAAATAGCAGCCTTTCCATGCTATTATGAAGGAAACTGATAATACACGAGAAAGCACATATAAGAAAGCAATATCATGAATTTAAATATATACTATGGAGAAGAATCTATCATTTATAGTAGTTGCTTTAAGGCTTATATGAAAACTATAGCCATCATAGAACTGTGAATTACAACCTTAATGTAATATAGTCTTCCTAAATACAAATGGAAAGGGAATGTTAATCCATACTACTCCAAGGGAAATAATCATGACAATTTTCT
This sequence comes from Colobus angolensis palliatus, assembly GCF_000951035.1. Classification (NCBI taxonomy): domain Eukaryota; kingdom Metazoa; phylum Chordata; class Mammalia; order Primates; family Cercopithecidae; genus Colobus; species Colobus angolensis. The sequence continues at coordinate 8,161,757 of NW_012113919.1, read as the reverse complement.
ATTTCAAGTCAATAAGCCCTTTCGAATTTTTTAAACATGTGTCATTTTACAAATAAATGTGTATAAGTAATAATAAAGGAGTTGTAAACACAACTTTAACAAGATAATAAAAGCAGCCTGTTTTCATTAAGTGAATGTTTGCACAGAAGTATCATAAAATGTGAAATAATACTATTAGATGTCCCTTTAGCAAAACTGATGTTCCAGATTCTTTTTGCATTATAATGTGTGGTGAAGTTCTTCCTGTTGAATGACTTATGGGGTAAGAATGCTAGGTTTTCTTTTTTTTTTTCCTTAGGAATATATATTTAACTCAATATTTTGTTTTGAAACAATACAATATTTTGTTTTGAAACAAAATAGGATATGATCATTTGAAGAGTCATAGTTTGAGATTTTTGTTTTATGATCAAGTTAATCATTATTAATAGTTAATTATTATTAGTTAATCGTTATTATTAGTTAATTATTATTACTCATGAGCTGCACTATCTAATGCTGTAAACACTTGTGATATGTGGCAATTCCAATTTTAAATAAGTAAAAAATTTAGTTTCTAAGTTATATAAACTCAATTTCAAGGGTTCTATAGTCTTAAATAACTGGTAGATCCTATATTATCAACAGCACAAATATAGACTGTTTCTATCATTACAGAAGGTTCTGTCAAATAGCAATTGCACAGTGCTATGGTTTGCTTGTATTCATCTTCTGAGTTGCCTACTAATTGTGAAATATCTTCCTCTGTCAATTTTCTTCTCTTTGCCATTACAATTGGAAAATAAAAAATCTTTATTCTCAATTTTGCTTAGAAAAAGCCAAAAGCTGATTGGAATGATGATCAAGTTCTTCCAATCTTTCAAAATATGATATCCCTGGGCTTTTTGAAAGCTGCTTTTGGAATACGAAATAATTTTGGAATGCTGACCTAGATTTTGTTTTCTTCTGTTACTACCATATCTTTTGCCTGTAATTTACAATGTAATAATAATGTGATATGTAGTTACTTTTGTTTGACTGTTTTATGATAGTGTAATATTCTCAAGTGTACTTGCTTTTACATATCAAGCACCAGTCTCGATTTGGAAGGTTAACTAAATCTTGGAAGGAAATACATGAAAGGAAACAGGAAAGTAAAAGAAAGATAAGTAAACAAGCAAGAAAGAAAAATAATTAAGAACGCTATAATTTACCAGCAGTCTGCAAAAAATACAGAAATTTAGATACTAAGAATCGGACTACTCATTTTGCAAAAGAAGAAAAATGTGTCATAGATGCTAGTAATTTGCAATAATTCTGTGTTAGTTTCTTTTTACTGCTATAACAAATTACCACAATCTTAATGCTTTAAAACAACCCAAATTTATCTTACAATTCTTTAGGTCAGCAGTTTAACATGGTTCTTAATGGACTAAAATCAAGGTATTCGCAGTGTTGTGTTGCTTTTATCTAGGTTCTAGAGGTTCTTGCTTCATGGTCTCTTTCAATCTTATTTTTTTTTTTCTTCAATTTTTGGTGGTCCTGTAGTTTGCAACATATATTTATAATTAATTTAAGTCCACTTAAAGAAAAAAAAACTATACCGCTTCATAGGTAATCCACTTAACTTACAACAGAGTATTCCCAATTCCTCGCTCCAGCCCCTTAAAACAATGCTGTTACTCCTTTCACTTATTAATAACTTATAATGAGCAAGTACTCTTTTGAACTATTATTTTTTGGACAAATTGTTATCTGTTAGGTCAATTAAAAATAAAACAAAGATTTGATTTTTCCTTTATTTCTTCTCTACCACTCTTCTTTCTGTAGATTCAAATTTATAACCCATATCATTTTTTTTTCTCTCTGAAAAACTTAAAACACTTTTTGCAAGGTAAACTTATTGATGACAAGTTCTGCCAATTTTTTGTTTTTCGAAGGAAGTCTTTATTCGTCCTTCGTGTTGAAAATATTTTTACTACATACAGCTATGTAGGTTGGCAATTTCTGTTTTTTTCCCAATACTTTAAATATCTTCTTTGCATGGTTTCTGTCTGAAAAGAAGTGTAGTATGATTCTTGTATTTGTTTCTCTATAACTAAGGTGTGTTTGTTTTCCATCCCCTCTGGCTTTTTTCAAGATTTTCTCTTTGCCATTGGCTTTCTGCAGCTTGAAAATGACATGCCTATGTATAGATTTGTTGATATTTATTCTGCTTGGTGTTCCCTGAGCTTCCTGAATCTGTAGGTTGGTATCTTATTAATTTTGAAAAATTCTCAGTCATTCATAATTCAAATATTGTCTCTGTTCTTTTCTTTCTTCTTCTGGTATCCCCATTACACATTTGTTACACGGTTTGTGATGGTCTCATAGTTCTTGGATATTCTCTCCAATTCTTTTCATTTTTTTATGTTTTGCTTTTCAGTTTGTAAAGTTTCTATTGATGTATCTTCCAGCTCCCTGATTCTTTCCTAGCCATTTTTAGCCCACTGATGAGCCAGTCAAGGCACTCTTCATTTCTATGATATATAAATTGTGTGTGAGTTGTGTGTGTGTGTGTGCAACTTCTAGCATTTAAAAAATTCTGGCTGAGTGTGGTGGCTCACACCTGTAATCCCAGTACTTTGGGAGGCCAAGAGGTCAGATCACCTGAGGTCATGCGTTTGAAACCAGCCTGTTCAACATGACAAAACTCCTTCTCTACTGAAAACACAAAAACTAGCTGGGCATGGTGACGCATACCTGTAGTTCCAGCTACTTGGGAGGCCGAGGCTAGAGAATCGCTTCAACCTGGGAGCGGGAGGTTGCAGTGAGCTGAGATCGTGTCACGACACTCCAGCCGGGGCAATAGAGAACATCTCAAAAACAAATGAAAAACAATTCTTTCCTAGAGTTCCATCTGTCTGCTTACATTATCCATCAGGTCCTGCATGTTGTCCACCTTTCCACAGGAGCTCCTCAGCATGTTAATGATAGTTACTTTAAATTTCTGTCCTGATCATTTCAAAATCTCTACCATATCTGAGTCTGGGTTCTGATGCTTACTTTGTCTCTTCACACCATATATTTCTTTTTTGTCTTCTTTTTCCCTCCTTTTAGCATATTTTGTAATATTTTGTTGAATACACACATAAGGTATGAGGTAACGTACTGAAGTAAATCGTTCTTTAGAGGTCTTTAGGGTGAGGTTTCATGCTTATATGCTGAGAAGTTAGGCTGTATTGAATGTTTGCTGTAGCTGTGTTATAGGCCAAATTTTTATCTAGAGTCCTTGATTTTGTCTCCCCAAATATAATTTAAAAATTAAAATAAATTTAATTTAATTTTGTTTTTGAGACGGAGTCTCCCTTGGTCGCCAGACTGAAATGCAGTGGCACGATCCCGGCTCACTGAAACCTCCACCTCCTGGGTTGAGGCTATTCTCCTGCCTCGGCCTCCCAAGTAGCTGGGACTACAGGCACGCGCCACCACACCTGGCCAATTTTTGAATTTTTGGTAGAGACAGGGTTTCACCATGTTGGCCTGGCTGACCTTGATCTCCTGACCTTGTGATCCACCCGCCTCTGCCTCCCAAAGTGCTGGGATTACAGGCGTGAGACATCGAGCCTGGCTTCCCCAACATGTTTTAAACAGGATCTGTGCCTTGCAGTTCTTTTAGTTACAATGCACTCTTATGCAGCAGCCTGAGTGGTATGGGCAGGTGCGGGCAAGCCTATGGTTAGGTCTGAGTCTGTTAGTGAGCTCATGCTCCTGGGCTATGACTTGCCGAAGTGCTTCACAGATTTTTCTCCCCAAAGGTGAAACAGAAAGGCTGGAGAGTTTGGAAGTGGGTATCTTTCTTCCTCAAATTGGATAGGCTCTGATAAAAATATATATATATATATATATTTGTGACAAGGAGAACAGAATGCTCTGGGTGTATTTCCAAATGGTTACTTTCCTTCCAGCCCTGCCAGAACATGAAGGGATCCTTTTCTGATCTTCACTATAGAACCTGAAAGGGTTTTCTGGAGGTAAAACTCACGAATAGGTGCCTCCCCACCAAAAAACAAAACGAAACAGAAAAACTCAGCCCCCTAGAGTTTCTAACTCTCAAGATAGCTGATAAGGAGCTTCTATCAGTTCATGATTTACAAAGAAAGTGTTTCTACTAATCTTGACTCTAGCAATGAGCTTCTGCCTCTGGCTCTGGTCCTGGTAAGTTGTAATTCTCTACTCACCTCTTTCTCTAGTTTTCAAGAAAGTGCTTCATCTTTGATCTCAGTTTCTTAATAGACATAAGAAGAGTCGTTGATAATCAGTTACTTCAGATATTTTCTTGTTCTGAGGAGGAAGTGTGACAACTTCCAAACTGTTTACATGTGAGACCAGAAAGTGTAATTTCAGGCTCCTTTTCTTTTTCAAAGCTAGCAATGGCTGGTTGAATCTTTCTCTGGGGATTAGGTTATAAACATCTTGCAGGAAGTAATTATTCTTCCTCTGTATTCAGAAGTTAAAGAAGTGGGATTATATGGTGGCTTTCCTTTATAATGGACTTTCTCTTTAAGCACTTTCAAAACTCGTTAAAACATGTCTCTGTCTCCGTGTCTCAAAAACATCAACTTTGCGATTTTTTCCTAATTTGGGTAACATTTTCTTTTCCATACGACGCTGTTTCTACTAGAACTATACAAATGTGCTTTTAATTTGTAATTTAGTCCAAGATGATTCTTGATGAAAACTGGCCTAAAATTATACTTAGAAATTAGCATCAAAATTCATATTCTGCATACTTAACAAAAGTCTATGCTTAATATATTAAAATTGATTTAGCCCCAAAGTCACCTCTCTGTGTGAATTTCAAATTAACCTTATTTGATGTCGGAGATCTAAAAACTATTATAAACAGTCCAGAGATGAGTACATAATTGAAATAAACAATGAGCATTATAAAACATTAAAAAAAAATAAGCTCAGCACTTCCACACTTCCAGTTATATAAACTAAATAAAAGTACTTTGTTCCATTAAATACTACTGGATGTAGCATCAACATTTCAACTGGTCTCATTCATTGTCAGTGATTCTTACAAATAAACAAAATCTCAATAAACAATCCAATATTATTAATAAAAAGGAAGATAAGTATGTAATGCAAATTCTTTCAAAATAACATCAATGTAGTCTGGAATTACAGCAGGATGAATACATATATTTTTAATTTGAAGGGTTTAATTTGTCTACTTTGCTAATAATTTTGAAAATTTTAAAGTTTCAGACATGAGGCCCACTTCGGGGTCAACTGTCCAGATGTTTTTGAAACTCTTGTAGCATAAATTTGTTTTCAAATACATTTTAGTCCTCAAAACGTTCATACCACAAAACCATCATCTTGACTGGCATTAATTAGAATCTTTGTCTGGCAGTCTCTTCTGAAAGGCTGAGAATTGAATGGACTAACACTGCCACTAAATTAATTGCCTACAATGATGGGCGTGCAGGGTCAAATATTTAAAGGGCATCTAGTACTTGATCTATGATGGCCGATTTGAACTATTAGTTTCAAATAATGTCTGCATTGTCAATCTTGTTTCCATAGGACAAAAGGATATCATTGGAATGTTTTCAGAGGTAAGAAGGTTGAAGAAAACCATTTCCAACAGTGGCTAAGCTGTATGGCACCATCCACACAGATCAAGAGACAACCTCCAGTTGTTCCAGTGTGCTAATTTGATTTTTTAAAATAATTATATGTTTGAGTAGAGTTGACTTACAGACATGTTATAAATGTAGTGTTTTGAAGAATATACTTAATTACATAGTCTGTATTTTATTAAGAAGCCATAAAAATAAATAAAAAATATGAGGATGTTCTATGCTATTTTATAATTTTTCTTATAAAACAAAAATATAATTAATAATTCTAGAAAATTCTATGTATTTTGAGCTAATATAATTATATTCCCACAGTAGTAAGAGCAGATATCTACCTCTAAGTGTTATCATAATGTGATAAAACATTTTATTTTGAGATAAATACCAGATATGCAAAAATGGAAGACAATAAGGAGTAATTATTATATTTTCAGAAGCTAAACAATTATTTTAAATGTTCTAGACCAAGAATATACTCTCAGGGATCATTTACATAGTTCATTAAATATTCTAGACCTATGATGAAATATATAATATTATTAACTACTTATAACCTTAAAATAAAAATAATGGGATTAATGGGCTTGTTAATGTGTAATGTAAACATTGGTATCAAATTTTGAAATTGTATTTCCCTGGCAGATATAGGACACATGATATCAAAATACTAAAGAATTCCCTTAAATGCTTTATCTAAGTGATATTAAATATTTTATAGTCAGTAACCAGTCTAATGTGAAGAAAATAGTTTGGCATGAAGACTTGATATGAACCTAAATAATTCTCTGTTATCTGTTTTGTTATCTCTAAATATCTCCTGATTCTTTGTCAAAAATTATTGTTTGTTGTGAAGATCAAATGAGAACACATTAAGAAAAGCTTGAAAACTGGCAACAATAAAGCTTTTGAAGCCCTTTACAGTCTGACCTCATCCTATTTCTGGAGCTATGTCTACTATTCTACTCCTGGTAATTTATGATAGATTGTGCTATTAAGCGTTGTCAGATAAAATACAGGAAACCCAGTTAAATTTGAATTTTATGTAGACAAAGAATACTTCTTTTAGTATCAGTGTGTCTCACATATTACAGTGAGCATGACTATAGTAAAAGTGTTAAGTAGAGTCAAGTAGAGCCGAGTAGAGCAGAGTATGGTATTAGTCTCAAGCAATATTTGGGGCATAGTTACACTCAAATAAAAATAATTGTTTAAGCAAAATTAAAATTTAATTGAACATCTTAAACTTGTATTTATGAAATATGGCAACCCTAGCCATTGCCAAATTGATTAACCTTAGAACTATGTTTAGCAGAATCTCTTTGACTGTGTATGGATTTGGCCAAAATGGACTTTGAACATGACTTCCATGATGGAAGTGAAGTGGCCACTTTCATTCTATAGGTCTTTGAGGTCAGACAGGGAGATGGAAAGAGAGGTACTTGTTGGGATTTAGCTTAATCTCGCTGTCCTTGATGCAGCTTCTAGTTTCTGTCTTGATTGCTGAGGTTTAATTGTGGCAAGAGACCTCTCCAGGAGCTGGCAGGGACATGCTTAGATTCTCAGCTTTTCCCACAAAAACTTTAATTTGTCCATCTCTGTGATGCTTCCTGAGAACTTGTTAGTCTAGTTTTCTCTGTGTCTGCTTACCCAAATAATCTTCACTTCTCAACAACTCCCACATTTATGTAAGACTTGATTTCTGTAATTGTCCATGACATTGAAAATACTATCACAATTTAAATAACTTTGATTGAATTAAGATAAATATGGATAATAGAAGTACTAATAATTTGATTGGACTAGTTTCATTAAAGGTAAATTGGTAAAATTTTGCAAGTAGCTTGGTATATGTACTGCTTCCTTCTGGGCAACATCTTGTAACTAGTAAGTCATTTAAGATTTAAGTCTGCTTATAGGTCTGGAAGCTCAGCATATCTCTGTTAGAAATTTGCTCATTACTTTTTCAAAAGTTAATATTTCCTCAAATTCTCCAGCAAGTTGTCAAACCCACCACCTATGGACATATAGGTTGCCTTATTCAGCACCCTGATATTGCATACAGAATTGATACAGTTTAAAGAATTTAGTTTATAGTAAAGAAAGAACATACACGGGCTTACAGTAATGGAATTTCCTATTCTAAACCTCTGGTCTTAACCACCTGGTTACATATATTTCATTACAACTACTATAAGTGGTCTGAAGAAACAGTAAAATACACTAGCTAATACTTTGTGAAGTTCAGATAATGTCCTTCAGGATATAACAGTGCTTTGAATCAGTGATCAGTATATAATGCTGTTTTATCCATAGCCTACATTCATGCATATAAGAGTCAAGAGCTGAGGGGGAATAGTAGTGAATATCTTACTGTTACCCCTAGCAATCCCTCAAGAAAATATTTGCTTCCTATCTTGCAATGTTGACTCTTCTCTTTTAGAAATAGTATTTCTCAGTAAGGGAAGGATTCCTCCAAGGTACATAAAAATGAAAAACTAAAGTTTCCATTAAACTGATAGTTGAGGCTACCACTTGGCCATATCATGACATTTGTGACAGGAAACCATCAGGAAAAGGAGGTTAACATACTGGTTACAGTGGTTCATTCTGAATCTCCAGAGGAACTTGGGTTCCAGCTTTGCAATGTAAGTGGAGAGAGTATCTGGAATTCAGGAGGTCTGCCAGGGCCTCTCTTAGAAATCTTTTTCCTAAAATAAGTGCCAAAAGAAAACATTAACATCTCAATATAGGCATGACTACTAATTACTCAGATGCTGTAGAAATGAGGATTTGGGTCACTCTACTAGCAAGGAATCATGCCAAGCTACCATAATTTCTGAGGTCAAAGAGAATACGGAATTGGAAATAGAAGACAGTTATAAATACCACTTATGGCCACATGACCAGTTGTACATTTGCATATGTTACAAATTAGGAATACTTATTCTTTGCTTTAACATGAATATACTCGCATATTGACTAGCAGATGATTTTTCTTTCCCACTTTCACCCTCCTAGTAGCTAACATAAGATTGATCATCATAGTCAACCTTATATCCCAGTAGTTAATTTATAGGATATTAGAAGGGTAGTGATAGCTAGAAAAGAAACAACTCTTACCAAATTATACACGTATTTTTGAGTCTTCTTTTAGAATGAGGGTTAGTGAATTTTCAGTTGTATGAGTCATGGTTGCCTCGTGTTGTGTGGAAGCAGATGACTGCTATTTTCTGAATTTTGAAATGAATATATTTCAATAGATATTATGAATGCCAAAATGTGCTATTGTGTTAAGCTGGATATTACGTTATTCAAAATGTGTTTCCTGTATGGCTTTGGGATAATGTTGACCGATAGAGAAACTTGTTATTTCCATTGCAGGGATTGGATGTACTTAGTTCCTCAGGATTCCCTACAAGCCCAAACTTCTCCCTCTGCTTCAGGGTTTCAGAGGATTTGTTAGTCATGCTTACTCTGTACTGTCTACTTGTCCTTCCAAACCTTTGCTTCACCAGCTTCTCAACAAATAGTATAAGCTGTAACTCCTCTAAAAGCCATTTATTCCGTATAGCAGACAGACTCCAGGTTGACCCTCAATAATCTGTTTCTTGATCTTTAGGCCTTTGTGCAGTTGCCCCTCTTTGAGTATGGGTGGAAACTGTGTGCTACTTTTAACCAGTAGAGTATGGCAAATTTGATGTGATATTACTCCCTTGATTACGTTACATTCTACAGAACTCTCTCTACTAGCAGACTGTAGAGAGATCTACTCCTGCTGATCTCAAAGAAGTAATTTTTTGGTCCCAAAGTAATTGAGGTAGGAGGTGGGACTCGACTCCAGAGACAGGGATTGGACACAGGACCAAATTGAAGACTTCCTAGAACAGAGCCAGGACAGAATCAGCTTTTCATCAGCAACACACACCAATGTGCCATTTTGGTTTACCATTGCCATGACAACACTCCTTTCTGTGACAATGACCTGATGGCCTGAAAGTTACTACCCCTTCCCTAGAAATTTCTGCATACACCACCCCTTAATCTGCATGTGATTAAAAGTATGTCTAAACATGACTGCAAAACTGTCCTGAGCTACTACTCTCTGCCTACAGGGTAGACCTGCTCTACAGGAAAAGTCATGGAACTGTAACACGGCTAGAGTTGTAACACTGCATCTTCAATAAAACTGTTTTCTTCTACCTGTGGCTTGCCCTTGAATTCTTTCCTGGACAAAGCCAAGAACCCTAATGGGCTAAGCCCCATTTTGGGATTCACCTGCCCTGCATCATTATGACATGAATTGTCCAAGGAGAAGCCAACTTGGCAGCAAATTGTGTGCAGCCTCTAGGCGCTGAGAGTCTCATTCTTACAGCTGCAAGGGACTGAATTTTGCCAACAACCACATGAGCCTGGAAGGAAACGCAAGTTCCAGAAAGGAACACAGCTTGGCTAACATGTTCACTACAGCTTTGTGAGACTCTGAGCATAGAGAGCAGATAAACCAATATCTTGACTCTGGTCTCACAGAAACTGTGAAATAATGAATCTGTTGTTATAAGCTGGTAATCCTGTGTTAATTTATTATACAGTGGTAGAAAACCAGTATAGCCCATAATATTCAGAGTAGTAATGCTATCCTGACTGAAACCTAATTGACTCACACTTCAGAGTAGATAATACTGCTAGAATTTTATACTTAAGTAATTGTTTTTCCCATGAAGCTGGAAATTTCACTTGTTTATATTTCCAGTATCAGTATATACAGATATATAAAGCACCTAATAATTAGTTGTTGAATGAAAGTGATCAACTAATCAAATAAATAAATTATTGAGCAAATTATGAATCCATGTCAGATTTTGTTTGGAAAATGAGAATGAGTCATGGTAGCTAAAATTTTCCTCAATTTATGTCAGGACAGTGAATTGCTAACATTACAAATTACTAACATAAAATTGATTTGATATGTTTAAAAAATTTATTTTAATTCTTCTGTTGTAAGATTCTTGATGTGCACTGTTTGATATCAGAATCCCCTGTCCTTAAGAAATGCAAACTTATAGACACAAGTTCAGACATAACAGATCAGAATTTCTTGGTGTGGAACCTCAGAATATCCATATTAAACAGATTTCCTCAAGTAAAACTTACTTGTGCAAATATTTAACACTCTTTCTGGAGAAGCAGGACTTTCTTTTTATGAAAGAAAAAACATCTGTGTTTTGCACAGAGAATAGGTACTTCACTGTACAAATTGGAAAATCAAAATAATCTATACCTACAATTGGGTGATAAGAATGAGCTAATATGCTGTTGTTAAAAGTTAGAAGACAATTTAACTGAAGAAATGAAAGTGCCAGAGTAAGGGATATAGGCCAGTGATGGAAAGGATCACCTAAAATATCATCTGGAAATGCAATTTTAGAATTTTATTTTGTGTGTGATGTGTTAAAAATAATACTCTTAATTCACTTGCTTTGTGGAAGGCTGAAAAGAATCTTTTTTTAACTTGTAAACATAGTGTCAGATTGTTAGTATTTTTCCATCATTTTAAAATAAACCTTGAATCTATTTCTTTTAATTACATCTCTGGTTTATAAAAATAATTTTAATATTTTTTTCTTGGTCTTTGTTCAAAGGATGATATTTTGTTAGTATAATTGTATATTAGATGATCTTCAAAATCTATTCATCAAAAAACCCACAATACTCATTAACTAAAAGATCAGTAATCAAGAAATCCCTCAACATGCATTATTATGTTAAAACTGCTAATATATTTTTACAGAACATATTCTGATGAGCTTTTAATGGGAAATATATTTACACTATACTTACTAGTGAAAAACAGTTAAAAAGTTAATGCTTGAGAAAGCTATGAGGACAAAGAAATAGTTTAAAGTTGTTGCTATAGCAATTGATAAGATTAATAAAATAGCAATGAATTTAGTTCAATGCTAAAATAAATACCAGACACTAATGTGCCTTTAAAGAGCAAATAATTAAAGCAATGATATCATTCCTTACTAACTCATCTATTCACTATTCTCCCCTATAAATGCAAATAGGAAACAAAGCTCAGAACTTATTTATGTATTTATTTATTTAGTTGTTTATTTTTAAGACAGAGTCTTGCTCTGTCACCCAGGCTGGAGTGCAGTGGCACAATCTTTGCTCACCGAAGCCTCCACTTCCCAGGTTCAAGAAATTCTTGTGCCTCAGCCTCACGATTAGCTGGGATCACAGGCACGCACCACCACACCAGGCTAAGTTTTGAATTTTTAGTACAGATGGAGTTTCACCATGCTGGACAGGGTGGTATCAAACTTCTGACCTCAGGGGACCTGCCTGCCTCAGCCTCCTAAAGTGCTAGGATTACAGGCATGAACCACCGCACCCAGCCAGAACATCTTAACCTATTAATAATGACTTGGTTGCCGAAGTTATAATAAAAAGTGTTATAATTGCATTTGTTTTAGTATGTGTCAATTAGCTTTAACAAAAATCAATTTCTTGAAAGTATTTACAGAAGTATTGGTTTATCACCTTTCCTCCACTAGACTTTTCTGATATGAGAACAAAGACTCAAATCAAATTTTAAAATTCGGAAGTTTAATGCACACTGAGAATATAAAAGATTCTTGAAAAAAGCCTGTACACCCAATCAAATGACGTGGTTTAAATATGAATATATCTTTCTGTTAATATATTACTAAAATGTAATTGTTCTTTGTACAGCTTTTAAAGACTTATATGAACAAACATCTGAATCAAATGACATTTTAGGAGCATGACAAAGGGAGATTTGGACAGTGATCAATAATACGTATGTGTTAATGGCAATCATTTTATTCCAAAACCGATCCTTCAAAAGTATATATTAATAAATATATGTCCCATTAATAATGTTACAAATATTTCTGTTGATAACACTCTCTGGAACAAAGAATTTTTATTTATTTTAAACTGGGTACAATCAACCATCCAGAGAAGTGGGAACAAAAATTCCTATGACATAGGATATATAAATGGGGACTGAATTTTTTTTTCAAAATATATTATATATTTATTTAACATATTATTTTCAACGCGTCACTAAATTTGGATATTTTTTAAAGTTGTTAAGAAAATAATGACAATATCACATTGCAGTACTGACAAATCTAAGGTACACTGTGAAGTATTATAAAAAGTGCACTCGGCAAAGAATTGGAAACCATACCTTCTAGACATTCTCAGCAACTTATTAGAGATTTGACCTTGGATTCTTCAAATATGAAATGAAGTTAATGTCAAAATTAAATATGATAATGATATGTTGGTTTTTAAACTACTGAATACCATTAATAAATATTATATTCTCAATATTATTATTTTTAAAAGATATAATTATATGGTCACTAATTCACAAAACACTTCTGTATAAGTTAACATTTGTGACCATATACAATCATTTATATGTTTAAAGTGACTTAATTCTATTACATAATCCTAAACATAATTTATTAGGGAATTAAATTTAGCCCACATAAATAAATTTAACTTTGCACATATGTGATGGAAAGATATTCACACACTTGACATTAGATTTATCTATTGAGGCCAATTATTTTATTACTTTTCTTACATTTTCAGTTACAGTATACTGGACTCAAGGAGCTTTAGGATAGGAATGGCTTAATTTACCATACCTAACGTCCAGCAGAGGTGGATTTGCATGAAGCTAGTTAAGTTTAGCTATGAGGTCTTATTATTAAAACTGTCTTGTTTTCTTTGAGTCCTCGATATTTCATAAGTTTTTATCCTCAGATATACATACTCATTCTTAGCTACCAATGAAAGCCTCTTTTTCCTTTTCATTCCAATGTGTGTGTGTGTGTAGACATATGCATGTGTTTATGTATATGGATGTATGTATACATGTGAAAATGTATGTATATGTGTTTCTGTATACACATGCAAATCAGTGTTTTTATATTCAAATATATATGCACATATATGCATGCATATATATATATCCCAATGAAATAATTTTAATTGGCCTAGTTTGAATAGTTTGCCTATCCCAAAATTAGGGAGCAGGGCAAATTGCTTTGAAGTTTCATTATAAGTCTTGGAATGGGGAAAGAGAACTTTGTGAAGAACAGTGTGCTATTCCAAAAATGGTGGGACAGACCAAACAACACACACATATTTGGAAAATAGGGCATGAGTTGATAATAGGCAAAATATAAGTCTAGGAAGGAAGCAGGTCCAAATCATAGGAGACTTTACATGCTTAAAGACTTTGAATTGGATTTGATGAAATTCAACAGCCAAACTGTGTGAATTGTTAACAGATTTTATCAATTGAGGCAGTATAGCTAGAGTTTAAGGAGAGAAATAAGCCTTGTTTTGGTCTTGGAAGATTGGATGTATAATTTGATTTTCATAGACAATGGGATAAAGACAGATGTAAAGGATAAGCAGACAATAAGTTATTATTTTAACCATTTAATTTGCATAAAGAAATAATTTTATTGCTTTGAAAACATACTTTACTAAAATTAAATCACTGTATAGTGATTTCAGGTTATAGAAAATACTTGTGAGAGTTCAATCTCCTATTATTTACAGGACTGTTTTAGAGATTTTTATTTTGTAAAAAGAGTTCAGAACCGACAATATAATTATTTTATTCTTGCTTCAAAAACTAATTTCATCTCATAAGAACAAAACTGCTAGAAATGTAAATGAAGAAAAAATTTTAACGATGGTGTCAAAGGAAAACAGTTTTCTGATATTAAGCACTTTGACAAAATTAAAAATATATGAGTATGAAATATTGATCTTTATGACAATGTAGTATTATTATTAATTATTATACTGCTTTTAAATTTTAACATGATGAATATTTGTGAAATAGAGGCATAGTTGTTTTCTCTACAAATATTAACCTGTTTTTTTTTTTTTGTGGCTGAAAGAATTCTTGTTTATTCTTGTTTTTCTTGCTCTAAGTAAGTCATCCCGAATGCTTGCGTATATGTGTGTTTGTGTGCATGTGTGTTTGTAGAATACTTGTATTTATACTTTTTGCCTTAAAAAAGTATAAATATTTTACCCTCAGATACACACACTAATTCTTAGCTACCAATGAAAGCCTCTTTTTCCTTTTTGTCCAATGTGTGTGTGTGTAAACACATACATGTGTTTATGTATATGGAAACAGTAAATTGAAACAGTAAATACCAATATTTATTTTAATTATTTTAATCATTTTAATATTTCTAAAAATCTGAAAAATGTATTCCTAACTTTCAGAGCAGACTAAACCTCATATATTTTGCTTGTAACTCATGTACTTTTTTATTTTACACATAAATATTTTTCTACTTTTATTAGCCAGAATTTATAGATAATTGGGGACAGGAGTGAACAAAATAGATAAAAGAAATTTTTGCTTTATCATGCAACTATTTGAGTACATTTTATCTCCTCTCAGCATATCAATTGTATTTTAATTTTTAAATTTTTATCATGCAGCTTTTAATATATATCATCTTGTTTTATTTTTTACATTAGCAAATAAAATTCAATTTGTTTACCATGTAAAATATAATGTTTTGCAGTATATATATACTGTGGGATGACTGAACCTAGCTAATTAACATCTTAATTACCTCACATAGTTATCATTTTTGTGTTGAGAACACTTTACATATGCTCTCTTGGCAGTTTTAAGAATACAACATATTATTAACCATAGTCACTATATTGTACACTAGATCTCTTCCTCCTGTCTAATTGAAATTGTGTATTCTTTGATCAACATCTTCCCGACCTTCTCACCCCAAATGCCCCATGCAGTGGTATACCATTCTACTCTACTTCTAGGATACCAACATTTTGAGATTCAGCATGTGATCAAGATTATAAAGTAGTTTTATTGCAATGCCTGGCTTATTTCACTTAGCGTAATGTCCTTCAGGTTTATCTGTGTTGTTTCAAATAGCACTTTTTTCTTCTTTTTATGGCTGAATAGGATTTCATTGGATTTATATATCACATTTTCTTTATCCATTTACTCATTGATGGACATTTAGGCTGATCCCATGTCTTGGCTATTGTGAATAACGCTGAAGTAAACATGGGAGTTAGCATCTCTTTTCAACATACTAATTTTTAAAAATATATACACAGTAGTGGGATTTCTGTATCATATGGTAATTATGTTTATAATTTTCTGAGAAACCACCATACTTTTGTCCATAACGGCTATACTAGTTTACTATCCCACCAACAGTGTTCAAGTTTCCTCTTTTCTCTGCATCCCCGTCAAACTTATTATTTTTTCTCCTTTTGATAGTAGTCATTCTAACAGGGGTTCAGTGGTATCTTATTGTACTTTTTACTTGTATTTCCCAGATGGTTTGTAAGGTTGAACATTTTAAAATATAATTATTGGCTATTTGTATTTTTTCTTTTAACAAATGTCAATTCAGGTTTTGCCAAATTTTTAATTGGATTATTGGTTTTCTTGCTAATGAGTTGTTTGAGTTCTTTATATATTTTGGATATTAACCTATTATCAGGTATGTATTTTGCAAATAATTTTTCCCATTCTCTAGGTTGTCTCTTTACTTTGTTCATTGATTCCTTTACTGTGCAAAAGCTCTCTAGTTTGATGTAATTCTAATTGTCTATCTTTGCTTTTGAGTTGCCTGTGCTTTTGTAGTCATATCCAAAAATTTCCTCACTGAGACCGATATCATTAAGCTTTTCTTCTATGTTTTCTTCTAGTAATTTCACAAACATGGGTCTTATATTTAACTTGTTAGTCCATTTTGAGATGACCTTTGTGTATGGTGTGGTATAAGGGTCTACTTTTATACTTCCAGATGTGACTATACAGTTTTTCCACCACCATTTACTGCAAAAACTGTCCTTTCCCCACTGTACACTCTTGGTTATGTTGTGAAAAATCAGTTGTCTATAAACATGTGATTTATTTCCCAGTTATTTGTTTTGTTCTATTGGTCTATATATCTGTTTTCGTGTCAGTACCATGCTGCTTTGGTTACTATAGCTTTGTAGTATATTTTGAAGTCAAGAATTGTGATGCCTCCAGCTTTATTCTTTTTGGTTAAGAGTGCTTTGGCTATTTGGTGTCTTTTGTGGTTCTATATGAATTTGGGGATTGCATTTTTTATATTTCTGTGAAAAATGTCATAGGTATTTTGATAGAGATCATGTTGAATCTGTAAATCCCCTTGGATTATATGGGTATTTTAAATATTAATTCTTCCAATCCATAAACATGAGATATCTTTGTATCTATGTATGCTCTCTTCAATTTACTTTATCAAATTTATATACTGTTCAGTATACAGATATTTCATCTCCCTGATTAAATTTATTTCTAAATATTTTCTGTAGCTATTAGAAATGAGATTTTTTAAAATTTCTTTTTTTCATATAGAAATTTTGTTGTTAGTAGAGAGAAATGTTACTGATTTTTATGTTGATTTTGTACCCTGAAACTTTACTGAATTCACTTGTTAGTTCTATTACATTTTTGGTGAAGTCCTTATGGTTTATATATAAAACATTTTTTCATCTATGAACAGAGATAATTTAACTCATCTCTTTCACATTTGGATGACTTTTATTTCTTTCTCTTGCCTAATTAATTTAGCTAGGCACTCCTGTACTATATTGAATAGAAGTGGTAAGAGTTGGCATATTTATTTTGTTCCAGGTATTAGAGTAAAATCTTCAATTTTCCCAATTGAGTGTGATTTTTGTTAGCTGTGAGTTTGTATTGTATACCTTTTATTGTGTTGGGGTACATTCTTTCTATTCCTAATTTTCAAGAGTTATTACCATGAAACAATGCTGAAATTTGTCAAATGTTTTTTCTGTGTCTACCAAAATACTCATATAATTTTTTTCTTCATTCTGTTAATGCGATATATCACATTTAATGATTTATATATGTTGAATCATCCTTACATCCCTGGGATGAATCTCACTTGATCATGGTGAATAATCTTTTTAAGGTGCTGTTGAATTTGGTTTGATAATATTTTTTGAGGATTTTTACATGTATATTCATCAAGAATATTGACCTATAGTCTTCTTTTTTAGCAGTGTATTTGGCTTTGGTATCAGGGTGATTCTGGACTCATAAAATGATTTAGGAAATGTTTCCTTCTCTTAAATCATCTGGAAGTGATCGAGAGAACTGGTATCAGTTCTTCCTAAGTGTCTTACAGAATTCAGTAACGTTGAATATACAATTTACTTTCATTTAATTGTTCATGACTGTATTTTATGATCATTTGTATTTCTGCTGTATCTGTTGTAATGTCTTCATTTGCATTTCTGATTTTATTTGAATCTTCTTAATTCTTAGTCTAGTTAAAGGTCTGTCAATTTTTTTATTTTTTAAAGAAACAAGTATTAGTTTTGCTAGTCTTTTCTATTATTTTTCTTGTCTCTATTTCACTTACTTCTTCTCCATTCATTATTACTTCCTTCCTTCCACTAATTATGGGCTTAGTTCGCTCTTGTTTTGCTAGTTCCTTGAGATGCAATGTTAGGTTATTTGAGATTTTTCTTTTTCGATACAGGCATTTATTGGCATAAACTGCTTTTTGTTGTATTTTACAGGTTTTGGCTGTTGTATTTCCATTTTTGCTTATCTCAGAAATTTTTTAATTTTTATTTTAATTTCTTTATTGGCCCATTGGTTTTTCAGGAACATATTGTTCAATTGCCATGTATTTGTGACATTCCAGAGTTTCTCCTGATATTGATCTTAAATTTTATTCTATTGTGGTCAGAAAAGCTAATTTACATGATTTCAGTCTTAAATTTGTTAAGTCTTGTTTTGTGGCTTAACATTGTATCTATCCTGGAGAATGTCCCATGTGCATTTGAGAGAAATATGTATTATGCCGCTGTTAGATGGACTGTTCTGTATATGTCTGTCAGGTTCATTTGATCTACAGTGTAGTTTAAGTCAGGTGCTTTCTTATTAATTTTCTGCCTGAATGATCTGTCTATTGGCAAAAGTGAAGCTGAAATCTCCTACTGTTGTAGTATTGCCATCTGTGTTCTCTTTTAAATCCATTAATATTTGCTTTATATATTTACCTACTGTTGGGTGCATATACATTTTTCATTGTTATATCTTCTTGCTGAGCTGACCCTGTTATCATTACATAATACATTTTTGTCTCTTTTTACAGATTTAGACTTGAAATTATTATTTATCTGATAGAAGTATGGCTACTTTCTCTTTTGGTTTCCATTTGCATAGAATATCTTTTTCTACCCCTTCACTTTCAGTCAATGTGCATCCTTATAAGTGAAGTGAGAGTTCAGTTGGCAGAATACCCTCAGGTCTTTCTTTTTCCCATTCAGGCATTCTGTCTGATGAAAGAATTTAATCCATTTACTTTCTAGGTAATTATGGATAGGTAATGACTCATTACTGTCATGTTGTTATTTGTTTTCTAATTGTTGTGTGGATTCTTTGTTCCTTTTTTTCTATTGCTGTTTTCCTTTGTGGCTTAAAGATTTTTTTTCTATTGGTATGTGTTGATTCCTTGTTTTAAATTTTTTTGCATATCTACTAAAGGTTTTTGCTTTGTGGTTACTATGAGGCTCATAGAAAACAGTTTATAGGTTAAGAACAGATTATTTTAAGCTGATGACAACTTCATTTTGAATAGAAAAAAAAAAGAATCTTTAGAACTTTAATCACTATCTCTCCAAATTCTGAATTTCAATGTTATAATTTACATTTTTTAACAGGGTCTGACTCTGGTACCAAGGCTAGAGTGTAGTAACGTGATTTCAGATCACTGTAACCTCCTCCTCCTCAGCTCCAGCGATCCTCCCACGTCAGCCTCCCAAGTAGCTGGGATTACAAATTCACACCATTATACCTGGCTAATGTTTTTGTAATTTTTGTAGAAACAGGGTTTCTCCATGTTGCCCAGGCTGATCTTGAAATTCTGGGTTAAAGCAATCCACCTACCTTAGCCTCCGAAAGTGCTTGGATTACAGGCATGAGCCACCATACCCAGCCAGTTTACATCTTTTAATATTTCGTATCTCTTAACAAATTATTTTAGTTATTATTATTTTCAACAGTTTTATCTTTTAACCCTCATACTGAAAATATAAGTACATTACACACCACCATTGCAAGGTAAACATATTTTAAATTTGACTGTGTCTTTATTTTTATCACTGAGTTTTATACTTTCAGACATTATTGTGTTATTAATGTTATTTTCCTTCAGGTTGAATAATTTAACATTTATTCTAAAACATGCCTGATGGTGATGACATGTTATCTCTCCTTCATTTCTGAAAGACAGCTTTTGTGGGTACAATATTCTTGGATGGTAGGGATTTCACACCCTCTGTCCTTCCCTGAATTTTGAATATTATTATTGTATTGCTTTTTAGCCTGAAAGTTTCTTCTGAGAAGTCTGCTGTCAATCATCTTGGAACTCCCTCACAGGGCATTTGCTATTTTTTTTTAATTTTTATTTTCTGACTTTCAGAATTCTCCCTTTGTCTTTGACTTTTCACAATTTGATTATATGTTACTGCAATATTATTGGCATTGAATCTAGTTGAAGAACTTTGTTCATTTACCTGGATATTTACATCTTTCTTGAAGTTTTGTCTGCTATAATTTATTTAAACAAACTTTCTAGCTATTTTATTTTTTCTTTTCCTTTTTAAATCCTGTGACTCCCATGTTTGATCTATTTTTTCTGTCCCATCAATCCTGTAAGCTTTCTTTTATTTTTTTCCTTATTTTATTTTTCTTCTCTGTTTGTATATTTTCAAATAACCTGACTTTGAGTTCACAGACACTTTCTTCTGCTTCATCAATTTTGTTTTTTATGCCTTCTATTTAATTTTTTTAAATTTATTTCAGCTCTAGGATTTCTCTTTGGGTTTAAAAATTATTATTTCAATCTCTCTGATTTGTCATTCTGGCCAAATATTGTTTTCATTTCATTAGGTTATTTATCTTTATTTTCTTGAATTTGCTGAGCTTCTTTGAAACATTATTAATTCTTTGCCAGTCAGTTTATACATCTACATTTCTTTCGAGTTAGTCGCCGGTACCGTCTTTGGTCTTTTTCCCGACGTTATGCCCTCCTGTTGTTTTTGATCCATTGTGGTCCTGCATTAGTGTCTGTACATTTGAAGAGAGAGCCACTTTTTCTAGCTTTCACAGAATGGTGCTTTTCTGGAAAGTCTCTGTGGTAGGTGGAACACTGGTGTATACTAGATGCTTTGGGCAGTTGTGGCTGGCACGTGTTGACAGAAGCTGGGAGCTAACTACAGCAGGCATGGTGCTGTTGCAGTCCAGAATCCTGCCTCTACTGAGAGACCTTCCAGCTGCTGAGGTCTGTCTGAAGACTGAGGCTGCTGATGTTGGCTGAAAGTGGTGATATAGATCACAGATCCACTTCACCACACAAGCTTGAAGCCTGGAGCTATACTGTTTCACCTGTCACCAGGGCAGGAATAGAGGCTCAATCTACATGTGCCTGGACTATTAGGCCACGAAGATCTTTCTGGAGCTAGATTTTACTGTAGTGGTCTGAGTGTTGCGGGTCCAGGGCAAAGTCCTGTGCTCGCTTTCCTTTCTTTCTCGAGAACTAAGCGAAGGTATCTCTCTCTGCACGGCGCTGCCTCAGACTAGATCAAGGGTTGATACTGGTAATATAAAGCTGTTATTAAAATGCCAATTAGGCAGAGCGCGGTGACTCACGCCTGTAATACCAGTACTTTGGGAGACCGCGGCGGGCGGATCATTAGGCCAGGAAATCTAGACCATCGTGGCTAACAGGAGACAGGGAGAAACCCTGTCTCTACTAAAAATACAAAAAAATTAGCCGGGCATCGTGGCAAGCACTTCCGGAGGCTGAGGGAGGAGAATTCTTGAACCCAGGAGTCGGAGGTTGCAGTGAGCCCAGATTTTCTCACTGCACTCTAGCCTGGAGGAGAGAGCAAAACTCCGTCCAAAAAAAAGAAAAAAGTTAATTAAAGCTGTTCTAAATTCTCTTTCTGGTAATTTCAACATTGTGTCACATCTGAATCTAACTAATTCTGATTATTGATTTGTCTTTTCAGACTATGTTTTGTCTGTCTGGTTTGGTTTGCTTTTTGGTTTACTTCGTAGTTCTTTTGTTGTTTACCCTACAACCTCAGCTCTGCGATGAATATAAAAAATGTCATTGGTTTTCAGTTTGTTTAGCTTTTTCTTGTTGCAAGGATGTGAGTGACAGCATCTATACTCTCTGTATGTCAGAGTTGTAATTTATACACAATTAATAAATTAATAAACATATACAGTGTAAGTAGTTCTTTTTAGCTTTTATTATAGGAAATATTCAGGTGTGTTTTTCTGTATAGCACAGCTCTTAAAAAATAGTTTTACTTTTATTTGTTGACATTTTCAGCAAGTTTTCTTATAAATTATAATGTAGGCACATAAAATTATAAATATTATCAATGTATAGTTAGATAAATTTCCACAAGCTAAACACTCCTGTATAACCAGCACTAATATCACGTGAGAGAACCTTCATAGCGATCCAGAAGATATTCTTGTCCCCTTCCTGTAACTTTATCATCCAGCCATGGTAACAAGAAAGAATCCTGTCGCCATATGCAGAGATTATTTTGCTGTTTTGTTATCTGTATAACCTATTTTGCTATTTAGTGTACTGCTCCTTAAAAATTAACATGTACATGTTTAAACGTAATTCACATTGTTTATTTGAAGTTTGTTCATTATTATTGTTGCTTAGTATTTAAAAGTAAAAGTATAACTCAATTTATATAATGTTCTTCTTTTCACAATTAACATTGGGGTGTTTCCAGATTTTTTTAAACAAAGGGTGCTACTACGTACATTCTTATGTGTGACTTTTCATGAATATATAATTATATAGAAGCATTTCCGATTGATATACAACAATGTGTAGAATCAATGAGACAAGAATATACAAAGTAGATATTTCTAGTTTTTCTGGGTTTTTAAGAGTGATTCTCAACTGCTTGTTTAAAATCTTTATTTGTCGTATAATTGATAAAATAAATGATAAACTTATGAGACACCAAGAAATTTAGTCCATAAGACTTTTGAAATATGGGTTTATAAACAACCTTGACCTAAGGATATATTGTACACAGAGCTATTATCCAGCCAGGACAATTAGCAACATATTAAAATATGCTTTTATTATATTTATTTAACATTTGCTATTTCAATTTTTTCTAATGTGGTGAAGTGCATACGACATAAAATTTACTATTCTAGGTTTTAGAAGTGCACAGTTCAGTAACATTAAGTACATTATCACTGAATAATATTCCATTGTCTCGAGGTACCACAGCTAATTTATTCACCTACTGACATACATCTTGGTTGCTTCCATTCTGACAATTATAAACAAAGCTAATGTAAACATCCACATGCAGGTTTTTGTCTAGACATAAGTTTTCAACTTTTTTTGGTAAATTCCAAAGGAGCACATATAACTGGATTATATAGTAAACTATGTTTAGTTTTGAAATTGCCAAACTCTCCCCCAAGGTAGCTTTTTAATTTTGCTCTTTTGTCAACATTGAATGAGCATTTGTGTTAGACCACATCTTCTCTAACATTTGGTGTTGTCAATGTTATAGATTTGGCTTTTCTAATAGGTGTGTAGTGGTATCTCAGTGTTGTTTTAATTTATATTTCCCTGATGACATATAATTTGGGGCATCTTTTCATATACTTATTTGTCATGTATTCATCCTCTTTGGTGGATTGTCTCTTAAGATCTTGAAAGAAAAGAACAAAGTTGGAAGACTAACACTATCCAACTTCAAGGCTTAGTATAATATAAAACTACAGTATTCAAGACAAAGTGATAATGGTGAAAAAAATTGATGAATAGATCAATGGAACAGAATGCAAAGTCCAGTTGGTATGTATATGGTCTACTGATCTTTGAAACTGGAGCAAAGGCAATATAATGGAGTAGGAATAGTGTTTTCAACAAATGATGCTGGAACAAGTGAACCTTGCTTAAAGATAAGTGATTCTAGATACAGACCTTACACTCATCGCAAAATTTAACATATCTGGGATCACAGATTTAAATGGAAAACACAGAATTATAAAACTCCTAGAGGCTAATATAAGAAAAGATCTGGTGACCTTGGGTCAACAATAAGAAAACAAACAACTTAGATTAAAAAGTAATTCTTTTTTTACATTTTCTCAATTGTTGAAATTTATACCAACTTTTGTTTGGGTTTATACTCAAATCATGTCTTTCATACATATGGTGTGTTTCTAGAGTTTCTTTTACTTTTCTTTTGTTTTTCTTGTTAATGTAAAAGAACTTGTTTTTATCTTCCGAATATCTTCATATCAATTCCTACTATTGCTAATCATTCTACTATAAGCAACTATTATTAGGAAAATGTTAACAGTAATGTATTGCAATATTAACTTGGTATAACACACAACTATAAGATTTCAGTGGTGTTCAACATATTCAATTATTCCTCATTAATATAAGCTGTTCAGCTGGGCTTATTTTATGATGGGCTCACTCGTTATATTCTGGGGTGACTGTAGTAACTAGTTTTGTTGCCACTTATCTCTCACCAAACAGAAGACAATCCCGGGAATGCTTTATGACAATAGATACAAATGAGAGAGCAAACCCTGACATGTAAGTATTTTTTTTTCAAATCTCTGCTTATGTTGCATGTACCCACATCTCATTGGCTAAGACAGTTTTCCTGGCTGAATCAAGCTGTGAGGAAGGCAGCTTTCCCATGGAGGAAGGGCACAGCAGCACGACATTGTGAATAAAATAATGCAGGAAAGGCTAAAGAATGAACAAATTGCAATCTACAGCACAATCCACTCCATTCTTCTCAAGAACACCGACTTTAGAGTCCACCAATATCTCATATAAAGTGGACCCATTAGTTTCCACGTGTCCTATCACGAATGAAGTTGTAAATCTCAGTATGGTCTGCATTCTGTCTCTACAGAATATCTTTGATTGATAAGTTGAATTAATATCATTTTATTTTGAAAATAATTCAAATTCAAAATAATTTTTCATATTCTTTCAATTCCCAAGATCTTAATGAGAAGTCTGGTATTATTATTCTTATTTTCCTCTGCAGATGAACTGATTTTCTCTATTGAAGAACCTAAGGGAGGTCTTAATTCCTAGATTAATTCTTAAACCTGGAATTTTCAAATATCACCATAATGCATGTAATTTAGTTTTCTTTTCCTTTTATTGCATTTTTTAAAAATTGTCAAATCATTTAACCACTTGCCTTGTTACTCTTGATATTTTTCTTTTTTTATACAATTCTTCCTCTCAATCGAATATTGCACTTCTCCAATATTGTCCTATATATAAGTTTTTAAAATACTTTCTATTTGTTTGGCTTTTGATTCTATGTTCAGAGTAGTATCCTTCATGTTTTCCTTTGAGCTGCTATATTTTTAATTTTTAAGAGCTCTATCTTTTATTCATTTTTTTCAGTTGCTCATTATTTAGCATCATATTCTGCCTTCTAGATAAAATATTATTGAATTTGAGGACACTATAAGGATTTTTAAGGACATTATTTCTTACTCTCTGAATTATTTCTAATAATGATTTCTTTAAATATATCTGATGTTTTTAACACTAAATTATCTGTTTTCTTCTCACAGCATATTATCTTTGATCGCCCACTAATATTTAGAATGTGGAACTGACTTGAATTTTTCTAAGCAGCTGACTGGTTTTTCCTTGCTATTTTATATGTATATCTATTTTCCCTCTAATCATCACGCTGATTTTTTATAAAACAAAATGATTGGAAACTCTGTCTGTATATAGAGACTGGTTTTACCAATTAGCACATGACACTCTGGTGTTAGTGAACGGGGAAGATAGAAACCTAAGAATAGGGTGTATCTGGGATAACCATGATCCATGATTCAATCTTGCAAATATATTGCTGCAGTATCTTGCCCAGTTATAAATTCAAGCTGTATGTGTTTGAAGGTAGAGTTGCATGCTTTTTGCATAGATATGCATCAAGCAACCACCCTATTTCTAGCCTCCCTTTTATTTCTTGCCCTTGCTACTTACATTATGCTCAAAGTTTTCCTAGGCTTCTATTTGGCAACTGAGTTTCCCCTTCTCAGTGTCATTTACTCTGGGCTTGGATCCATTCACTCTGCTTCAGTGGTCAGCATCCTTCCACTCTCAACTTATCTTTCAGAAATTTGATGTCATCTTTTGTCTATTCTCACATTTTTAACATCTTGTGATATTAATCCTTTTGATTATTTTTCTTTCACTTAAATAATGTCTTAAATGAGAAAGAAAATATAACCATTATGAATTTTGGCTGTATAGAACAGGAAGTCAATGTGATCACTCAGTTTCTAATGAATTATGGAGACTGTTATTGCTTAAGCGTTTAATTGTTTAGTACAACTGCCATATTGGCATAGCTATCAATTTAACATGGCATTAAATTTCTTTGCTTCACTCATCAGTGATTTTGAACCACTGCCTAATTAGATACATAGAATGTAACTGTAGGATGTTATTTTTTTCCATTCCATAGGCATTTATGAAATAACTAGTCTGTTTCTAGCACAGTGTTAGATCTTATGACATTCAAAAACGACAGATACAGTTCATTCATCACTTATTTGTTCTAGGCATGAGGTAAAGCACTTAACAAGAAGCACTTTATTTAGTGCTCATATCACCCTATTGAGGTAGATAATATTATTTTTCTTTAATATTCACTCACAGTGACTCATCCATAAATGGTAGAGCAGACTAAGGACTCTGGTTTTTCTTTCACCCAAGACTGTATTGTTAGATACTTTCAAATTATTCAGAATTTGGTCTCAAATAGTAGTAGAATAGTGAAAGAAACAGGAAGGTAAACAATCATTTTAATATGAATGACGTTTATTCTTCTGCATTCCCTAATTTCTCTTTTTTATTATTATACTTTATGTTCTAGGGTACATGTGCACATCGTGCAGGTTTGTTACATATGTATACATGTGCCATGTTGGTGTGCT
>NW_012113919.1:8130649-8132825 GCF_000951035.1 Colobus angolensis palliatus | reverse complement strand
TTATTTATTTATTTATTTTTCTGAGACAGAGTCTTGCGCAGTTGCCCAGACTGGAGTGCAGTGGCACGATCTCAGCTCACTGCAAGCTCTGCAAGCTCTGCCTCCTGAGTTCACGCCATTTTCCTACCTCAGCCTCCTGAGTAGCTGGGACTACAGGCACCCGCCACCAGGCTCAGCTAATTTTTTTGTGAGTTTTTAATAGAGACGGGGTTTCACCATGTTAGCCAGGATGGTCTTGGTCTTCTGACCTCGTGATCCACCCGCCTCGCCTCCCAGAGTGCTGGGATTACAGGCGTGAGCCACTGTGCCCGGCCTTTATTTATTTATTTATTCATTTTGTATTTTTAGTAGAGGCAGGGTTTCACTGTATTAGCCAGGGTGGTCTCGATCTCCTGACCTCGTGATCCACCTGCCTCGGCCTCCCAAAGTGCTGAGATTACAGGCGTGAGCCACCGTGCCTGGCCTCTCCTCTTCTTATAAGGACACCAGTTTTATTAAATTATGAATCCACCCCATTCCCTCATTTAACCTTAGTTACCTCCATAAAGTCCCTCTCACCAAATATAGTCACATTGGAATTTAGGATTACAACATAAAAATTCGGGGGAGACACAATTCAGCACAGACCAATAATGTTAGGTTTAATGGAGTAAAATAAAGCGTGGAATAAGGTAGAAGAAATACAGCAGCAAACATTTTATGTAGGGTTATAATTGAAGCTCTCAGAGATGGCTAATTTTATATGCTAACTTGAGTGGGCCATGAAGTGCCCAGATATTTGGTCGAGCAGTATTCTAAGTGTTTTCTGTGAGGAATTTTTGGATGGGTTTAACGTTTACTTTAATAGACTGAGTAAAGCAGATTGCCCTTTCCTATGGGGGTGGGTCTCAGTTAAGAAGAAGGCCAGACTAGAACAAAAAGGCTGGGGAGGGAGGTCCCGGCTTTTTGTCTGCCACAGACTCAAACTGAACCGTTGGCTATTCTTGGGTTTTGAGTCTGTCGACGTTTGGACTGGAATTATACCATCGATTCCTCTAGGTCTTCAGCTTTCAAACCCGTCTTGCAGATCTCTGGGCTTTCCAGCCTTCAAAATGATATGCGCCAATTTATTTTAATTTCTCCCCCTTTTGACTCTCTCAATAAATACTAATGTGTCCCTTAGAGAAGCCTGACGAACACATGCTCTATACTGAGAGGATATTTGAATGGATGTTTGAAGGAAGTGACATAGATGAAGATCTGAGGGGAAGAATATTCCACATGGAAGAAATACTGAGTGCAAAGATTGGGGCAAGAATGAGCTTAATTACTGGGTAAATAAGAATAGAATTAGAGGGTTCAAAGCAGAGTGTCAGAAAATGATAGAGATACACTTAGAGACCTGACCAAGAGAATAGCACTGTGAAGGGATTTGCAGGCCAAGATCAAGGATTTAGATTTTATTTGAAGTACATTAAGGAATAACTTTAGAGCTTAGACTAGAGTGTGTCATTATCTGCATTATAGTCTTTCAAAGTTCATGTTAACTGTTCTGTGAACACCAAACTCCAAAAACAGAAGTGAAAATAAGGAGACGTTGGAAAATTCTTACAATCATTCCTATGTGAAAACAAGTAGCATGATGCAAAGAGAATTCAAGAAATCGAAAAGGATTGTAAAGCACTCTAGTCAGTAACCATAAAGAGAATCAAGACAAATTCCATCCATACAAAAATGAAAAGTCAGCTTTTCATTTTTATGAAAAGTCATTCATTTTATGAAAAGTCAGCTTTTCATAAGAAAGAGCAATGAAAGAATAAAAAAGAATTCTTCAATGTTTAAAATTAAATTGACTACATAAACCCTCCGTTGTTGCTACAGAAAGGGAAGAGGACTGGGAAATGCATACTGACCTCTTACTGTGACACAGAAATAACAAGCACATTTATTTGTGAACAGCAAAGGAGAAGCACCATAACAAAAGTCCTCATTCCAGAATATATCCCATCCCCTGCTGGTTAGACATAGAAGACTACCTTATGAGATCAAGGAATTTTTACTTACTTCTATTTATTCATCTAGCTTCCTTGTAGATAAACCCTTTTGTTCTTCTTGTGTTTGGCTCTGTTCGATCATTTTGGCTGCTGTACATTCTATTAGATTGAATGAACATGGACTCCTATTTATCTCAATTCAT
>NW_012113919.1:8122918-8126943 GCF_000951035.1 Colobus angolensis palliatus | reverse complement strand
TTTTCTTTTCCAACTTTTATTTTAGGTTCAAGGAGTATATGTGCAGGTTTGATACACTGATAAATTACTTGTTGTGGGCATTTGGTGTAGAGATAATTTTGTCACCCAGTTATTCAGCATAATACCTGTATCAGGGTTCTCTAGAAGAATAGAACTAATGGAATATATATAGTATTAACTCGCACAATCACAAGGTTACGCAATAGGCTATCTGCAGGCGGAGGAGCAAGGAGAACCAGTCTGAGTTCCAAAACTGAAGAACCTGGAGTCAGATATTCAAGGGCAGGAAGTATCCAGTACTGGGAAAAGACGTAGGCTGGGAGGCTAGGTCAGTCTCTCTTCACATTTTTCTACCTGTTTATATTCTAGCCTTGCTGGCAGCTGATTAGATTGTGCCCAGGTATATTACAAATGGGTCTCCCTTTCCCAGGCCACTGACTCAAATGTTAATCTTCTTTGGCAACACCCTCACAGACACACCCAGGATCGATACTTTGTATCCTTCAATCCAATCAGGTTGGTCCTCAGTATTAACCATCACAGTACCCAAAGACTAGTTTTTCAACTCTCACCATCCTTCCACCTCCAACCTCAAGTAGGTCCCAGTGTCTATTATTCTCTTCTTTGTATTCATGTGTACTCAGTGTTTAGTTCTCACTTGTAAGTGACAACATGCAGTCTTTGGTTTTCTGTTCCTGAATTAATTCACTTAGGATAATGACCTTCAACTCCATCCATGTTGCTGCAAAGGACATTATTTCATTCTTTTCTGTGGTTGTATAATATTCCATGGTTTATATATACCTCATATTCCTTATCTAGTCCATCATTGATGGGCATCCAGGTTGATTCCGTGTCTTTGCTATTGTGAGTAGTGATGCAATGAACGTATGTGTGTATAAGTCTTTGTGGTAGAATATATTCCTTTGGGGATATACACAGTAATGAGATTTCTTGGTCAAATAGCAGTTCTACTTTAAGTCCTTTAATAAATGTCCAGACTGCTTTTCCCAGTGACTGAACTAATTTACTTTCCCACCAGCAGTGTATAAGCATTCCCTTTTCTCTGCAATCTTGCCAGCATGTTATTTTTTTGACTCTTTAATAACAACTATTCTGACTAGTGTGAAGATGTATGTCCTTGAGGTTTTGATTTGCATATCTCAAGTGATCAGTGATATTGAACATTTTTTCATATTCTTGTTGGCCGCCTATATGTCTTCTTTTGAGAAGTGTCTGTTCATGTCCTTTGCCCCATTTTTTAGTGGGGTTGTGTGTCTTTCCCTTGTCGATTAAGTTCCATATAGATTTTTGCATTAGGCCTTTGCCAGATGCATAGTATGTAAATGTTTTCTCTCATTTTATAGGTTGTCTTTTTATTCTGTTGATAGTTTCTTTTGCTATGCAGAAGCTCTTTAGTTTAATTAGATCCTGTTTGTCAATTTTTGCTTTTGTTGCAATTGCTTTTGGAATTGTCATGAAGTCTCTGCTGAGGCCTCAGCCCAGAGTGTTATTTCCTATGTTATCTCCTAGGGTTGTTATAGATTTAGGTTTTACATATAAGTCTTTAATCCATCTTGAGTTGGTTTTTGTTTATGCTGTAAAAAGGAGTCAATCCGGGTTCAGACTTCTGCATATGCCCAGCAAATTATCCCAGCACCATTTGGAGTTCTTTCCCCATTGCATGTTATTGCTGACTTTGTTGAGGATCAGATGGTTGTAGATGTGTAGCTCCATTTCTGTGTTCTCTTTCATTGGTCTATATGCCTGGTTTTATACCAGTACCATGTTGTTTTAGTTACTATAGCCTTGCAGTATAGTTTGAAGTAGAGTCATGTGATAATTCTAGCTTTGTTCTTTTTGCTTAGCTTTTGGCTATTCAGGCATTTTTTGGTAACAGATGAATTTTAGAATTTTTTTTTCTAATTTTGTGGAAAAATGTAATTGCCAATTTGATAGGAATAGCAATGAATCTGTAGATTGCTTTGGGAAGTGTGGCGATTATAACAATATTGGTTCTTCATATCCATGACCATGGAATGCCTTTTGAATTGTCTATGTCACCTCTGATTTCCTTCAGCAGTGTTTTGTAATTCTGATTGTAGAAATCTTTCACCTACCTGGTTAACTGTATTTCTAGGTATTTTGTTCTACATGTGGCTATTATGAATTAAATTCCCTTTTGATTTGACTCTCAACTTGGACAATATTGGAGTATAGAAATACTACTAGTTTTCGTATGTTGATTTTATATCTGGAAACTTTGCTGAAGTTGTTTATCAGCTCTAGGAACCTTTGGACAGAGACTAAGGGGCTTTCTATTTGTAGAATCATATCATGTGTGAAAAGAGATGTTTGACTTCCTCTATTTCTATTTGGATGCCTTTTGTTTGTTTCTGTTGCCTGAGTGCTCTGGCTAGAACTTCCAGCACTATGTTAAATAGGAGTGGCAGGAGTAAAAACTCTTGTTTTGTTCTGGTTCTCCAGAGAAATGCTTCCAGCTTTTTTCTTATTCCGTATGATGTTGCCTGTGGGTTTTTCATACATGGTTCTTACTATTTTTGAGGTATTGACCTTCAATATCTCATTTGCTGAGGGTTTTTAACCTGAAGGGACATTACATTTTATCAAAAACTTTTTCTCCTTCTATTGAGATGATCATGTGATTTTTGTTTTTAGTTCTGTTTATGTGCTGAATCACATTTACTGATTTGTATATATTGAACCAACCTTGCATCCCAGGAATAATGCCTACCTGACCTTGGTCAATTAGCTTTTTGATGTGCTGCTAGATTCAATTCACTAGTATTTTGTTTAGAATTTTTAAATCTATGTTTATTACGATATTGGTCTAAAGTTTTTGTTGTTGTTGTTGTGTCTTTGCCAAGTTTTTGTATCAGGATGATGCCGGCCTCATAGAATGATTTAGGAAGAAGTCCCTCCTCAGTTTTTTGGGAATAGTTTCAGCAAGATTGGAACTAGCTTTCTTATACATGTGGTAGAATTCAGCTGTAAATCTGTCTGGTCCTGGGCTTTTTCTAGGTGGTAGGTTTTTTATTACTGATTCAATTTGGGAACACATTATTGGTCTGTTCACAGTTTCAATTTCTACCTGATTTAATATTTGGAGGTTGTATGTTTCCAGGAATTTACACATTTCTTCTAGGTTTTCTAGTTTATGTGCATACAAGTGTTCATAGTAGTTTCTGAAAGTTTTTTCTGTATTTCTGTGGGGTCATTGGAAATGTCCCTTTTACCATTTCTGACTGTATTCATTTGGATCTTATTGTGCTTATTTCTGTTTATTATGGTAATAGCAGCCCGTGCTCTTTTATATTTTCCATTTGCTTGGTAGATTTTTATCCATCTCTTTACTTTGAGCCTATGGGTGTTGATATGGTTTGGTTATGTCCCCAAATCTCATCTTGAATTGTAGCTCCTATAATCCCCACATGTTGTGTGAGGGATCTAGTGAGAGGTAATTTAATTTTGAGGAAGAATTTTTTTTCATACTGTTCTTGTGACAGTGAGTAAGTCTCATGAGATCTGATGGTTTTATAAAAGGCAATTCCTCTGCACACGCTCTCTTGCCTGCTGCTATGTAAGATGTGCCTTTGCTCCTCTTTTACATTCTGCCATACCTGTGAGGTCTCTCCAGCCACATGGAACTGTGAGTCCACTAAACCTCTTTTTCCTTATAAATTACCCAGTCTCTGGTGTTTCTCCATAACACTATGAAAATGCACTAATACAGGTGTCATTCTATGTTAAGTGCATCTCTTGGACACAACATACAGTTGAGTCTTGCTTCTCTATTCAACTTGCCACTGTGCTTTTAAGTGGATCATTTAGGCCATTTACTTTTAAGATATTGATATGTGCAGAATTGATTCTGTTATGTTGTTAACTGGTTGTTATGTAGACTTGATTGTATATTTGCTTTGTCAATGGTCTGTGTACTTTAGTGTGTTTTTGTGGTGGCCAGTAATGGTATTTTATATTATATTATATTATATTATATTATA
>NW_012113919.1:8114620-8122128 GCF_000951035.1 Colobus angolensis palliatus | reverse complement strand
ATGGTTTTTTCTTCTTGTAAATTTGTTTAACTTCTTTGTAGACTCTGGATATTAGGCCTTTGTCAGATGGATAAATTCCAAAAATTTTCTTCTATTCTGTAGGTTGTCTGTTCACTCTCATGATAGTTTCTTTTGCTGTGCAGAAGCTCTTTAGTTAAATTAGATCCCGTTTGTCAATTTTTGCTCGTGTTGCAATTGCTTTTGACATTTTCATAATAAAATCTTTGCTCATGTGTATGTCCTGAATGACATTGCCTAGATTATCCTCCAGGGTTTTTTTTTAAATGCAGGTTTTACATTTAACTCTTCAATCAAGCTCTAGTTAATTTTTGTACAAGGTGGAAGGAAGGGGTTCAATTTCAATTTTCTGCATATGGCTAGCCAGTTCTCCTAGCACCATTTATTAAATAGAGAATCATAATGGTCTTTTGTTTCTATGTTTAACATTCCCTTAAGAACTTCTCATAAGGTAGAACTTTTGGTAAGAAGTTACCTTAGCATTTGCTTATCTGGAAAAAATTTAATATGTCCTTTACTTATGAAGCTTAATTTTGCTAGATATGAAATTCATGGTTGAAATTTCCTTTTGTTGAGGATAGTGAATGTAGGCCCCCAGTCTCTTCTGTCTTGTAAGGTTCCTGCTGAAACACTTTCTCTTAATCTAATGGGGTTCCCTTTGTAGCTGATGTCTTCCTTTTCTCTAGCTGCCATTGTTATTTTTTCTTTTGCCTTGTCCTTGTATAATCTGATGACAATGTTTCTTGGAGATAGTTGTCTTGTATAGTATCTTTCAGGAGCTCTCTGAATTTCCTGAAAAGTAGATCTCTGTCTAGTGAGATCAGGGTTAGAGTGGACAATTTCATGAACTATATCCTCAAATATTTTCCAAGTTGCTTCTCTCTCTCCCTCTCTTTCATGGACACCATGAGTCATTGATTTGGTATCCTTACATAATCACAGATTTCTCAGATTATTTGATTAATTTTTTTCTTTATTTTTGTCTAAGTTAATTTGAAGAACTGTTCTTCAAGCTCCAAGATTCTTTCCTCAGCTTGATCTATTCTGCTGTTAATACTTCCAATTTTGTTATGAAGTTCTTGTAGTGAATTTTTCAGCTCTATCAGCTCAGTTTCATTTCTTGAAGTGGTTATTTCATCATTCATGTCTTGAATTGTTTTACCAAATTTGTTGAAATGGGTTTCAAATTTCTCCTAAATCTCAATAACCTTTGTTGGCACCCAGATTATGAATTCTACGTCTGTCATTCTAGCCATCTTCTTCTGGTCAAGAACCATTGCTGGGGAGATATTGCAGTCCTCTGCGGGTAGGAGACACTCTGGCTTTTAGAGTTGTCAGAGTTCTTGCGCTGTTTTCTTTCTCATCTGAGTGGGCTGATTTTCCTTTAACTGTGCAGTAATTTCAGAATAGTCAGTTCGTTTCATTTCTGGATGTTTTCAGAGGGCGGAGGCTTTGTGCGGTGTCTTTATTTGTGCTGAGCCCTTTCCTAGTATACAAGTTGGTATATTAGGGAAGCATTTTTGTTGTTGAAATTTGGGTTGTGATCTAGTAGATAAGTTTTAAGCATAATAACTGGTAGGTAAGCTCTTGCTCTGCCATCTCACTCCTCTGTATTTCCTCAGGATTGCAGCTGTGTTCCCTCTCAGTGCTCTGAGTGTGTGGGCACCTTTCCCACTTGAATGTTGGTCACAGATCCCCACCTTGGCACTCGTGGGCTGCACACCACAGCCCAGGGGCAAGCTCAGGCTTTTTCTTTCCTTCTCAGCTTGGAGGCAGACCAGAAAAGGGACCTCCTTGGTAGTGACAATGGCAGAGGGCCTTTCTCTTGTCTCTTGGGGCTTCACCCCAAAGACATTCAGAGCTCTTACAAGCAGGAGTGGTCATCCAGGGGTGGGGAGGTGTGTTGCAGACCCAAGCTGGGGGCGTTTCCTGGTGAAGAGGTGGGGGCATTTCCCGGTGAAGAGTTGGGTGTGCCGGGACCTTGCAGGGAAGACAGTCTGACCTCTTCTCTGTAAGGTGCTGCTGTGTGCTGCAGATGTGGGTAAAGCACTCAAGCTCCTTGTTCCTTCGCCAACGTCGTGGCAGCAAAGGTGGGTACCATTGCAGCAGTAGTGGCAGATGAGCTTGCAGTTCCTTTTGGGACCTTCACCCGAGAGAGACACAAAGCTGCTGCCAGTGGGAATGTACAGATGTGGATTGAATGACTGTGCTGCAGGCTCAAGCTGGGCGCCCTCCTCTGTGGAGAGCAAAGGATCAGGGGCTCACAGGAAAAACAAACAAACAAACAAAAAACAAAAAAACAACAAAAAAAAAACAGCAGAAAAAAACCAACTGGCTTCTTTCCTTTGGCAGTTGCCTGCTGTGTGCTGGAGGTGTCAGCAATCTCATCAGTGTTTATTCTTCCCCTAGTCCAAGGGCAGCAAGGGCGGTACTGATGCAGTGGCTATGGCAGAGCCTGTCAGCTGTCTCTGGGATTTCCTCCCCAGAAAATTGCAGAGCAGCCCCTGATAGAAGTGATCAGACAGGGCAGGACGGCTGTACTGGGGTCCCAGGTTGGGAGGCCCTGACTAGGGAGGAGTAGCAGGGTCAGGGACTCAGGTCAAAAACAGTCTGGCTGTTTTTTTGTAAGGCAGCTGCAGTATGCTGGAGCCCTATAGTAGTTTTGGGGCTTTTTGCTTCTTTGCCAGCCTGAGGGCAGTAGGGGTGGAGACTGTGGCTGTGGCCACCATGGCAGGTCTGTTGGTGACCTCTGGGAATGCCATCCCAGAAAAATGCAGAGCTACTACCAGCTTGAGTGTTCAGGCGGGGTGTGGTGGCTGCGTTGGTGTCCCTGGCCAGGGGGCTTCGCCTGGTAAGCAGAGGTGAAGCCTGCAATTCTTCTGTGGATGTGGCCCCTGTCCTCAGGGTATGCAAGAGAGTTTGGCTTCCTTTGGCAGGGATATGACAGCTGGTGTGAGGGTGCTTAGCAGTGGGTGGCCCTTGGGGCTTCATGTGGGACTGAGTGGTGTCTCTGCCCAGACTCCATGACCCTCGTTGTCAGCCCGGAGGCTCTAGCAGTTGCAGGTTAGGGAGGTTCACCTGTGCCCAGGATTGTGAAACTTCATGGCAGAAGTGTGAGTCCCTGGGGACTCTTGCTCACTGACCATTGCCCCACGATGGGGAGTCTCCCTTGGCTCCACACAGTCCCGGGTGGACGGCTGTCCTATCTCACTCTTCTCTGCTCTCTGTGGGTTGCATTGCTTCCTTGATGAATCCCCATGTGGCTTTCTGGATAATCCAGTTGAACAGCTAGTGTTTACTTTCCATTCTGTCTCCTTTCTGTGAGAACAGTGCACACTGGGTGCTTCCAATCAGCCACCTTGGCCTTAACTCTCCCGGTTTTTAAGTTGAGAAGGCAAATCCGCTCTCCTACTCCATCATGGCTAGAACCCAGATGGCTTATTAAAGAATAGTAAAATGAATTGAAACAAGGCTGTGAATTTAAAGAATGTTGTTATTTCACCAGGTGCGGTGGCACATGCCTGTAGTTCCAGCTACTCTGAAGGCTGCAGTGGGAGGATTGCTTGATTGAGCATTGTTAATACACACAATTTCAGTCCTTTTGATAAAGACCTCCATTTCCTACCATTCAACAATAAATTCTTTCTGTCTTTGAAACATTAAAAATTAAAAATACCTACAGATACATTAACCAATTATTTTGATAATGAGATTGAAACAGAGTCTGCCTTCCATGAGCATATTCATTGCAGAGAAGAAAAGAGCAAGTTTTTTTTCCCTTGGGAATTTTTTTCCACTTAAATAAAGAGACAGATTCAAAAGGCTCTGAAGTTATAAGTGTTACATATACCCCTCAGCCTGCTGATCACCACTGTCATTATTACTAGTCATATAAGAGTATTCAATGTTAGTGTTGGCTAAAAATGAATTTAATAAATTAGAATTTCAGTCAGCCTTTCTCCTACTTACAACTACATAAAATATTCCAGAGATCTTTGGATTAGCACTTTACAATTTGTTTACAAACACACAATGTTTCTATCTAACCATGTTGATTTCAGAGATTACATTTGCCTTTGAAACTGTATCTTTTTTTTTTGTTTTGGAGATAGAGTCTCACACTGTCACCTGGACTGGAGTGCAATGGTGTGATCTCAGCTCACTGCAACCTGTACCTCCTGGGTTCAAGCAATTCTCCTGCCTCATCTCCTGAGTAGCTGGAATTACAGGTGCCCACCACCATGCCCAGCTAATTTTTTGTATTTTTAGTAGAGACGGGGGTTTCATTACGTAGGCTAGGCTGGTCTCGAACTTCTGACCTTGTGATCTGACCACCTCAGCCTCCCAAAGTGCTGGGATTACAGGCGTGAATCACCACGCCCGGTCTGAAGCTGTATCTTAGTATTAGAGCAACTTCCTAGTTCTGTCTTCCAGTTTATTGTTTCTTCTAATGTACTTTGTGGTCACTTGGGAGAAGATGAAAT
The DNA here is from genome assembly GCF_000951035.1 of Colobus angolensis palliatus. NCBI lineage: Eukaryota > Metazoa > Chordata > Mammalia > Primates > Cercopithecidae > Colobus > Colobus angolensis. The sequence continues at coordinate 8,117,626 of NW_012113919.1, read as the reverse complement.
GGAAGACCCCAAGTAAAAAGAAGAAAGATTGTCCCTGACTGGCCATGACATTTGGACTTAGATAATGTTTGCAGATTCATCTAGAATAATAGATTTAGTTCATTGTGTTAGTCCATTCTCACATTGCTATAAAGAAATACCTGAGACTAGGTAATTTACATAGAAAAGAGGTTTAATTGGCTCATCGTTTTGCACATTGTACAGGAAGCATGGTAGCATCTGCTTGGCATCTGGGGCAGCCTCAGAAAACTTCCAGTCCTGATGGAAGATGAAGAGGGAGGCAAGGTGCCATGTGGCCAGGAACAGGAGGAAGAGTGGAGGAGACGCTACGCGCTTTTAAACAACCAGATCTCATGGGAGTTCCCTCACTGTCACAAGAACAGCTCCAAGAGGGACGGTGTTAAACTGTTCATGAGAAAGTGTCCCTGTGATCCAATCACCTCCCACCAGGCTCCATCTCCAACACTGGGTCTTACAATTCGACCTGAGATTTGGGTGGGGACAAAGATCCAAACCATAGCCTACATTATGTCAAATAGTTCGACAGAATTCAAAGACTACAAATATGAAGAAGTCTAATTTTGCCCAGTTGGGGGGCTGGGGTAAACTGACTAAATATCTACAATAAGAATGGCAAATAAAAAGTTAAAATTATAAACCTCAGGGAGGTAGCAGGGGAATAGCATCATACAATTAATGTCATCTCAAAAATCCAGGGTCAAAGTGTCAGTCAGGGAAAAAAATAAGGTCCTCAATTTAAAAAATGGTCAGTTGTGGCAAGATTGCTTTAAAAGGTCGAAAATGTCACCTCTTCCTTTTCTCAAAATATTTGTTATCAAAATATTAATTTTATGTTAAATGTACAAAATACTGCCAACACATTTTACAAATGTTTGGATCAATACCTACTCCTATCAGGAACATATGAGAGTTAAAGTTTCCCTTTACCTTGATAATTCTTTTCAATTTGTGTCTTTCTGGTGGTTGTGAAGTAACATTTCATTCGAGTTTTAATTTGCATTTCTCTGATGTGCAATAATTTAGAATAAATATCTTTCATGTTCTCATTAGCTATATGAGTATCTTACTAGATGAAGGGTGTGTTCAGTTTTTTAGCTTATTTCTAATTGTGTCTGTTTTGTTTTTATGGATTTTTGGAAGGTCTTTATCCATTCTAGATATAAATTTGATATTACAAATTGCAAAATATTTTCTCCCTGTCAGTGGTTTGCCTTTTCACTCTACCAACTACTATGTCTTTTCATAAGTAGAAGTTTTTATTTTTAGATAAGTCAATCAGTTCAGTTTTTTCCTTTTTCATATTTTCTGCCTTAAAATAAGTATAGTATAGAAAGATAGTCTTATATTCTAAAAGCTTATTTATTTTAGCTTTCTTTCACATTTAGATTTAAAATCTGCCTAATTTTTATTTTTATTTTTAGCTTTAAATATAAGTTGAGATTCATTTACTAATTATTTATTTGTTTTCCAATGGCAATATATGGTCTAACTTGCATCATTTATTTCAAAGTCTATATATATTTTGTCTACCAAAGTTTCCTTTCTTTGCTACAACTGGACCATATTTTTCTTCCCTCACACTACAGGACTATGAAAATACTGCTTAAGCTTTAGCTTTTTGCTTGGCCTTTGCACTACCTACACCTGACCTGGTGAGAAAATATATAAAATATAGAACAAAAACAAATTATTGGGGGAACTATGTCCTAAAAGAGAAGAGAAGAGCTGGATTCTACATCATGTGAAAAAGGATTGGTGAAAATGTTAACACTTTTTAGAAACATGGAGGTAATAATGGGTAGGGACCATTATAGAGAGACTTTACTGAGAAAAGGAAGAATTTGTGAGAGTTAACCCTTTATGTTTAGGCCAAGAGGAAATTCGCTCAGAATGAGAGGGTGAAAAAAGCACAGAAAAATTTTCTAATACCAGAATCAGAATATGAAGGGGATTTAGTTACATGGGAACAATTAACTTACTGTCTCTAATATTTGAGAAACATGTATCTTTACCTCCTAACAGAAAACTCTGGACTCAATAATCTTTAAACTCTTCTAAAATTTTACAGTCCCTTATTTTATCATCTATGTAAATTACTGTTTGGGAATAAACTTTCATTGCCTTGGATGTTGCTTGTAATTAAAGAAATATAATGCCATTTATAAGTCTGAGCATGGAAACCAAAAATATAAACGCTTTGACTCAAATGCTGAGATTTTCAGCTTATAATTTAACAAATAATTTAAACATGTATATGTGTGTTTTTCTGTGCTTTTGTGTATGTGTGTGCAGATGTATATATTTATTGCATGTTTTGACCATTTCTGTATTGGTGACATCAAGTTGAAATCTTGAAAACAATCTGAAAATGATGTTGAAGATAATCATATTGCTTGTATTATCATATTAAGTAAAATATGTCTGTAGAGATAAAAGAGCTACATATTTTAAATTTGCTATTGAGATTCATTCTCTAAACATTCTATTTTATCTGTGTTCCAGAGAGATAGAGCTTGCTGACCCTCATCAGGGTAAATCCTTTCTCTCTTGCTTTTCTTAGCTTTAGCTAACAGCATGGAGCAAAATTATAGGCGTGTGTGTAGCCTTTAGTCTCTCTATTTTGGACTGGGTGTTGAGAGTGGTTATATTCACCATCTAAGATCTTGGCTCCTATCAGTAGCCTTTTTTAGATGCCTTCTTCCACAGCTTTAGATCTTACTAATTTCAGTAAGCATTTCTTCCTCTTGTGCCTTTCAACCTAGATGTAGAATTTCCATTGTTTTAAGTCTGAGATTCTTCGCTGTTGCAAGTCCCTGGCTGTTTTATCTTCATTCGTTGGTTGCTCATACTTTAAAATTATTCTTCAATGATTTTTATTGAGTGGACCATCTGTTCCTAATGACAGCTTAGCTAAGACAAGTAGTAAAGTGAGTTTTCCAAATTCATCTCTGTAAAAGACATATTTTAATATGTAAGAAAAAGAAA
>NW_012113919.1:8107037-8114169 GCF_000951035.1 Colobus angolensis palliatus | reverse complement strand
CTGATGGCAGAAGCTTTTAAATTTACATTTAAATTCACAATATTTTGAATAAAATATGTATTGAATAAATAATATAATAAATATTTTCAAATATCTGTATAACGAAAGGTGCATCATTAATATTTGAAAGCAACTTCCCTAACCTGATAAAAATTTCAATTTAATGATTTTTTTTATCTTAAATAACTAGGGTGAGAAATATTTTCTCTTTTTCTTGAGACAGAGTCTCGCTCAGTTGCCCCGGCTGGAGTGCAGTGGCGTGATCTCGGCTCACTGCAAGCTCCACCTCCCAGGTTCATGCCATTCTCCTGCCTCAGCCTCCCGAGTAGCTGGGACTACAGGCACCTGCCACAACGCCCAGCTAATTTTTTGTATATTTTTAGTAGAGACGGGGTTTCACCATGTTGGCTAGGATGGTCTCGATCTCCTGACCTCGTGATCTGCCCGTCTTGGCCTCCCAAAGTGCTGGGATTTACAGGCGTGAGCCACCGTGCCCGGCCTCTCATCTTTAATGATATTATAAGCCACTTTTTCTTTCTTTTTCTAAAATAAACTTTTTGGGCATATTTGAGATTTACAAGATGATATTATGGTATACACATAGATAGTGAAACAAATTACTATAGTGAAGTAAATTGACATATTCATTATCTCAAAAACAGTTATATTTCTGTAGGAAGAACAGCTAAAATCTACTTTTAAAAAAATTCCTAATACAATACAATATTATTAACTGTACTCCCCATTTTGGACATTAGATCTCTAGACTTATTTATGGTATATATAAAATAACAAGCTTATTAGCATGTGTCATTCTTAATGTATCTTCAGTAATCTGGTACTTTACACTTATAGCTCAGTATAATGACAGAATTAAAGAAGAAGAATATTTTTGTTTTATATAATTTATTGTGATCAATCTGCCTGACCCTATGAATCACAGGAGGTAACACTCATTTCAAATCACTAAAATTCAGAGATGTTCAGGCAAATCATGATAGACTATGCTCATCAATTTCTTCCCAGCATAAACTACTGTAAAATGTATAATCCAATCTGAAAATGGAAGGCAGATTACATCTCTGCTATTATACAGGCATCATAAAGACAGCTGCCATGTAGCAGAACCCTCCAGAACACCTTGAGAAAGAACTGTAGAGGTATCACTACCTTAATATTCTCAGTGCAATTGAAAAATCAGACCAATATTTCTTAAGGATTAATTTGTTCATATTCCACCTTGTGTGAGTTAAATAGGAATGTCTCCATGACAGTAGTCAGGATTTAAAAGTGGGACAATCAATGAAATAATTAACTTGCAGGAGATAGAAGTTCAATATACTTGTTTTATCAGTGAATTGGACATCTTTCTTGGTATTGTGTAGACAATCCATAATGACAGAACATTTTGAGCTACTCTTTGTGAGACTGAATAAGTATTTCAAAAGACCACAAAACGGGCATCTTTGGAAATATTCCTGGAATATATTGTGCCAGTGAAAGTTTTGCTCCAGACAAGTTAAAAAGCTGACAAAGCCTCCCTCTTTGACCAATTATTTTTTCTCTCTCTTTTTTTTTTTTAATTTTTTTAAATTTTTTTGAGATGCAGTCCTACTCTTTTTGCTCAGGCTAGAGTGCAATGGCATGATCTTGGCTCATTGCAATCTCCGCCTCCTGGGTACAAGTGATTCTCCTACCTCAGCCTCCTGAGTAGCTGGGATTACAGGTGCCCACCACCACGCCGGGCTCATTTTTGTATTTTTAGTAGAGACGGGGTTTCACCGTGTAGGTCAAGCTTGTCGCAAACTCCTGACCGCAGGTGATCCACCGGCTTCAGCCTCCCAAAGTGTTGGGATTACAGGCGTGAGTCACCGTGCCCACCCTGACCAAATTTAAATGAGGTTCCTCTAGTTCTTTTCTCAACTAGGCCTTGTCCTTGGGCCTTGTCTGCAGACCTGCCATAGTCCAGTTTTAAGTAGACAAGGAGGATCTCCAGGAATTATAGGAATTTAATCAACTTGAGCAATCAGCCCGTTTTACAGCCTCCTGTTTCTTCCTAAACTCTGGGTGGAATGCAGTCATCTACTTGGCTAAAACTATACCCTAAGAGACACCAACATCTTCTAGATGAACCCAAGTAAACTTTGCTCTGTACCATTCTAAAGTGTCCACCAGAAGAACCTAAAATTGTATTATAATATCATGCCACCTATGTGCTAGCATGATTCACTGCATCTGTGAAACTGATACCCCTTTTCCACATGTGATGACATACCCTCTCCCCTCTCCATGGCCCCATAAAACCCTCCTGTCACTTTCGGTTGGGGAAACATGGCTTTGAAGAATATTCCTCCTGCTCACTTTACTTGCATTAAGTAATAAAACTTCTATTCATTAAATCCTGCATTTTTCTGGAAAGTCTTTGTTACTCATCAAGCAAACAAACCCATTTTGGGGGGTTAACATGGTTTCAGCAGGAATCTTACTGAGGTAGTTTCATGAGACTCTGTCACCTTCAATATTTGATTACCCTCAATATCTAATCGAATTACACACCCCCCAGGTGACATCTAATCACCGTAGCCTGTCTTCAGTGAAATCGCCCGTGAGATCAGTTAGTGTCTCTCTCTTGGCTCTTCTGTTCTGCCCTGTGGGGCTGTGTTCCCCCCACCAGAGGATACGGCGTTCAAGATGCCATCTTGGGAGGGATGGCTGAACCCTCACCGGACACCAAACTCCCTGAGGCCTTAATATTGGACTTGTCAGTTGATATGTTTTGGCTGCATCCCCACCCAAATCTCACCTTAAATTGTAATAATCCCCACGTGCCAAGGGCAGTGCCAGGTGGAAATAATTGAATCATGGGGGCGATTTCCCCCATACTATTCTCGTGGTAGTGAATAAGTTTCATGAGAGCTGATGGTTTTATAAATGGGATTTTCTTGCACAAGCTCTGTCTTGCCTGCTGCCATGTAAGACATGTCTTGCTTCCCCTTCCCTTTCTACCATGATTGTGAGGCCTCTCCAGACATATGGAACTGTGAGTCAATTAAATCTCTTTCCTTTATAAATTACCTAGTCTTGGGTATGTCTTTATTAGCAGCGTGAGACAGACTAATACACCAACCTCCAGAACTGAGAGCTAATAAAATTCTGTTCATTATATGTCACCCAGTCTGTGGTATTCTGTTTTGTAGCAACAGAAAAAACAGATTAAGGCTATATATACATATATATGCATATATATATGTGTATATATTATTTAGCAATTTCAATTTCAGTGTTTAGAATAGTCTGTCATGTTAGGTAAAAATCTGAAAGATTTGTGGGCTTCTAATTTAGAATATATAAGAGATTTGGACTCGGGGTTTTAATTTATAAAAAAGTTACTGCATTTGTAAACAGTATTTGATTGTGCCAATCAACTAATTATTTATAGCACAGGGAATACTTTATTGTATTAAGTTAGTAAATACTTGACAAGTTTTGATTTCTTTTAGAAAATTAAATCACAGAAATTAAAACCAAATGTATTAAAGAAGCTTAATTTTTCATGAAGTTAAGGTCATAAAAATAGGGAAAACAGAAGAAATAGCAATAAAAATAGAATTGCCAGTTGATTTTAGGTGCTAACAACAATGTATGTTTTGTTCTGTGGCTCTGCAGCTACAGCTAACAGATTTTTCTATTGCAGACAACATATTATGAGTAGACTCTCCATGACGATTTTCAGCAAACAGAAGTGGGAAACAGATAGATGTATTGGATTCCTCTCATCTATGTATTCATTAGATTAAAGACCAAATATCAGGAAGAGAAAGATTTAGTGCAGATTCCATCATTACTGGTTCACCTACTCTCGAATTAAACCAGTATCTTAAACTCTGAGATTCATTATTTCAAGCAGTCCTCACTCTAGCTAGAAGCATACGTATTTAGCAGCATATGCTTGGATGGTTATTTGATTTGTAAAATTTATTAATTTGAAATGTTTTAGTAACAATTTAACAATAAAGATACATAAATCACGATGTGCATTTTGTATTTTATTGACTTTAAGCCGTAGCTGAGATTTTGCTCTAGAAATGAAAGGTAATTCATCTTCCAATTGAAGCTAGTCCAAAAAATTGAATTGTGTTAAATGATGTGCTGCACTTTCTCAGATGTTCATTATTGCCCTATATAGATTTTGCTGAGATGGACAAACTCACTTACAGAAACCCTTTACATTAGATTCACTTATTGAGCCAAAACTTGAGGTTATCCTTTTAAAGTGTGGGGACAACATCTTAAAAATGAAAAATAATATTTCTTCCAAAATATTTGGTGTATGAAGGTCTAAATGTTCTAGACCACAGCTATCATTTATTTTCCAAAAGCATGGATGGAAGCAATTTGTGTGTTGATATTATATATCTTAATGGGCACCATAGAACATAATACCTGATTGTGACACAATTTTTATTTGACACATTAGGTGTATAAGAATATCTGCAGTTTTTGCTTTACTTTCTTTCCATACCATAGTGTGTATAATTTCTGGCTCTTGAAATCCTTCAAACAAACTAGATTAATAGAAGACACATACACACACATACACATACATGCATACATATGCATAGAGGTATGTGCAATATTGTGCCTAAAATTCCAATGATATTCTTTTTTTTTTTTTTTTTGACACAGAGTCTCACTTTGTAGCCCAGGCTGGAGTGCAGTGGCACAATCTTGGCTCACTTAAAGCTCTGCCTCCTGGGTTCACACCATTCTCCTGCCTCAGCCTCCCAAGTAGCTGGGACTACAGGTGCCTGCCACCACGCCTGGCTAATTTTTTGTATTTTTGATTTCACTGTGTTAGCCAGGATGGTCTCGATCTCCTGACCCAGTGATCTGCCTGCCTCGGCCTTCCAAAGTGCTGGGATTACAGTTGTGAGCCACCGTGCCCAGCCTCCATTGATATGCTTTCTTTGCTACTGAAAACCACCATTAATTTTGGCCAGAGTCACTGTAATATGACAATCCTCATATTTGAGGACAGTTCACTTATATGTCTAAGTATTAAGGAGACTGTAGCATCAGAATACAAAATCATGCCTATATTAATATAAAAATCAGTGACACGGCATTTTTAATTGTTGTAAACTTTGTCAGAGCTAGTGTTTCATTTAAGAGATGCTGTGGAGAGGCAATTATTGAGTGCTCCAAGCTTGATAATTGCACAATATATGGTCCAAGAAGAGATATCTGAAATGTTGTGTCGACACATTAATTATGCCTCTGAAATAGAAGCAGAAAAAATTAAATCTCTGAGCAATGTCCCATGTTGAAGAATCTACCTTAAATGGCCTCTTACTTTTTGTTTTAAGGTTAGGAAAGTTCAAAAAGAGATTTATTTTGGTTAACCGCTTCGAGCTGTCACAGACTGCCACAGAATTCATATTTTTCATCAATAAATATTCTGGCTGTTATTGTTGTTTGTTATTAGAGGGTTAGTGTATGGATTTTAAGAATTCAGTAGTTGGGCCGAGCGCAGTGGCTTACGCTTGTAATCCCAGTACTTTGGCAGGCTGAAGTGGGGGGATCATTTGAGGTCAGGAATTCAAGACCATCCTGGTGGTTGAGGTCATTTGAGGATTATTTGAGGTCAGGAGTTCAAGGCCAATGTGGTGAAACCTCATTTCTACTAAAAATATAAAAATTAGCCGAGCGTGGTGCCGTGCACCCATAGTCCCAGCTACTTGGGTGGCCAAGGCAGGAGAATTGCTTGAACCTGGGAGGCGGAGGTTGCAGTGAGCCGAGATCATGCCACTGTACTCCAGCCTGGGTGACAGAGGGAAATTCCGTCCCCAAAAAAAAAGAATTCAATAGTTTCAAGGCTGGGCATGGTGGCTCATGCCTGTATTCCCAGCACTTTGGGAGGCTGAGGCAAGCAGATCAATTGAGCCTGGGATTTGGTGACCAGCCTGGGCAACACTGTGAAACACTGTGTCTATTAAAAATATAAAAATTAGCCAGGCATGGTGGCATGCACCTTGTCACAGCTACTCCCGATGCTGAGGTGGCAGGTGGAGGTTGCAGTGAACCAAGATTGTGCCACTGCACTCCAGCCTGGGTGACAGAGTGGGACCCTGTCCCCCCCAAAAAAATAATCAAGTAGTTGCCATCTAACTCTTCAAAGTGTGAATAAATGTTTGGTTTAGAAACAAAATGCATTCAATAGTCATGACTGAATTCATAGCACAGGATCTGCTAGATTAGATAAGAATAAGGGCTGGGGAAAAAAAGATCTGTTTTATGCTGATCTAAATCATCAGAGTGTAAAACTTTGAGGTAGAAAGAAAGAAAGAAAGAAAGAAAGAAAGAAAGAAAGAAAGAAAGAAAGAAAGAAAGAAAGAAAGAAAGAGAGAAAGAGAAAGACAGAAAGAAAAAAAAAACACTACAGCAAAATAATTGTAATTCGTCCTTTCATATTTCTCCAACCTAGCCATGTAATAAAGAGCTTTCTATACCAATGTTAAAACTTTTCATTTAAAACACTCATTTAACAGAATTGAAATATCTCATTTTTTAAAAGTGCAATGCAGTGGAATATCATTTGTAATTAAAGTTAAAACTTACTGCAGCAAAGCTCTTTGTGCTCACATTAACTTAAAAATCACACAATAAAAACAATGCTGAGTCCAATAACTTATTTTATATCTGGGCTACAGCCATGTACTTAAATAACATTTCCATCTGTTCCAGCCTTTAAGAGTTGCTTGAGTTAAGTATAAGCAATGACAATCCAGCTCATTAGCACATACTTGAAATCTTCGCTAGTTAGGTCCCAAAGCTGGCATTGTCCTCCTTATCACTATCAAGGACTGATATCTAAACTAAATGTTTCCATTGAAATCCCTCAATTCTTTTAAAAGATAATACATTCATTACAACTTTTGTTTTGTTTTGTTTTCTTTATACAGAGTCTTTCTCTGTAGCCCAGGCTAGAATGCAGTGGTGTGATTTCGGTTTACCACGACCTCCACCTCCCGGGTTCAAACGATTCTCCTGCCTCAGCCTTCCTAGTAGCTGGGATTACAGGTGCACACCACCACACCCAGCTAATTTTTGTATTTTTAGTAGAGACGGGGTT
>NW_012113919.1:8104276-8105884 GCF_000951035.1 Colobus angolensis palliatus | reverse complement strand
AATATCACCTGCTAATCTGAACAATGTAACAGTCGTAAAACCTCTCTTAAATATAAAAAAGAAAATAATTCAGGCTGTATTGAAATATGACAGAATAAAATGAAAGTAATTTATTATAGATAAACATTGTGGATTTCCTTCAATGTCTAAGGCAGTTTATTTCCTTGTGAGGGGTCAGAGTTTGCTGCTTTTCTCCCCTCTTCCCCTCTGCATGTTGCCTGGAACAGAGAAGGAACAGGAGGTGATCGTTACTGTGGCTCAAGAGCAGACAGGCTGCAAACTGCTTTTACCTTATGGCTTCCCTCTGTCAGGCAAAGTGCCTCCTGAGTAATAAATATGTAGATGAACTAATTAGATCATAAACTGATGGCAAAGTTCTTCTTATAGTGTGCAGAGGAGCAGGAACTTATACCTGGTTTCCACTGGGAAACTGTGAATAAAACTAAGACATACATACCAATTACGGCGTCTATATTAATGGTAATTTAATTTTTAAAATGCGTTAAGTATTTATTTTGGTTTTGGAGGGATTTACCTAAGTCAGGGTCACAAACTGACTGTGCTCTTGGTAAGGATCATCGCATGTTTTTTCTTCAGGTTGCTCCTGACATCTCTGAGTACAAATGATTGTGGGGAAAAGTCCTGTTACATGGGGAAATTAACACCACGTACATTTAGCAATTGTCAACAAAAAAGCCATTAAATTAAAACTGGTGTTAAAATTATCCTGTGTATTTCTCTAATACCTGTAACTGCAAATTTGAATCAACAGTGCCAAATATAATAGAATAATGTATTTACATGAATATTTTGATGACAGGATAAAATCTTCTTTGTCAGTTCCAAGTGATTAGCTGTTCAGGTAGTTTAGAAGTAAAATAATTACATCTGGTCATTGAGTTTTTATTTTGTACTTATTACACCATAATTTTAAAGTATAATGTTTAATCAAATGAACAAATATTGAGTAGGTATGTTAAAAGGATAAGAAAGAAAACTTGGCGCCGGGCGCGGTGGTTCAAGCCTGTAATCCTAGCACTTTGGGAGGCGGAGGCGGGAGGAACACGAGGTCAGGAGATCGAGACCATCTTGGCTACCAAGGTGAAACCCAGTCTCTACTAAAAATACAAAAAATTAGCCGGGCGCAGTGGCAGGCCCCTGTAGTCCCAGCTACTTGGGAGGCTGAGGCAGGGGAATGGCGTGAAATCGGGAAGCCGAGCTTGCAGTGAGCCAAGATCGCGCCCCTGCACTCCAGCCTGGGCGACAGAGTGAGACTACGTCTTAAAAAAAAAAAAAAAGTAGGTAAAAAGATTTTGAAAAAATATTGGAATTTAATATATGTAAAGATTCTAAATTGCACGGTATGATATAGACGTAAGCCTTTGTTTTTTGTTGAACTTGATCTTATTATTGCACATTTCTTGTATAATTTTATTCACAAATTTGTTTTAGTTCACAGAATAAACATTATTGTATTACATTGGTTTATTCTAAAATATGTATTCATTTCAATGATCTTGACTTATTGATAATGTTAAATAAAATTTTGAGAGGCCATTGTTTTGGAGTGAGCTCCTGTGGTATTGTCACAACAGAAAAAAATAGAGT